>NW_005370411.1:1081714-1085301 GCF_000412655.1 Myotis brandtii
GCCGGCCGCCATCTTGGCTGACAGTTAATTTGCATATACTCACTGATTAGCCAATGAAACGGGTAGCGGTCATACGCTAATTACCATGTTTCTCTTTTATTAGTGTAGACTAGAGGCCCAATGCACAAAACTTGTACAAGGGGCTTGGCCCTCGCAGCCACGGTGCCTTGCCTCAGCCCTCACAGCCCCAGCTTCGTCCAGAAGTTCGTCCAGAAGGACGTCCGGAAGTTGTTCACCTGTCCAGTCTAATTAGCATATTATGCTTTTATTATTATAGATGCATATTGATAAATGAAAAATGAACCAAATGTGACCAACAAACAGTAACAGAATGACATAATCTGGTGGCCCCATGAACCACACTTGGTTCAAGTAACATGGGCTAATTGGGATCACCAGCTTAGTTTTTTTTCTGCCAAAGTGTACTTCCCTCTTTACAAGAGGGAACACACCTCTGTAGTCAGGAGGAATTTGTTCTCGTCCTTTCAGTGTTTAAGTATCTGGGTTTCTTAAGGTCATTCACTCTAATCAGGTCTCTAGATCTACTTCTTACTATCTTCTTCCTGTGGTTCTCTCCCTTCCCTAAACAGGCCTGATAATTATTGGGTAGAGAGTAATAAGTAGCAGGCTAGAAAATTCTAGTAACAAGTTGCTCAGTGTGAAGATAACACTGTAAACTGTAAAAACTAGGAGAGAAAAGGGAATAGAAGTACAATTTTATGCACACATAATGTTGCCTTTAAATACCTCTAAATAAAACTGAATAGAGCCATCTAGAGGGTGAAATCTTATTCCATTTCAAAAAATAAAAATTTCTTCCAATCATTCATGTTGCAGTTCATTCTGGTAAAGAGTTTGATGGCTTGGAATTTGAGAAGAGCAATAGATAATCTTATAGACATGAGTCTGCATCTGTGCACTCAGAATGAGAGCCATCTTGCCAGGCTGCAAGGTAAGGCAATCACTTAGCCATTGCTCAGGAACTGTAATCCAGGTTCCTGACGGTCTTATTAAGCTTGGATAGATACAGTAGATGTCTTAATCACGGAAAACCCATAAAATTAAAGAATGGAAATATAGCAAGCTCATTATTTATCCCATGATTCATATTTTCACATTTATTTTGTTGTTAGAATATGTTACTGTGACTTTTCTTAAATTTTTATTTTGATATAATTTCAGGCTTATAGAAAAACAGTGAAAATAATATAGTTCCCATATAAACTTCACTCATTCTCCCTTTATGTGAGTATTTTACATAACCACAGGACTATTATCAAAGCCAAGAACTAATCCTTCACCTTCTCAGCCAAAGAACATAAATGAATAATCCATAGATACAGACAACAGTCGTGATGGCCAGAGGGGATGGAGGTGGGGGACAGGGGCTGGATGGAGGCGGGCAAAGGGGGAGTGGAATGGGGACATCTGTAATAGTGTCAACAATAAAAATAAAGCTAAAAAAAAAAAAAGAAAGCCAAGAACTAAACATCAAAGCAGTATGATTTACTAAGCTATTGACTTTTATTCAGATTTTATCAATGTTTCCACTAATTTCTTTTTTTCTGTTCCACAATCCTGTCTAGGATTCCACATTGCATGTAGTTATCACATCTCCTTAGTATCTTCCAATCTGTGAAAATTCTTCAGTCTTTCCTTGTCTTTCATGACCTTGACATGTTTCAAGAATGCTACTCAGTTATTTTGTAGAATATCCTTCTTTTGGGGTGTGTCTATTGTTTTTCATAATTTGATTTGTGGTTATGCATTTGGGGCAGGAATATCACAAAAGGTGGGTACCCTTCTCATTGCATTCCTTCTCAATGCATAACATTCCACATGCCTTATCCGGGGGATGTTAACATGGATCACTGGGTCAAGGTGCTATCTGCTGGATCACTTCATTATAAAGTTACTTTTCCCCTTTTGTATTTAATATATATATTTGGGGAGAGACTATGCAAATATCCTGTTTCTCGTCAAATTTTCCCCGCTAATTTTGTCATTTGTAATAGATCTTGCCTGTAACAATTATTACTATTATATTCTAATGATTATTTTGTTTACCTCTTTCTGTATTTATTAATTGAAATGCTTCTTTAAAGAGGATCTATATTTCAGAGTGTTCTGTGAATGGAATAATACAATATGTAGCCTTTTGAGTATAGCTTCTTTCCCTTAACAAAATGCACTTGAGATTGATGCATGCTTGTTGTTCTCATTGAGTGGTATTCCTTTATGGGATGTGCCATAGCTTGCTTCTGCATTCAGTAGTTGAAGGACATCAGGGTTGTTTTTAATTTGGGTGATTATTAATATAACTTTTATGAACACTTATGTTAGATTTTGGCATAAGTATGTATTTACAATTATCTTGGGTAATTACTTAGGTGGGGAATGTCTAGATCATATGGTAAATACATGTTTTTGTAAGAAACTGCCAAATTGGTTTTTAAACTGGGTGTGCAATTTTGCATTCCCACTAGTAATTGTGAGAGCTTTATTTGCTCTGCATCATCTATATTTGATATGGTCATTTTAAAAATATTTCAGCCATTCTAGTGAGTTTATATTGGAATCTCATTGTTATTTTACTTTGCAGTTTCCTAATGACTATTGATTTTGATCTTCTTTTATATGCTTATTTGCTATCCATATTTCTCCTTCATGTTTTTATCCATTTTCTTTTATTAGGTTTTTTTTCTCAATGTTAAGTTTTAAAAGATTTTAAAATATATTTTTTGGACACAATTCTTTGTCAGAAATGTGATCTGTAGATATTTTTTCTTTTATGGATTGTGCTTCTTGGTGTGGTACCTGGAAACTCTTTACTTAACCCAAGGTTACAAAGATATTCTCTTCTACTCTCCTCTAGAACTGTTATAGCTTTACTAGAGGCCCGGTGCATGAAAATTCATGCACTAGAGGGGGTCCCTCAGCCCGGCCTGCCCCCTCTCACAGTCCGGGAGCCCTCAGGGGCGGGAGGCGACCCAAGGATAAGGGAAAGGCGATGCCCCCATCACACCTCTGCTGCTGCCACTGCCGGCAGCGCAAGCCTCGGGCGGCCCTGGTTACCTGAGCCTCGGGCAGCCCTGGACGGCTGGGGGACTGAGGGGACTGGGCGATTCCAGAGGCAGGTGTGCAGAGCGGCCGGGCCCACCTGGGGGCAGGCCCAACCTTGCCGTGTGCCTGCCGCCCTAGCAGGGCTGAGGGGACTGGGCACAGCCATCTTGTGGCTGTGGGCGTGGCCATCATTGAGGGCAGGGCAGTCAATTAGCATATTCCCTCCTTATTGGATGTGGGCGCCACCATCTTTGAGGGCGGGGCAGTCAATTAGCATATTCCCTCCTTATTGGCTGTGGGTGCTGCCATCTTTGAGGACGTGGCAGTCAGCATATTCCCTCCTTATTGGCTGTGGGTGCTGCCATCTTTGAGGACGTGGCAGTCAGCATATTCCCTCCTTATTGGCTGTGGGTGCTGCCATCTTTGAGGACGTGGCAGTCAGCATATTCCCTCCTTATTGGCTGTGGGTGCTGCCATCTTTGAGGACGTGGCAGTCAGCATATTCCCTCCTTATTGGCTGTGGG
>NW_005370411.1:1086065-1095529 GCF_000412655.1 Myotis brandtii
CTTTTTTTCTTTTTTTTTTTTTATTCTGGGATTTATTTACCTTCTATAATTGAAACTTTGTTGCCATCACTGGCGCTCCCAACTCTGAGGCCGCAGCTGGCTGAAAGCAGGTATCTGGTGTTTGTTTATCTTCTATAATTGAAACTTTGTTGCTTTCGGAGCTTAGAGCCGAGCTGCGGTAGGAGGGGAATCTTGGCTTCCTCCATCGCTGGAGCAAGCAAGCCTCCTGCTCACTTCAGCTGCATACTGCCAGCCGTCATCTTTGTTGGCAGTTAATTTGCGTATCTCGCTGATTAGCCAACGGGAAGCGTAGCGGAGGTATGGTTAATTATCCTTTTGTCTTTTATTAGATATGATAGATGTTTTACATATAGATCTATGATCCATTTTGCGTTACTGTTTGCATAAAGTGTGAGTTAGGTCCAAGTTTCTGGATTTTTTTGTGTATAGATCACTTCATCACCATTTATTGAATTGTTCTTTTAATATAAAACTGGTTTTTCTCATTTTTAAATTCCCATGTTTGTTTAAAATCCTTTTGTGGCTTTCCTTCACCCACAGGACAAAAATTCATGCTGCTGAATACAGACATTCAAGGTTCTGTATGCTCACAACTTGCCTTTCACCTCATCTCCCTCCTTCTCTACCTCCTAGTTTATATTCTAGTCATTGGTAATTTCCCCAAACATACCATATGTTTCATGCTGCACATATTTGATCAGACATTGCCCTGTTCTTGGAAAACCCTCTCTCTTCCCTTTTCCCATCTTCCTTAACTCAGTTTATAAGGGATGAGTCAGTTTATATGAAACATCCTTTCTTAATCTTTGACCTGGATTCGATATCTACATTGCACTTAACATGTTACTATGATTATCATTCATATGCATGGTCCAAAAACCTACTGTTTTCTTAGTCCTTACCCCATAATATTAGGACTTCAGCACCCTTTTCCAATGCCCCTGAATTTTTTCTGGGACAGTCCCACTAGTGTGTTAGCTGAAGCAATGCAGCATCTACTGCCTTCTACCCCTATTGTGATCCCCTCTCCCCTACACACTGCCTGCAGAGCCCTTGCAAGAGACTCCACCAGCCCAGCCACTGCCCATCAGTACAACAAAAACTATCCTGCCATGTATGCATTTATTTGGGGTCTTCAAGAACCCACAATTTTGCTGAGTCTTGTGTTGAACGAAGCAAAGAGATAAACCTTCTCTATCCACTTTGTACCTCAGTTTTCATTTAGTTACCAAAGCTTCTCTCATGGACTGAGAGCAGCCAAAATCTCTCTGGATCAGTTTCATTTGTTTTATGATGGTTCTTAATTTTCTGATAATAAAGGGCTAAATTCAGTATACCAGCCACCCCATTTTCTCCACTGAATCTTAATTTTCTTTTATGTTCTAGCTTCACTGTTCCCTTAATCTCTCCAGTCCCAAATCTCCAATATATACCACCTAATATATTTTTAAATCTATTTTCTTTTTAAGTAGAGAAGAGTGTCTTTATTATATTGATATGGGAATTTGGAGAGGTTATAATCTGTCGAGAACAGTGTTTTATTTTATTCATTGTGGTACTTAACATGGTGCTGCACATGTATTGGATATATTTTCATATGGAGAAAGAAAATGGCGAGAAAAGAGGGGAAGGAAGAAGAAAAAAGGGAATAAAGAAAATAAAGAACCTAATTTTCAAGGACTTCAAGTTCAGTTCTAAACATTAACATTCTCTTATGTCAGTCACATTCATATGAAATTGGCAGCTGTTCTCATAATTGTGCTTCTCTGCACTTTTGCAGTTTCTCCTGCTCCTCTGAAGAGCAATCATACTTAGCTGCTTTTCCCCTCTGAAATTTTAACTATGTTCATTACATTATCATTATTTAGGTACATACATGCCTTTTTTCTGCTGTAGACCAGAATCAACTAATTCATCTTTATTTCCCCCCACTTTACTTCATCTATATCTCATGTTATAAACCAAATTCTGACTTTGAAATGGATAAAGAAATATATTACTGTGTTTCATAGGGCTGATAAATAAAAGCAGATACACCTTCGTCCGCTGGTGATTGAGATACAGCAACTGAATAATGTGAATTTATTGACATTTGTATTAGGTTTCATCAATTACTGGTGAGTGGATTTATTCATTTTTCCACTCATCACATTGTCAACCAAGACATCAGTGACTTTCTTTTCTTCTCTTTCTTTCAAAAAATGCAATGGTTGTTTCAGCATTCTTAGCCCTGAAAATAATGCATTGGCCTTTCCCCTAAACTTTAGTGGTATGATTCTCTTGAAACAAGTTCAGTTTTTACTTCGTAGCCATATATTCTATGGGACATGCTCTTGGATTTGGTACAGCAACCTATAAATACAAAAAAACTACACACCTCTCTGACTTTGTCACTATTTCATATCTGAAATCACTGGAATTATGAAAGATTTACAAGTAATAAAGGGCCTTCCATTAGTTAATTTTTGTGATTTAATTTCTTTAATATAGATTATTTCTCATTGGAAGAAAGTCCAGGATATTCCCTAGGGAAATACATAGAAGGCTGTTATTGAAACTTAAGCAAAGTGAGGGGCTGCTTAAAGAGGAGAAGAAACAGGGGTGAGCTGAATGGGGTTTCTTAGTTTCTTTCCAAAAAAATGGGGAAAGTAATCCTTTGTTAAAAAAATAATTTATAATTAATATAATCACTTGTTACATGTTAGCTAAATCAATTTACTAAAGCTAAAACAAAGGCTCCCTTTATGTCAACTCTAATGTTCCAAATTTTCCTGCCATAGAGTTGGTTGGTAATAGACTTAGGAAATATTTCCCACTAACTACCTCTAAGTAGAAAATATGGAAGACTACATATATCAAATAATGAAAATTTTAATTATACAACATGTAAAGTTTAAAGTTTCTATTTTTTATAAGATGGAACAAATGAAACAGTTCCTATAACTAAAATAATGCTACCAGTTTTTAGGTATATTTCCCAGTTCAAGCTACAGGGAAATTCTTAACTGCTAAGGAGATCCACCCTTCAATCTAATTATAGGGCCTACTCTTCTTACTAATTAAGAAATTAAGAACTGGCCAGGAAGACTGAAAGAAAAAGTGACTGTTTTGGAAACTGGTATGAAGGGAGCAAACCCATTTCTCAATCAAATTTAAATACCTTCAATGGTTTATGAAGAGCTAGTTATAAACTTAATGGAATAAAGGGCATGTTTTTGCTTGTTAAAGATGTCTCTCTCACAATAGGAAAAAAAACTCACTTTTTGAAAAATACCATATTATTCAGAGACATGATGAGAAAAGCCACACTACAATTTAGAATCGTGATAAGTCAGTCATGGAAAGACAAAATAAACGTGCTTCAAACATTAATCTCAGTGGGTGGCATTAGAGGTAGGTAATACAGTAAATATTTGTTAAGCAGTTTCTAAATCTTGTCCCAAAATACCTCTTCAGTGGTGTAGAAATAATAAAATAATGATTATCAAGTCATATATTCTGATTTTTAAATAGCTGTAACTTCTTCTGTTTTGTTTTGTTGTTGTTGTTGTTGTTGTTGTTGTTGTTGTTGAATATCTCATAATCTTTTGTCTTCCCCGAATTAAACTATGGGCAGAAAAACTTTGCTCACAGTGGCCAGGTTAAATCCAGTTAAAAGAACACATTAGAGAACCTGTTAAGGTCTACTTTGTGACTCTCTAATACCTTGATTAAAGAAATCCTTCAAAGACAAACCCAGTTGCCTCATAAACTGCTCTTCCTGCTTTTACACTCACCACAACCGTTCTTTACACTCAGCCAGAGTGATTTTTGTAAAACTTTTGCAAATTGTATTTGGGGGGAAAAACAACACAAACAATCCTTACCTTGGCCATCAAGGTGGTTCATGATTGGGACACCTGCTGACCCACTGTGCTCCAGACTGCTGTGTGCCTTCAGCACACCAAACACAGAGCTGCCTCGGGGCTTCCGTGTGTCCTCGTTTATTGCCGTGACCTTCTCAACTATCCTCACAAGACTGAACCCCCCCCCCCCACATCTAAAGTAGCCCTTCTCCTCACCCCCCAGATTTTCTTTGTCATACATCTTCGTTCTATTTTCTTCCCTTGTGTATGTAATTCTATAAGATCATGGAGACTCAGAATATTCTGCACCAAGCAAAGTCCTAACATATTCAGAACTAAGCACTTAGCTGAGTTGCTTTGTAAAAGAATAAACCATTTTAAGCAACTATATCATTAAAAAATACCATAGTAGCATTTCTGAAATTTCCAGTTTTACTCATGCCTTTATTTTGACACATTACCAAATATGCATCATCTAGACCAAGTAAATTATTCAGGTTAAATTTTAAAATAAAATGTAAACCAGCCCTACCTGGTTTGGTTCAGTGGATAGAGCATCGGCCTGCGGACTGAAGAGTCCAGGGTTCGATTCCGGTCCAGAGCACATGCCCAGGTTGCAGGCTCAGTCCCTGGGGGGGGGGGTGCAGAAGGCAGCCAATTAATGATTCTCTCTCATCATTGATGTTTCAACTTTCTCCCTCTCCTTTCCTCTCTGAAATCAATAAAAATACATTTTAAAATAAAATGTAAATTGAAACAGAACTATGTGTTTCTGTAATATATTGTTATAGTACTTCAAATTGGATATGATAGGATTCTTACCTGATTGTAATTATTTATAAATCAGATATATAATTAATCTAGATACTTTGGAATTGGGATTAGGTAATAAATAATGGAATTATCAAACACTAGATATGTTGAGAATTATATAGTGAAGTCCTTCCAGTTTAGATGGATTAGGCTGTTTGCAAATCCTATATAATAAAAGCCTAATATGCAAATCAACCCAACAGTGGAACGACCGGTCGCTATGATGCGTACTGACCAACAGGGGGAAGACACTCAATGCAGGAGCTGCCCCCAGCCTGCAGTCCCCAGGCCAGCCAAGGCAGGTGCCAGCAGGGGGCCCCTGATCACCCCACCGGTCGCCCTGCAGAGGGAGGTGACCAGCAGCAGTGGGGTGGGGGGGGCCAGCAAGTGGGCGGTGCCAGGCTGGCCAAGGCAGGTGCCAGCGGGGGCCCCCCAATCGCCCCACTGGTCACCCCACAGATCGGCCCTGATTGCCAGCCAGGCCTAGGAACCCTACCCATGCATGAATTTCGTGCATTGGGCCTCTAGTTAGTTAATAAAATGAACCTTATAGAAAACTTAAAACAAGACATTTTTTAAAAAGAATTTTACAAAGCACATTTATTGGAAAGCAAAGTGAATATTTTTAATTAAATGGATTCCCAAAATAACAAACTTATAATAATAGTTTTTTAGCTCAATAAAATTATTTTCTAAACCAAGTTTATTATTTGGGAGAGACTACACCAAAAATATAATAGTGTTTATCTTTGGATTACATCTTTGGAATAATTTTCTTTGTTTTCATCTTCGTATTTTTGCATATTATCTGTTTCCTAACTTAATACATATTGTGTTAGTATTTTTATTATAAGTTACAATGAATTTTTCTTTGTATTAAATTGAACATCCTTATTAAATTGCTACTTTTGTAGGTCAAAAATGGTTTAATATAAGGAATTTCATATGGTTCTACCTAAGAGGTTTCATTTCTAATAAACTCAATTTTTAGGTGTGTTGGCCAACTAACAAGTGGAATCTTATGTGTATGCATATTTTCTTTTATAATTGAGCCCTTGAAACAATTGAGGAAAACATTTGCCAAATAAAATAATAAATTAATTAGTGACATAAACCCATTCTAATATAAGGAATAACAAAAGTAATTAATTGGGTCACATACTGTAAAGTCTAATAGTAATCCAAGAATACTAGCTGCAGGAATTTAAATGACTATGAAATCACCAAAAAAAAAAAAAAATTGCCTCCACTTTTCTCAGCATGCTCTTTGGCTTCTTTGTAGGCAGATTCTTTCCACGTGTTGGGAAAAATGGTTCCCTGAAGATCTGGTGACTATGTTGTCCCTAGGAGGGCCACGTGCCCATCTTTGGTATCACAATGGATGGGGTGCTCTAGCCAGATTGTATCACATACCAGTCCACTCTGGAAGGCGAGAATGACAAGAATTAACTTGGAATGAGCAAGGGACAGTTCCCAAAAGGAAAGACAACAAAGAAGTAATTGATGCCCACTATATGAGCTTTAAAAAAAATCTCAGAAAGTAATTTTGGAGGTTTTTTATAGTTACAAACATAACTTTATGTTTGTATGTATAATAGTATATAACAATAGTATACACAATAAGATTTACAAAGTGAATAAACAACAGACTGTAAAGAAAGCCAAATATTTCAGGAAAAGAGATACAGTGTTAACAGCAACAACTCAGTGTAGATATGATTGAACTGTTCATTAACTACAATTTATGTTTTCTTTCAATAGCTACTCATATAAGAAACTAAGAAAATTAATAATGAACTTTTTCTCTTTAAGTTTATATTTGAACAAAATGAAAACTATAGAGTGAAAATAAATCATAAACCTGCCATTAAAAAATTATTGTTCAATGTAAAATATGACTATCATTCTGTCATCCAGTCCCATCTCCTAGAGTTAATCTCTGAATGTGTATAAATTCATTTATATCTATACCAAGCTATATATTGTTTTATAAACAGAACTGGGAAAATGCTAAACAAATTAGTTATAATTTGTTTCTTATTTAGCAATTATATTCTTTAGGATTAGGCTTGACTAACTTAATAAATATTGAGTAACTGAACAACTAGAATATGGTGGCCTAAAATAAAATGAGAATTTAATTCTTCCTAACAGCAACTATACATTATCAGTTAAGAAAGTATCCATTGAATAACTTCTATTTGAAGAATAGAAAAGGCTGAAAATATAGCATCCATAGCAAGAAAACAAATTTATATTTCAAAACTATCACTTTAGCTCTCTTGGTGTCAAATTGATTATATAGGGTATCCAACAATATATACACACACTTTGAATAATTAAAAAGGTGGTGTTTATTAAAATACATTTTATTTTCAAAATTGAGCTATCAGCTGTTAAAGTATGTATACTTTTTGGGGAAATACTCTGTAGAAATGCAAGTGTAGAAGCAAAATTTATCTGAAAACATCACAAAAAGTAAGTATATTCTCAAGAAAGTTTCTTGGCTCATATATGAAACAAACTGAAACATGGAATGATCTATCTAATAAATAGAGTATAAGAATTAGGCTTTCATTTAATTTAACCTTGAGGTCTACAACATTATCCTTCAAAGTGCAGTCTTAGTGATAGAATTGTATTTCCTTCTTTACAAATGAATCACAATAGTAGACTTTGCTAAGAATAATATTTTTGTAAGCACACTATTATAATGTTTATTTATTAGTAAGAAATGTTTAGAATCAATCTATAAGCAAAGAATATAACAAAATCATACTAATAGTTAAAGTTATGAAATTACATAAATGTAAAAGTAATTATTTCACTGACAATCAGAAGGTGGAGGCTAATGTAGGGACATGAAATTTTTCATCTCACATAGTGAAATGTTGATGAAACAATTAATAGAAGTTGATTTTTTATTTTTTAATACATTTTTATTGATTTCAGAGAGGAAGGGAGAGGGAGAGAGATAGAAACATCAATGATGACAGAGAATCATTGATTGGCTGCCTCCTATATGCCCCCTACTGGGGATCCAGCCTGCAATGCGGGCATATGCCCTGACCGGGAATCAAACCGGTGATCTCTTGGTTCCTGGGTGAACGCTCAACCACTGAGCCACACCCAGCTGGATGACAGATGTTTAAATGTTATCTAAAAGCATTAATTAGTAGGGACAAACTAAAAACAAGTAATAGTAACAAAACTCAGGAAGTCAATATCTTCCTAGGGAGTCATTGATTCTGTTTAAATCAGATAAATCAAGAAAACCAGTAAAAGCATATTGCTAATAATTATTATCCTTAGAAGAACAAATCAAAGATGTATTTAAAATAGTTACCTCTGAGGAGGAAGAGGATTACAAGAGCTGGTAAATGTTTGGTAGTTGTTTAATACCATTTTAAAGTATTTATATTTTAACTGTGTGTTGTGCTAATAATAATAATATTATATTACTGATATTATGATATAAAATATTACACTTAATTTTTTCTCACAAAAAATTTTAATTTATTGGCAAAATTACACACTTTAGATGATGTGCACTGTGTATTACTGTAACCAAAACATACATTAAAAATAGCATATTCATAAACTTGGGACATAAAGTTGGTTCAGCTACAATATAGGCAAACTTTTCTTATTTTATTAAACTTAATAGGGTGACATTGGTTAATAAAATTATAACAATTGCAAGTGTACAATTCTATAGTACATCATCTGTATATTGCACTATGTATTCTTTTCAAATTGTTCTCAGCACCTCCAGGCCCAGTATCCTGCATGGCTGACATTTAAAGAAAGAGTAAATAGATACAAATTGCAAATCACATTGAGTATTAAAAACCATGATACATAGGTCATGACAAAATTGCCATCCAACATTTTCTTTTCCCAAAAGGTAAATAATTCATACATAATAGATGATGTACAAGAAAAAAAAAAACAGGAAGAAGAGATTAGTAACATTTTGTTGGGTTGATCAATATAGAGATTTACTATTAAATGTGCAAAGATCTCTGAGGCTAATGTCAAATCTGAAAAAGTTGTCGGCAGCTATTATACCCTTCAAGAGCAATTGTGCATAATCAGAGGTCATAAGAGAACGAAAGCTTAGGCATGTTCCCAGAAAATGTCTGACATATACAGCACCTTAGAGGCAGAAAAAACTTGAAAAATATCATTCCCAATGTCAGAAAAGAGAGAAGGAAATGAAGGATAGAGGTGACTCTCATCAGCACAGAAATGATATTTATAATATCCAGTCCATATGCCAAGGGAGAAGTCGTTTACAAGAGTGATAAAGACCAGAGTGAGCCTAAGGAGTCTCCTGCCAAAATTCATTTTAGAAAATTAGACAATTTTGTTTCACAAGCACATAAAGAAATCAATTGAATAAATATCAAAAGGCATTCTGAGCAATTAAGGATAGCTCCTTGAAGCCCTCTGCATTAACCTGATGCCACAATGTATAAAGCATATTATAAATATTCAAGGAAATTAAAGAAAAAAATCAGTATTTGGGCATTTGTAGTACTATTAAGAGTCTTGTTATTACAGATGTTCATTATAATCTAAAATTATAGCTTTTGAAGAAAGGAATCTGTGTTGGATAACTAAACTATGTGTATGATTTACAAATTCTGAAGAGAAAGTTTTTAAATTCTGCTTTCTAAATAATTCTGACTCTAAGTCATAGTCAGTAAGCTCTGATGATCACTATATATCAGAATGTACCTTGAATAGATTAGATATTTATATTAAAATATCATAATTTAT
>NW_005370411.1:1095554-1106910 GCF_000412655.1 Myotis brandtii
ACACACACACACATACATTCTCACATATTTATTAAGATTTTGAAATTTTTAAGTTCTTGTTACTGGAAGACCTCATAAAAAAAAAAAGAAAGTCCTTATGGAATTTACCAAGTAAATACTGGAAGAGAGTCTCTATACTCAACCTATCAAACCCCCTCAATTTCTTTTTTTAAATAATTTTTTATTTTCAATTACTATTAACATACATTATTATATTAGTTTCAGATGTACACCCCAGTTATTACACATTATATAACTTAATAAGTGATCATCCCCATAAATCTCACACCCATCTGACACCATACATACTTATTAGACTATTATTGACTGTATTCCCTATTCTGTACTTGATATCCCCATGACTATTCTATAACAACCAATTTGCACTTCTAATCCTTTCAACTTTTGCACTCACCCCCACCCACCTGGCAACTATCAAAACGTTATCTATATATATGTTTCTGTGCTGCTTGTTTATTTATTTTGTTTATAGATTCGATTGTTGATAGACATGTATTTTTTGCCATTTTATTGTTCATATTTTTGATCCTCTTCTTCTTCTTAAAAAAGATCCTTGAACATTTCATGTAATACTGGTTTGGTGGTGATGAACTCCTTTAGCTTTTTCTTGTCTGGGCAGCTCTTTACTGTCCTTTGATTCTAAATGATCGCTTTGCTGGGTAGAGTAATCTTGGTTGTAGGTATTTGCTTTTCAACAATTTGAATATTTCTTGCCACTCCCTTCTGGCCTGCAAAGTTTCTATTGAGAAATCAACTGACAGTCTTTTCTCGGGAGCTCCTTTGTAGGTAAGTAACATCTTTTATCTTGCTGCTTTTAAGATTTTCTCTTTACCTTTAACCTTTTACATTTTAATTGTGATGTGTCTTGTTGTGGGCCTCTTTGGGTTCATCTTGTTTGGGACTCTCTGCTCTTCCTGGACTTGTATGTCTATTTCCTTCATCAAGTTAGGGAAGTTTTCTGTCATTATTTTCTCAAATAGGTTTTCAATTTCTTGCTCTCTCTCTTTTTCTTTCAGGCACCCTCATGATGCGAATGTTGGTATAACTTGAGGTTCCTTGCACTATTCTAATTTTTTTTTTAGTCCTTTTTCTTTTTGCTGTTCTGATTAAGTGTTTTTTTGTTTGTTTGTTTGTTTCCTTATATTCCAAATCACTGATTTGATTCTCAACTTTGTCTACTCTAATATTGATTCCATGTAAGTTATTCTTTATTTCAATTAGTGCATCCTTCATTTCTGACTGTTTCTTTTTTATGCCTTTGAGGTTCTCACTAAGTTCACTGAGCAGCCTTATGACCAGTATTTTGAACTCTGCACCTAGTAGATTGCTTGTCTCCATTTTGTTTAGTTCTTTTTCTGGAATTTTATTCTGTTCTTTAATTTGGGCCATGTTTCTTTGTCACCTCATTTTGTCAGCCTCCCTGTGTTTGCTTCTCTGCATTAGATAGAGTGGCTATGTCTCTCAGGCTTGGTAGAGTGGCCTAATGTAGCAAGTGCCCAGTAGGGTCCAGTTGCACAGCCTCCTCTATTGTCCAAGCTGTACTCAAGGTATGCTCCCCGTGTGGGCTTCTACACGCACCTTTTGTAGTTGAGCCTTGATTGATGTTCGCACCTCAATGGGAGGGATTTACCCAGGCCAATCAGCTGCAAGGACTTGCTGTGAACACTGACCACTGACCTCCAACCACTAGGAGGATCAGCTGTTCATTGGCCCACCACACAGAGCAGGGCTCTGGTGCCCATCGAGTCCACCCCTTGAGTGTGTTGTTTGTGGAGGTTGTGGGTGGTGATACTTTGACATGGTCTGAAGCTATCAATTGGGTAGCTCTGGAGCCTTCAAGGGAGTGCAGTCCAATATCAACCACTGCCTGTATTCTTCCCGGGGCCACCCAGCATAAGATATAATGCTTGGGTAGGCCTGAAAATTGGGTTGGGTGGGGCTTCACAGAATCACAAGGGCAGTGCAAACAGTGATAACCAAGTTGATGGAGACTCAGATATGGTGCCCACCTACCAGCTCTGTGGGGGAGGACTCATCAAAGGAGCAATGGCCTCTGCCAGCACTTTTGTCTGGGAGAAAGTTGCCCTGCTAGCTCTCACCCTAATGCCAGACAATTTAGTTCCTCTCCATATGTCCCTGGTTCCTTTCAAGCTGCTTTCCCAGCGCTGGAGCGCAGAGAGAGTGAGTCCAAGTAAGTCCATGCATGGGCCCTTTAAGAGGAACTGCCTGGGACTCCAGCAGTACTCCATCTCACTCAGCCTCAATCCCCATTGGTTTTCACAGCCAAAAGTTATGGAGATTTTTCCTGGTGTGGGACTTGGACCCCTCATTCCACAGAAGATCTCCACAGCCAAGATATCATTCCCTATTTTTATCTGCCACATGTGGGTGTGAGACCAGCCCATTCCACTATCTTCGTCCCCCTCCCAGTCTCAATGTGGCTCCTTCTTTAATTCCATAGTTGTAGGACTTCTATTTCGCCAGATTACAGGCAATTCTGCATGATGATATTTCTGTAGCTTAGTTGTAATTTTGATGTGGTTGTGGGAGGAGGGGCTATTGTGTTTACCTACACTGCCATCTTGACCAGAACTAATTGTCTTGCCCTCAATTTTAATAAGAAACTGGAGACTCTAAAAAATAATTCTGCTAAAGATCATACACTTAATTATTTCTAAAGCTTGGAACATTGATTTGAAATTCAATTTTGGACATGATGACTTGAAGTAAATTTATTACATTGATTACCCAGATTTGTTTGCAAAATGTATTTGTTAGGATACCTTTGGGGAATAATCATAGATATCCAAATCACATTATCTTCATTTAAAGATAATGTATTGAATCTTGTAACTAGAAATCCAGGATCATTTAGTTGCCAGTATGGCTGGATCTAAGAATTTTTAAAAATAAAAATAAAAAGGGGTCTCATGGCTATGCTTTCTTTATTCTATAATGGCCTCACTCTCAGCTCTGGCTATATGGTACCCCCTATATCTTGAGGTGAATCCTTCCCTATCTCCTTCAATTCCAATGAATAATAGCTTTTATTCCCTAATAGTTTTAACAAAGGCTTAGAATTGAGCTTCACTGGCGTGGCATGCCATAGGCTCATCACTGGAGCTCAACAGGATGTAGGAGTAGATTTATCCCCATCACTAGCAAATAGATACCATGTGAAATGAGAGAAGGAAAAGGTGTTTTTTAAGGAAAATCAATGTGCTCTTCCAAGACTGAAGGAAAATGGATTATAGATAAGCAAAAGTAGGAGATGTCCACTTTGGACATACTCTGTTGGAGCTGTGCATTTGATATCTAAATGAAGAAGTGCAACCAGCCATTGCATATTTGGAGCTCTATGAATGGTCATAGCTGCCCTCAGTAAAAATAGAAGAGAGTTAAGGGACACCTCACCAGACCCTCAGAATGTGACCTTATATGGAAATAGAGTGGTTACAGATATAATTAGTTAAGATGAGGTCATAATGGAGTAGAGTGGGACTTAATTTGATATGACTGGTGTCCTTATGAGAAGAGAGATACACAGGGAGGAGAATGTCATGTGAAGACAGAGACTCGTAGGGAGAAAACAGCCATATGAAGATAGAAGCAGGGATTAAAGTGAGATAATGACAAGTCAAGGAACATCACCAATTGCAAGCCCTCTAGAAGCTGAGAGAGAGGCATGGAGCCAGATTTTCCCTCAGAACTCTCGGGAGCAATCAACACTGCCAACACCCTGAGTTCAGTCTTCTAGCGCCCAGAACTAGCAGAGAATAAATTTCTATTGTTTTAAGCCACCCAGTTTGCGGTAATAACAGCATCTCCAGGAAACCAACAAATTGGAATCTGCCATGTAGAGTTCAATTTGACATTTTATTGTTTTCTAAATATTGTCTTACTCAAATAGTTTAAGTCTATTGGTATTTTAAAAATAAGAATACTCAACATTGGATGAGTATTGGTCATCTCATTATCTCTCTTTACAACACTTGCCGATTTTGCCTATCCCTCCTAAAAAGTCTCTCTTGTCATACTCTATGCCTTTATCTCCCAGCTTTCCTCCTCTTGCTCTAACTAGTTATTTTCTTATTCATGTCCTTCTTTTCCTCTGACCTTCAGTTTTGATGGAGTCCAATGTTTATCCCTCAACTCTCTTCTCTTTTTACTGAGGGCAGCGATGACCATTCAGGGATTATCAAATGCATAATTACAGCCCAACATCCTCCTCCTGAGCTCCAAATATGCAATGGCTGGTTGCTGTTCTCCATTTAGATTTCAAATGCACAGCTCAAACAGAGCATATCCAAAATGGAAATCATATATTTCCCCCAAATAAGCTTCTCCCCCAGCATAAAATCACAAGTTATCACTTCATGTCCCTTTCTTCCTCTTCACATCTAATCCGGAACCAAACTCTCTTGTTTCTACCTTCTTCACTCGCATTTCTATCTCCCACTTTCATCTCCATTACTAACATACTGAAATTTCTCATCATTTTTTATGAATTATAGAGAATCACATAGCTTGTATCCCTATCAATAGTTTTGCTCTCCTCCAATTCATCCTACCACTGCTACAGGAGTAATCTTTATAAAATGGAAAACAATAAATTACTCCCCTGCTTAAAATCTTCAAGTTTCCCCATAGATTGATGGAGAGAATCCTAAATTCATAGGCAGAATATTCAAGCTGCCGTTGATCTGGCACTTGGCTCCTCTCTGGGATCATTTTTGCTCGTTGCTGTGCTGCTCCAGCTTCTATTAACCATGTAAAGCTCCCAGAGCGCAGCAGGCTCTCCAGAGCATCTCCTTCCGCACAGAATGCTTCCTCCCGCTTTCCCAGTGGCAAGCTCTTTTCCTTTTCAGATTCAAATCAAGACTTCCCCATCCATATAGAACGGGGGCTGTCTTTTTGCCCCTACTCAAATATATTGTATTGTTTATTTTCACTCCTTTTATTGCCTACTCAAATATCTAGCATAGCACCTAAAACACGGTGTTGCCCATATAATTTTATACACATTTGTGTCCCCAAGTATCTCGTGAGGACGGGGATTCTCCACAATATATCTCAACATATGGCACATAATAAGTGCTTAGTAAATATCTGCTAAATTAATGAACACAAATGAGAAAATAAAGTGATAAATGGATGAGCAAATGTAAGAGTAAATATTGAAGGAGCCTGACAGTTCCCAATGAAGTATCTCACTTGAGAGTAAATAAATACTTGATCAAAGGACAGATTCTAGAGACAAGTTGATTGGGCAAATTATTTCACTTCTCTGAAAAACTTGGGATGTAATAGTTCTTCATTGGGTTGTTAGCAATATTAACTGAGCATATATATTATGAAGGTTAAATAAGAATATAGTAAATGTTATACATATTGTTATTAACATTCTTTTAATGGCATGAGATCAGAGGCAAGATTTTTAATTGGAAAGAATTCTTACTTTTTTCTATCTGCATATATTGAAAACTTTGAACTTTATTATAAATGGTGTTTCTGTAGCTCCTACCTACTACTTCCCAATATATACATAAAAATACACCCATTCATTGAAAATAACAAAGTTCTTTCTTTCCTGGTGCATGTTGAGCAAATGCTTGCTGTGATCAGTTTTTACTGATGACTTTTCTCCATACTGGGATGCAGGACCAAAGAGGGATGATATAAGTCATCATGGTTTTTGTTGAATCAAACACTGTGGAATTCTATATGGGAAAAAATCCTTTAATGTGCAGAATTTTTGACAGTGTTACTGGACTGCATTACCAATTTCTATCTTATCTCAGCTGCCACCAGCAATTTTATGGTTTACGTCCATAATAAATAGAATAAAAATAAATTATAATAAAATAAATGTGTGATACAGATATAGATGTGAGGGATTCATGGAAGTGATTGGTTAGGAAAACTTCATGGAGTAAAAGAGCCATGAATTAAGAGTTAAAAGATACCTGGGGCATGACCAGGCAAGGGGATAATATGGAAGAAGCTGCAGGTGAGTGAACCAGCTCGAGCAACGATACAGGAATGGTACAAGATAAGACCATTCCTGTACCTTGGAGGTGGAAGCACCTCAACCTGTGTTAAGCATTAGGTTTATATGGGGAGGAATAAGGATATAAATTATTAGACCATACTATGGAAAGCCTTCAATGCTAAACCATGATATTTTAACCCTACCCAAAATGTAATAGAAAATGTTTAAAAGATTAGAAAGCTTTGAAGAATACAGAGATGACAATTCATCCTAAAGGGGATGGTATACAAAATTGCTGGAATAAGCTAGAGGTTACACAATCAGGCCACACTTCAAGGAAATAATCTCCTCCCACCAGCAATTGTAGAGTCTAGAAGCAGAGAAATCATCTTCAAATTCTGTTAAGAGCTGAAGGGTCAGCAAGAGGAAGGTCAAACTAAAACAGTTCATATAGAGTCAGGAAGGGAAAAAAAGTTTGAAACTGAAAGCCTAAATTCAGGGATAAAGTCTGGGATGGACAGAGGTGGGCAGGCAGACAAACAAACAAACATAAATGTGTCACGGTAGAAAGTTGTCAATTGGGGCAGCAACCTCACTTGTTACAAAATATTGCTGCCAGGGTGGCCTGGGAACTCAATAAACACTAATAGGGAAAGAGTAGGAGCAGAGGGACCAATTATTGCAGTAGTAAAAATTAAGGGTGGAAAGGGCCAGAGGTAAGATGATAGAAATGGGATTTTAGGAGTTGACCCAAAAGAATTTTATGAGAAAAACACTCCTTTAAAAATTTTTTCTAACATAAAAAAACACCTTCTCTTGAAACAATTGCATATGTCAGATAACTTCTCCAAAATTTAAGTGCTAATTGATAGATTCTGAAGGTGACTAGCAAGCTGAATTCTCATATTTTAGAAAAGTCACTCTCTCCGTGACCTGGCTACTGCATTATCATCTCGAATGCCATTTTTTCTTATTATTTTATTATGATGTAACCTTCAAAGGACAAAAATTACATGTAAGTCATAAATCTTATTTCCCTAAGACCCAAAGAAAGTCAGCCTTGACTAAAACCTTTTCCTCTATTTTACACCACATAATAGGCACACATTGAACCCCAATTTTTCTGTTACTCTGACTCACTATGAACTTGATGTGTAAATATCTATTCATTGAGATCAAATATTAAGAACCCACAAAGGAGTGAATTCTCAGTTCACAAAAGACTAATTGCCAAGCCCTGCAGTTTTTATAAGCATCAAGGTCAGTGTAAAACATAGAAGGTCAATGCAACTTGCTTGCAAACAAGCTCTGGAGTCAGAACCACCATTGCAATGGATAGCACACTATGTTCCCACATACCTCTACTGCCGCTTTCTGTTCATAAAGCTGTAAGGTTATTTTGAGCCAGTTTTCCGTTTCCCCTCAGTCAGCATTTTATGCATACTTATATGCAAGCTATCCTTTTTAATCTTGGCAATTTGTCTAAAGGAGAAACTTTCTTGGGCCAAAAATCTATAGGGTCCTGATTAATGACTGTGTCACCTTAAACACTAATTCCTTAGTTGCTCCTTTTTTCTGTTTTCTGATTTTGTTTTATGCAGCTATTTTAACATGCTTATTGTATTATACCACAGCCATGGTAATATAAGACCTTAGCTAGGTTAGAGAGTATAATCATAATAAAGGATGCTTCACATGGGTCTTAGCCTTCTGCTTCCTAGAGTTTAAGTCTTATGTATGAGATATTTTTAATACATTTTTTATTGATTTCAGAGAGGAAGGGAGGGGCAGAGAGAGATAGAAACATCAGTGATCAAGTCCGCAACCTGGGCATGTGCCCAGACCGGGAAGCTATCCGTGACCTCCTGATTCATAGGTCAGTGTTCAACCATCAAGCGATACCGGCTGGGCAAGATATTTTTTATTTTATTAAGATTCCTCTGTAATGTTGTATAGCTAGCTCAGGAGAGACCAGTTTTCCTGATGTGATATTCTTCTCATTTGCTTGTTGTAGGCCTACTATGTGCCTGATACTATGCAACACATTTTTCATATCTAGTTTTACCAATCCTCACAAACATTATAGAGCTCATCATTATTTTCCCTTCCACAAATAAGGAGCTTTATTCAGAGATGTTAAGTAAGTTGTTCAATATCACCCAGCTCATAAGTAGCAAAATCAAGATGTGATCCATGTCTGTCTGACTCCAAACCTCATGTTCTTTTATGTTAGGTGAAATATACTTTGTGTCCACATCTTCATAAGAAAACCTATATAGGTTATATTGCACCATTATACGTTTGATACTGCTGACTTAAATATAAGGGGAGAAAGGTTGAATTCCTTAGTAAAGAATAATACCAAACTCTTTTCTAATAATTTTTTAATTTTTCAATTACAGTGGACATATAATATTATATTAGTTTCAGGTGTATAACATAGGGATTTGACATTTATGTAACTTACAAAGTGATCACTGATAAGTGTTATATCTATCTAACACCATACATAGTTATTACAATATTATTGACTACATTTCCTATGCTGTACTCTACATCCCCATGACTGTTTTTATTTTATTTTTTTAAAATATATTTTATTGATTTTTTACAGAGAGGAAGGGAGAGGGATAGAGAGTTAGAAACATCGATGAGAGAGAAACATCGATCAGTTGCCTCCTGCACATCCCCCACCGGGGATGTGCCCACAACCCAGGTACATGCCCTTGACCGGAATCGAACCTGGGACCTTTCAGTCCACAGGCCGACGCTCTATCCACTGAGCCAAACCGGTTTCGGCGACCCATGACTGTTTTTATAATTGGCAATTTGCAAATCTTAATCCTTTCCCCTTCTTCACCCGTCCTCCAACTCCCTCTCCACCATCTGGCAATCCTCAAAATGTTCTCTGTATCTCTGGGTTTGTTTCTGTTTTGTTTCTTCATTTTTGTTTTTCAGATTCCACATATAAGTAAAATCATATGGTATTTGTCTTTTTCTGTCTGACATTTTTTTACTAAAACTTTTTAGTAACAACTGTGTCTATATTGAATAACATGCCTCTCAATGACTTGGTTTGAAAATTGTTGCACTATTTAAAGGGTAAAGATTACTCATGAGATTCTTAATCTTTTTCTTACTTGTGTACAAGGAATTCAGTATGCCTTACAAGGCCCAAAACAACCAAGAGAAACTTAAAAGAATAAATATAATGCAGTGCACTTTTAGATTAGATTAAGTAGAGGAAAGCTTCAATACTAGTCATCTGAAAAACACTAATGGATTTCAGTTGACCACAGGTTCAATAATAGATAGCAGTGTGACATTGCTATTATAAAAAAAAAAAAAGCTAACTCCATCTTAGGTTCTATTGATACAAGAAAAGGACCATTTTTAAGGAATGAAAGACTCCTTTTATAGTCTACATCTGGTTATCAGTTCCAGGTGACAATTTTCTGAAGATAATTGACAAAGGATGTTTTTTCCAAAAGTAGAGTAACCAGGATGGTGAGATTTTAAAATAAGTGTCTGATAGATCAAGATATGGATATTCTACAGTCAAAAATGTAGAAAAAAAATAGAAGCAAAAACAATAGGTCCCTATAGATATCATTTGTGTTGTCACCTGCAGCTGTTCACATTAATAGATGGACGTGGCATAAAGGAAAATTTTGTATTGATTTTGTGTTAATTAGGAAAGCCCAACAATGAAACAGGTTGACACACAGAGCATAGACACAGAGATGCAAATAAAATAGAAAAAGAATGTTCAGGCCCTTCTCAATGTTCAGACACCTTGCCAAAATAATTGCCATGATATTTTTCTTTCATTTTATTTATTAATCTATCATGTAATGTGTACAGAGCCACTTTTACCCAGCTTAATTTAAGCAACTTAGAAGAAAGTACTTATTAAACTGCTTTGAGAAAAAAATGTGCATTCATCTTGGTGAAATCCATATTTCATTACCCAAGAGAGGAATGCTTTTAATAACCTGTAGTAAAAGCTGAACTGATGCAGTCATTCAAGCAGCAAACATATATTGAGCAACTAATAGGATGCTAATACAGATAAGGTTCAGTCTCTACTCCCAAGAAGTATGTCTGTCCAATAGAAGTGACCAAGAAGTAGAGGATTAATACCTGAGTACAGTGATAGGTGATAGACAAGTGAATGAGGTTCAGAGGAAGCATGGTGGATCTATCTACAAAAGAATGGGAATAAAAGAAAATGCTCTTAAGCAGAGTCTTAAAGAATTACTAAGAGTTAACTTAGTTATAAAGACAAGGAAAAGATATATTATTAGCAAAAAAAATGTAAAAAGAAGCTACAAAAGTGTAAAACATGTTAACAGGTTTACAAACCTACAAGCATTTTTTATTCTGGGAGGAAAGGATGTATTAAACCAATTTTGATAGATGTGGCTAGAGAGGTTGACAAGTTGAAAAGTAACTAATAGAAAACCTGAAATATTTATTAACAAAGGATTCATATGGAAATTATATGATAAATTCCTATAAATCATTTTTTAAAAGATACCATTATATAAAATAGGGCAAAAATATGAATAGCCACTTTACATAAAAACATTTATCATGAGTCCTAGCTGGTTTGGCTCAGTGGATAGAGCATTGGCCTGCAGACTGGAGGGTCCTGGGTTCGATTCCAGTCAAGGGCACATGCTTGGGTTGCGGGCTCGATTCCCAGTAGCAGGTGTGCAGGAGGCAGCCGCAGCGAATCAATGATTCTCTCTCATCATTGATGTTTTTATCTCTCTCTCCTTCTCCCTTCCTCTCTTAAATCAATAAAAATATATTTTTAAAAATATCATGGTCGATAAAAACGAGAAAATATGCTTAATTCAACTAGTATCTAGTAATATGCAAATTAAAACCAAAATTGAGTTACTTTTTACCTATGTAATTAGTAAAAACTGAAGCAATTGATATCAGTGCTAGGGAGGAAATGAGGAAATAAGAACATACTTGTCATTCACTACTGATAGGAGCATAAATTGATGAAGACTTCTAGTGAACTATGTGAAAATCTATCATATTTTAAAAAGAACATATTGTTTAAGTCAGAAACACCACAACTGTGTAACTATTCTGGATATATAATATATATATATATATACTAGAGGCCCTGTGCACAAAAATTTGTGCATTCGGGGGGGAGGGGGTGTCCCTCAGCCCGGCCTGTGCCCTCTCGCAGTTTGGGACCCCTCAGGGGATAACCACCTGCTAGTTGTGGCGCCCCCTATCATGCACAGAGCAGGGCGGATCGGGAGGTTTCGATGCCACCCTCAGTCACACTCAAGGCAGGGTCGATGGGGGGGTGGT
>NW_005370411.1:1109931-1116926 GCF_000412655.1 Myotis brandtii
GATTGGGGAGCTCCCCCTATCAGGCACAGAGCAGGGCAGATCAGGGGGTTGGGGTGCCTTCCCCTGTCACGAACAGAGTAGGGCGGATAGGGAGGTTGTGGCCCCGCCCCCTGTCACACACAGAGCTGCAGGGCGATCAGGGGGTTTGGGCGCTGCCCCCTGTCACGCTGATCCCGGTGCCGGGAGCCTCGCTGCTCCGCTGATCCCGGTGCTGGGAGGCATATTACCCTTTTACTATATAGGATAGAGGCCTGGTGCATGGGTAGGGGCTGGCTGGTTTGCCCTGAAGGGTGTCCTGGATCAGGGTGGGGGTCCCCACTGGGGTGCCTGGCCAGTCTGGGTGAGGGGCTGAGGGCTGTTTTCCGGCTGGCGAGTGACTAAAGCTTCCAACCGCTCCTTGTTTTCTTCTCTCTTTTTTTTTTTTTCTGGGCCAGCTTTAGCTCTGAGGCCTCGCTGCTGAAAACATAGATACAATGTTGCGGTCCAGCTGGGTTTCAGTCCGGCTGTTTTCTGGGGTTTTGTTTAGCTTCTTATTTGCAACATAGTATATAGTTGCTTAGAGTTGCAACTGAGAGGCTGGCAAGTTAGGTGGGGAACGTTGGAGTCCGCAGTCACTGAAGCAAGCAAGCCTCCCTGTTTGCTTCAGTGCCTGGCTGCCGGCCGCCATCTTGGCTGACAGTTAATTTGCATATACTCACTGATTAGCCAATGAAAAGGGTAGCGGTCGTACGCCAATTACCATGTTTCTCTTTTATTAATGTAGATATTACCCTAAATTCTCACCAGGAATAAAATGGTTAGATAAATTATGTATTTGGAAGAAGAGTGAATATTATTATGCAATTCAAAAGAAGGAGATATATCAGTATCATGAAGGGTCTCCAAAACATGTAATCAAGTTTAAACACAAAAAAGTAAGTACAAAATACATTGTATAATCTCATTTATTTTAAATATTTAATAAACAAAACTATCTGTGTTATATACAAGGCATATAAAAGCATCTGAGAGGACACATCAAAATGACAGAAGTAGGGGCTGGGATTAGATGAATGATGAAAGAGAATTTTCATTGTTTTAAATTGTTTAAATTTGAATAAATATATTTTTGTATTACAGCATAATTTAAATTGTAAGCATTATTCTTAACCCTTTTTGGTCCAACCTCAAGGCTGACTCGACAGACCAGGCTCTAGGAGCAGGTCCAACATCGAGCAATAAGAACATTAAAAAGTTCAACATCCAATCCCATCAATTAATTTGGACCAGACTGTTTGAATTCCAAAAATAACATTGGACCGCAAAGGGTTAAATCCATGGGGAGCCACTGAAAGGGTTCATAAAGAGAAATCACATAAATACATTCACATCTTGGTAATATATTCCTGCCAACTGAATATAAGGAGGATTGGAGAGAAATTAAACAGAAGATAAGGAAGTCAATTAAAGTGATGGCTTTCTGTTTAGAGAACAAACTGATCAGTGTCAGAGGGGAGGGAGGATTGGGGGGCCGAGTGAAAAAAATGAAGGGATTAACAAGCACAAATTGGTAGTTACAAAATAGTCATGTGGATGTAAAGTAAAGCATAAGGAATATAGTCAATAATATTGTAATAACTGTGTATGGTGCCAGGTAAGTACTAAATTTATCAGGGGATCACTTTGCAAGTTATATAATAACTAGGGGCCCAGTGCACAAAAATTTGTGCACTCCTGGGACCCCGGAGATAACGACCTGCTGGCTTAGGCCTGCTCCCGGGTGGCAGAGGGCAGGCCCAATCCCTAGGTGCAACCACTGGTCGGCGGGAGAGCAGGGCTGATTGGGGAGTTGGGGCGCCCCCTGTCATGCACAGAGCAGGGCGGATTGGGAAGTTGCGATGCCACCCTCAGTCACACTCAGGGTAGGGCCGATTGGGGGGTTGGGGCACCACTCCCTGTCACACTCAAGGCAGGGTCAATGGGGAGGTTGCGGCGCCACCCCCTGTCACGCACAGAGCAAGGCCAATCAGGGGGTTGGGGCGCTGCCCCCTGTCACACACAGAGCAGGGCCAATCAGGGGGTTGGGCGCTGCCCCCTGTCATGCACAGAGCAGGGCGGATCAGGGGGTTGAGGAGCTCCCCCCTGTCACGCACAGAGCAGGGCCGTTCAGGGGGTTGAAGAGCTCCCCCCTGTCATGCACAGAGCAGGGCCGATCAGGGGGTGGGGCGCCACCCTCTATCACCCATAGAGCAGGGCCGATCAGGGGGTTGGGGCGCCACCACTGTCACACTGAGGGCAGGGCCGATGGGGAGGTTATGGCTCTACCCCTTCACACACAGAGCAGGGCCCGTGGGGTGGGGGGGTTGGTCACACCCCCTTCAGGGTGGGGGTCCCCACTGGGGTGCCTGGCCAGCCTGGATGAGGGGATGATGGCTGTTTGCAGCTGGTCACACCCCCTTCAGGGTGGGGGTCCCCACTGGGGTGCCTGGCCAGCCTGGATGAGGGGATGATGGCTGTTTGCAGCTGGTCACACCCCCTTCAGGGTGGGGGTCCCCACTGGGGTGCCTGGCCAGCCTGGATGAGGGGATGATGGCTGTTTGCAGCTGGTCACACCCCCTTCAGGGTGGGGGTCCCCACTGGGGTGCCTGGCCAGCCTGGATGAGGGGATGATGGCTGTTTGCAGCTGGTCACACCCCCTTCAGGGTGGGGGTCCCCACTGGGGTGCCTGGCCAGCCTGGATGAGGGGATGATGGCTGTTTGCAGCTGGTCACACACCCTTCAGGGTGGGGGTCCCCACTGGGGTGCCTGGCCAGCCTGGATGAGGGGATGATGGCTGTTTGCAGCTGGTCACACACCCTTCAGGGTGGGGGTCCCCACTGGGGTGCCTGGCCAGTCTGGGTGAGGGGCTGAGGGCTGCTTTCAGGCTGGCGATTGACTGAAGCTTCCAACTGCTCCTTTTCTTCTATTTTTTTTTTTTATTCTGGGCCAGCTTTAGCTCTGGCTCTAGCTCTGAGGCTTCCGCTGCTGAAGCAGGTATCTGGTTTGTTTGCATTCTATAATCGAAACAATGTATAACTCCAGCTCTGAGATCCCGGCCGGCTGAAAGCTGGTTTCTGGGGTTTTGTTTAGCCTCTATATTTGTTACAAAGTTTCAAACTGCCAGCTCAGAGGCCGGCAGCGCAGGCAGGGAACGTTGGAGTCCTCCTTCACTGCAGCAAGCAAGCCTCATGTTCGCTTTAAGCTGCCTGGCTGCCGGCCGCCATCTTGGCTGACAGTTAATTTTCATATCACCCTGATTAGCCAATGGGAAGGGTAGCGGTCGTTCGCTAAATACCATGTTTCTCTTTTATTAGTGTAGACTAGGGGCCCAGTGCACAAATTCGTGCACCTTGAAAGGAACTGGGGGCTGCGAGGCTGCGGTGAGCACAGGGGGGAATCTCAGCCCATCCTCTGCACCCCCACCTGGCCCCTCCCACCACAGCCCCAGCCCCCTGTCTGCCAGCAACCCTGCTGCCACCACCACCGCCCCCATGCACTGACTGCGCTGGCCATGCTCACACCCACTGAAGGAGCAGAGCGATTGATGCCAGCCCCAGCAGCGGGTGCAAGCAGGGCCACTCTGGTGCCGGCTGCGATTGCAAGCAGGGCTGGTGCTGGCAGCAGGTGCAAGTGCCAGGTGGGACCACAGTGCGTGGAGCAAAGAATTTTCAGTAACCACCAGAGGCTCACCCCAATGACAGTGACCGGTGACCCGCCTTGGTCTGGCGCTCCCAGTTCCCCCCCTCCGCCCCCGCTCACCTGCTCCACCATCCCGCTGCAGCCGAAGCCCGTCATGTTCCAAGAAAAAGTACCCCTCCTTAATAGAAGGGGTTAATGGCATATTAGTTCCATCTAAAGATAATTAAATTTCAATACAGTTTCAAGAAATTTCTAGATTGCACACAAAAAAAGTTGTTCAATGGCTTTTTCCATTGAGTAATCAATCCAGGGAGCAACTACATCTGCCAGTAGTAGGTATAGTATCATTGTGGGAGAAAGTGTGTAAATCTCATCCACTGCATGATTGTACCCCGTCCTCTTTCCCTCCATCCCCCTCACCATCTAGCCCGACCAACTAACTTTCAGATGGAAACCCAACTTTGGGGAATGTCATCTGTCAGAATGATCTAAGTGTACACTGACATATCAGTGTTGGCAAGCTGGGATTCTTTGGATCGACAATATTTTTTTTGCTCTCAATTGATCCCAAAGTTATAGAACTTAAATGGAAGAAAAATTCAATTCAAGTAGACTGCTTGTTTTTCTAAGTTCAAAGCATCCCATCTTAATTTCTACATATTTATATCTAAATACTTTGTTTTACTATTGAAAGATGAAAATAAAAACTCATTTATGTATAAAACTGACATTAAAATTAAATTACAGCCAAACTGGTTTGGCTCAGTGGATAGAGCGTCAGCCTGCGGACGGAAAGGCCCAGGTTCGATTCCGGTCAAGGGCATGTACCTTGGTTGCGAGCACATCCCCAGTAGGAGGTGTGCAGGAGGCAGCTGATCGATGTTTCTCTCTCATCGATGTTTCTAACTCTCTATCCCTCTCCCTTCCTCTCTGTAAAAAATCAATAAAATATATTTTTTTAATTAAATTACAAATGACCCACGGGATGTTTGCATTTATTAATCAGAATTCATCCCTGTCAAAAGTAAAAAGTTGATATCTAAATAATGGTAGAAAATATATAAGAAAGATTTAATCAGTCATTTATCAGTTTTTAAGTGCTAGGGACACATTGGGCAAGATCACATAATACTGGCCTCACAGAAATTACCGCCTAATGGTGGAGACGTAAAATAGTCAGAATAGCCGATAATATTTTTTACTGTACATTTTTATTATTATTTTAATCCTCACCTAAGGTTATTTTTTTAATTTATCTTTATTGTTGAAAGTATTACAGATGTCCCCTTTTTTTCTCCATTGAGCCCCTCCACCTTGCACCCACCCATCCCACCCCCTAAGCCTTCACCGAACTATTGTCTGTGTCCATGTGTTATGCATATGTGCATATAAATTATTTGGTTAATCCCTTCTTCTACCCCCACCCTTCTTCCCTCTGAGATTTGTCAGTCTGTTCCATGCTTCTATGTCTCTGGATCTATTTTGTTTAACAGCTTATTTTGTTCATTAGATTCCATATATGAGTGAAATCATGTGATACTTGTCTTTCTCTGACTGATTTATTTTGCTTAGCATAATACTCTGCAGGTCTGTCCATGCTGTCTCAAAGGGTAAGAGATCCTTCTTTTTTATAGCTGCATAGTATTGCATTATGTAAATGTAACACATCATGCCCATCAGTAGATGAGTGGACAAAATAATAATTTTGAAGGCTGTTTCAAATTCAAAGGGTGAGATGAAGTCATCGTAGGGTATTGATGCTGTTAATTCAGGCAGCAGGCATGTGAAGAGAGGACAAAGCAAACTATCAGTTTATGGTTAGATTCTGTTGGGAGTAACAGAAAACTCCAAATAACACTAGATTAAAAGTATAAAAATTATTTCTCCACAATCTATGGCTGGTAGGATTATTCTATGGTTCTCAAAGCCCAGGCTGCTTCCTTGAGTGGCTGTCTTCAGCACACTGCCCAGGATGGTAGCTTGATCTCCATGCTTCAGAAGGAGGAAAGGGTAAACATGGTCAGACTTTCTCCACGTAGGGACATTTCTTCTTTACACTCATTGGTCAGAACTTAATCACATGGCTTCATCTGGATACATAAGGAAACTGGAAGAATATGGTCTTCATTATGGCCAGCATGTGCCCACTCAAAATCAGGGCTTCTGAAAGTTGGAAGAAAGGAATAGATATTTATGGGCCACTGCCAGTCTCTGCCATCATGAGGTCAGATCATGACTAGAGATATAGGACCTTCCTATGTCATCAAGTATAAAAAGGGGTTGTTCCTTTTGTGGGTTACCCAGCATATGCTGTAAGCATGTTAATCTTTAAAGTTGTTTCAGATGGGGTATTTTCAGATAATGGAGATTATGCTTAAGTTTTTTTCATAAAATACACACTATACTAGTAAGTCAAATAAAAAAATCTCAGGAAAATAATGTTTTTGTTTCATTCAAGACTGAGTGTTTGAAAAAGCCTTATACATTTATACATTTATTAGAGGCCTGATACACAAAATTTGTGCAAGCGTAGGCCTTCCTTCCCCCGACTGCTGGCACCGGCTTCCCTCTGGCACACAGGACCCGGGCTTCCCTCAAAGCCCGGCTTCATCCAGAAGGTCATCTGGAAGGATGTCTTCTTGAATTAGCATATTACACTTTTATTATTATAGACTAGAGGCCCGGTGCACAAAAATTTGTGCACTTGGCGGGGGGGTCCCTCAGCCCGGCCTGTGCCCTCTCGCAGTCTGGGACCCCTCGGGAGATAACGACCTGCTGGCTTAGGCCTGCTCCCGGGTGGCAGAGGGCAGGCCCAATCCCTAAGTGCAGCCCCTGGTCAGGCTCAGAGCAGGGCCGATTGGGGAGTTGGGGCGCCGCCCCGTCATGCACAGAGCAGGGCGGATCGGGAGGTTGCAATGCCACCCTCAGTCACGCTCAGGGTAGGGCCGACTGGGGGGTTGGGGCACTGCCCCCTGTCACACTCAAGGCAGGGTCGATGGGGAGGTTGCAGCGCCACCCCCTGTCACGCACAGAGCAGGGCCAATCAGGGGGTTGGGCGCTGCCCCCTGTCATGCACAGAGCAGGGCGGATTGGGAGGTTGCGATGCCACCCTCAGTCACGCTCAGGGTAGGGCCGATTGGGGGGTTGGGGCACCGCCCCCTGTCACACACAGAGCAGGGCCGACCAGGGGGTTGGTGCGCCACACCCTGTCAAACACAGAGCCGCAGGGCAATCAGGAGATTGGGGAGCTCCCCCCTATCAGGCACAGAGCAGGGCTGATCAGGGGGGTTGGGTGCTGCCCCCTGTCACGCTGATCCCGGTGCCGGGAGCCTCGCTGC
>NW_005370411.1:1117113-1126121 GCF_000412655.1 Myotis brandtii
GCTGTTTGCAGCTGGTCACACACCCTTCAGGGTGGGGGTCCCCACTGGGGTGCCTGGCCAGCCTGGGTGAGGGGCTGAGGGCTGTTTTCAGGCTGGTGGGTGACTGAAGCTCCCAACCGCTCCTTTTTTTCTTTTTCTTTTTTATTCTGGGCCAAGGCCTCTGCTGCTGAAAGCAGGTATCTGGTTTGTTTGGGTTCTATAATCTAAACACTGTATCATCTCCAGCTCTGAGATCCCGGCCGGCTGAAAGCTGGTTTCTGGGGTTTTGTTTAGCTTCTATATTTGTTACAGTGTTTCAAACTGCCAGCTCAGAGGCCGGCAGCGGCAGGCAGGGAATGTTGGAGTCCTCCTTCACTGAAGCAAGCAAGCCTCATGTTCGCTTTAAGCTGCCTGGCTGCCGGCCGCCATCTTGGCTGGCAGTTTATTTGCATATCACCCTGATTAGCCAATGGGAAGGGTAGCGGTCGTACGCTAATTACCATGTTTCTCTTTTATTAGATAGGATTGTATGAAATCGTGCTATAAGTTTGGTAAATCAATCCTATAAATATAGAGCTAATATGCAAATGGTCATCACGCCCTCATGCCATCACACCGTAACGGCTCAGACACTCAACACTGGGGAGAGAGGAATGGGGACCAGTCAGGTACAAATGAGCTTGCAAGAGAGGAATGGGGACAGCCAGGCTGTGGCCCAGGAGAGGGACAAGCCACCCGCCCTGCTGTTCCAGGTGCCAGTTGCTGCGCCTGGACCTGCGGCCTGGGAAAGGGACAAGCTGCAAGCCCCGCAGTCCCAGGTTCCAGCAGCTGGGGCTGCAGCCCAGGAGAGGGGCAAGCCATTCACCCCGCAGTGAAGCCAACCCGGGTCCTAAGTGCCTGCGGCAGGCCAGAGGGAGGGAAGCCCAGGTCCCAGGTGCCTGTGACTGGCCAGAGGAGGGAATCCTGGGTCCTGGGTGCAGGGAGAGGCAGAGGTGGTTAGGGGCAATCAGGCAGGCAGAGGGATTAGGGGTGATTAGGCAGGCAGGCAGGCAAGCAGTGAGGAGCCAGCAGTTCCAGATTGCAAAAGCCAGTCGGACATCCCCCAAGGGGTCCCGGATTGGAGAGGGTGCAGGCCAGGCTGAGGCACCCACCCCCCTTGCATGAATTTTGTGCACCAGGCCTCTAGTACTTCATACACACACTCACACATGTACACATCAACAAAAATGTATCTTTATGCACTACATTTCTTTGATCTATGAATATCATTTACCAAAAAAAAAATCTGTCTCCTCTTCATTGTTTATTTCTTAACAAGCTATTCTGCTATCCAGTATTTATCTTTGCCTGTACTTCTTTTCTATAGATATAGCTAGATTATGGCTACATTTATGCTTGAACGCAAACTTTCTGGGACTCTCCAAATGCAGAGTTTGTAACTACAGTTAAGAAAGGATATTGTGACTTGCTTTTTCCTTTCCTGAAAGTACTTCATCTCCGTAGGTCCCTGCCACTCAGTGCTGTGAAATGTGATTTGATAGGCAAGTTTAAACGGGGCTTTTTAATTAGGCCACACTCATTGATACTTCCCCAACCCTGTACTTAGGTTACCTCGGGGTTATATGCATCCAATTAAAGAACATCCATTTGAGATCTGTATGCCTTTGAGTATGAATGGGTCACTCTCAGTGATTGAGTTTGATCCAGCTGCTCATTCAGCTGAAGTGAATTAAGCTTCCTGGGCACCAGTGTGCCATTTAGTAAATTACCTCTCCAGCACACTAAATTTGCCTCACGTGGGTGAACAACTTTCTTCCAGGGAGTAATTTCATCACTTGCATTCTCCACTGCCTCAACCTCACTGATGCTAAAGAGTGATTCAAATGACACGATACTTACCCACAGCCTCAGACAATAAGACTACACAATGATCTGCTCCATTTAAGAGAACACATGTCAGTATTTATAGGATAAAAAAGAGAACTACTTTGTTTGGATTTTTTTATAAGTCAATTATAAGCAAACATGCACTATATTGTTCCCTAAACCCCGAAATTGTAAAAATTTGGTGATATATTCGGCACCATATACTAAAATGATTTGGCTCCTTAAAAATGTCAATAAACAATCCTGGCCGGTGCGGCTCAGTTGGTTGGGTGTCATCCAATGCACCTAAAGGTTGCCGGTTCGATTCCCAGTCACGGCATGTGCTTGGGTTGTGAGCTCATCCCCAGCACGGGGCGTGCAGAAGGCAGAGGATCCATGTTCTGCTCTCACATCAATGTTTGCCCTTCTCTCTTCCTCTCCCTTCCACTCTCTCTAAAAATCAATAAACTATCCTTGAATACATACATATATATCAATATACAAGCCTCTTTCTATTAAACATCTACACAAAATGAGTGTGTGATAGCAATAAAATTGAATGTAAGTTATTTTTCACTAGCAAATATAAATGTTCTTTTAATTTTAATGCAACTCTGTGCTTCTCATAGATATTAACTCCAGACATTTATTGGTTCCTCTTCTGAAAACTAACACCCAGAGCATAAAATACTTTTCTGTGGTGCATTCATTTGTTAAATAATGCTTTGAAAGTGGCTGGGTGCCCAAAGAGCCCACGCAGAAATAAAATGCACTCAAACTGCTTCCAAATGTTTTCCTCTCCACATATGTCATGTCAGGAGCTGCCGTTCCTCTCACACTGTCACTGTATCCAAGAAGCTATAATTATTCACCACCACTAGCAGAACATTTCAGCAAACTACCCAAATTTACATCCAAGCCAATATTTAAAATGTAATAAAAGCATGTATGCTAAGTGAACCAGTAATCTAACGATACAAGAGCCTGAAATTGTCTTAGAACCAGCTCTGAAGAATACATTAACAGTGTTTTCAACAGGGACCAACACCTGCTAGCTCTCTTTTTCTCTTTATAAAATCCATGAGTTTCCTTCCACAATTTTCATGAAACAGGCGGAACTCGGGTCCTTGTTTTGAACTCAGTCTACTGGCCTGCAAGCAGCCTAATGGTGAACAGTCGTGAAAATGGTGCTTGGCAGGGGCTGGAAGACCCTCAATGGAGATATTATTTCACACATTCTTGATGCCCAGTTCATGTAGCTCAAGAGCAATAAAATCAGGCTTCTTTGAGTTTGTTCCCATGTTCTCCCTTATTATCAGGAATGAGTGTTCCTTCAAGTCACACCAGAAAGTTAAATTAATATAGACCTAAAAGATATCAAGCTTTAAAAAGAAAGTAAAGCTTCAATAAGAAATTAAAAGTAACAGTAAACTGGATAATGCCTGACTTTTTTCAAGCCCATTACACACTTATGATTTTACTTTGAAATAGAGCCCAACAAATAGTTTGGTTTAGGCCAGCGATTTTCAACCTTTTTCATCTCATGGCATACATAGACTAATTACCAAAATTCTGCAGCACACCAAAATATATATTTTTTTGCTGATCTGACAAAACATAGGTATAATTTTGATTCATTCACATCAGACGGCTATTGTTGTGTTGGCTGTTGTTATTTTTTTATTTGACAATCTAAGGGAAAAGAGGTAGGTGCCCCTGACCAAATAGTCAGGAAATGCATGTTTTAAAATTTCTTGCCACACACTGGTTGACAGTCGCTGCTTTAGGCCATAGTTGGATTTGCTGGCTCATATCTAGGAGAGTGAGCCCAACAGAGAATGGACGCTGAGTTAGTGTCTCCCCTCACAGAATGTCATCGCTGTTTCTGTGCCTACCTTTTCTCTTGGGCTTAAATAGTTCAGACCACTCTGCCTCAAGATCTTCTTAAATATGTAAATGAGAGGGCACGTATGCAAAACTGAAAAAAATGAAGGAGGGGATATGTGTGGAGTTTCAGTGTCTGGCTGTTAGTGTCCATCTATCTGTCTTTTAAAGAGCGTGAGCTAGTAAGAGTGGCATTATATGCCACAATATTATGACTCTAATGATATTTTGACTAACTTGCTAAACCGGTTGCATGAATGTTGTCATTTCACCTTAGAAGTTGCTATCAGAACCATGAATAGCATTGTCCTGAGGAAGACATAGATGTGCTTTACAGTTTCTTTTTAAAAGTTACCTTCACATTTGACCCCTATATGCAACATGCCATGCCAAGTTCTATTGGAAATATGAAAATGAGAAACTCTTCAAGGAACTTACTGTAAGACATGCCATGAACAGAATAAATGAAGGAAGAGGAAGAGCCAAGTAAGGTGGGTCGTGACTACTTTGCCAGGCATTTTATAAACACTATCTTGAATCATTGCCTTCACAACAGTCCATTTCCACGTGCCACCAAAATGGGAACTGCGGCTCAGGGAGGTGAAGTGACATGTACACAGTCACTTGGAAAACGGCAGCTTAGCAATGTTTTGAACTTGGATCCCTCTGACTCCAGCACCTGTGACTTCTGATGGCAGCTCTGCTGCCCCCTGAGGAAGCACAGGGCAAGCACAATTCAGTCTTCAGTCCTGGCAAAATGGAAACCTCTTAGACCAGGTGGCTCTGGAGGGGGGAATTTAGAATGGGTCACACCCAGATGAGGCATTCTCACTTTTGTCTGAGAAAGAGTAACACATTCAAATAATAATGAATATTCTGTTATGTTTGAAGTAAAAGTAGAAAATTTTGAAATCATTCTTATATTTTGGGTTTGTGCTTAACAGTAGGGACATTTTGAAAAAAAAAACATTTTTTTTTTGTTAATCCTCCCCTGAGGATATTTTTTCCATTGATTTTCAGAGAAAGTGGAAGAGAGGGAGGGAGGAAGAGAGAGAGTGAGACATCAATGTGAGAGAGATGCATCGATTGGTTGCCTCCCATACTCACCCCTACAGGGGCTAAGGATCAAACCTCAACCCACGTACTGGCCCTTGACCTGGAATCAAACCCGAGACCCTTTGGTGTGTGGGCCAGTGCTCTATCCACTGAGCAACACTAGCTCTGTCCACTGAGGAGTGACGTGATCTGAACAGAAAGGATTCATAATTTGTGCTCCCAAATTATTTTCAAGACCAATCAAATTTCAAAATGGTAGTCACTAAACTAAATTATCCTGCCATCTAATCTACATCATATAGATGCCAAGTGAGTACCTTTTTCTGACCTTAAAAAAGCTAACAGAACTTGGAAAGCAGTTTAAATATCTTAGCCTTAAATGAGAAATGCTTCGTAGGCATTAACACATTTGTTTGTAGATAGCACTGCCAAGGCTGTTCTTGATATCCGGAAATAAAACTAAATCCAGAACACTCTCTTTCATAATTTGTATATGAGACAGCAACAATGTGATGTACCTGACAGCAGGAGTCGTGCTAACAACACATGTCCGAACTGGTCCATGGACAGCCTTGGAAAATTACAAAGAATCAGACAGACTGCCTCGCGACCTCTTTATCAAGTGAGCTGAAGGAACAATCCTCCCTTTAATAATGTGACAGATAAACCCATAGTTCATACATATTAACTACATAGCACACTTTGGCTGTGATGCTGAACAGATCGAGCTCACAAGCACATTGATAAATGCTGCTTAACAGCTCCTTAGCTGACTCCTTGGCACCTGAGGTGTAAAAGCATTTTTTACAGAGCATAGAGCTTAAAAGTCTGACCTCAGAAAGTAAGGGCTGGGTAGGAATCCACTGACCAACATCCTGTGTGGTGGCTTAGTTGGGAAAACATGCTTTTCAAGTTTAGTTCACCCCTTCACCACTTCTTAGGTAAAAGAACTCTAGAAATTCAGAGATTTTAGAATTTTTTCTGTTCCTGGTTACTAAATTGGCTCTTTATAAGCATTTAAAGTGGAAAGTCATAAATTGAACGGTAGTTATTATACACAGTTTTGAGGATAGGGTATTTATATTATTAGATTACACGTGGTTTTAAAAGTTCTAACATTGAGAAAACTCAGTCTAAAGTCAAACTGCCTCTGAACTATTCATATGAAGGTCATTTTAATTCAACTCAATAAATATTGCATTGAGCTCTGGGATGGCTGTATAGAGGAGAACAAGATGTGTATCGCTCATCTCTGTTCTTACTAGACCACAACCTAGTGGAGAAGACACACATGTAAGCCCTAAGTCACCAGCTGGCAACCCACAGGCTGAAGTCCACTAAGAGATGTTTTATTTTACTTCTTTTAAATTTATTTTAAAACATTTGAATTCATTGTCCTTAGCCAGAATGTTTACCCTTCAGTTTGACCTAATGCCTTTGTCACCAACCTGATATACATATTTATTGCACCTGATGGGCCCCTAAGGGTTTTTGAGTTTGGTATCACAAAGTTATAAACAAATAAGCACTATACCTATGATAGTGTTCTACCTTTATTATAGCAGCTAAAATCATACGGGCACACAGAGGAGGACATATTGAATCCTCCCAGGTGTGTTGGGCAAGTTTAGACAGAGGCCAGAGACCAAAAGGGCCGTCCAGGCAGGAGAAGTATTGTGGAGGCTTGGAGACATGAGATGGTCGGTCAACTTTAGGAAATTAAGATGTGGAAGAAGAAGAAATATCTATTCCTCATTTATTGAACACTACTGTCAGCCACTAACAGACACTTCCTATATGGTCCACAATAATATGTGATATGTATATTATTAGCTCTATTTTTCAAATGAAAAAACTGAGTATCAGAATAGGTAAATAACTAGTGAATGGTAGAGTCAGAATTCAAAGTTTTGCCTGGCCTCAAGCCTCAGCATTTTTACTAGTAAACCTGATGGGAGTATTCGCAAATTGCCAATTTATTTAGAACACTTTTTTTTGGTAATGAAGATTCCAAGTCCCACTGAATCTAAAGATAGGTAAGACCACTGTGTATAACCCACATTTGGGGAAAATAGAGGTTCAATTCAAAGTAGCCAATGAAATAAAAATCATATTAAAAACTTCTAGAGCTTAAAGGAAATTTAGGAGAGTTCTAGTCCACGTTCATCATTTTACAGGTGAGAAAACTCAGCTATTTAAAATGTTTGCTTTTCAAATGCCAAAGAACCTCTATTATATATAAATTAAAATATATTATTCAATAAATGTTTTATTCTTTTTGTGTGTTGTTGTTAATCCTCACCTGAGGATATTTTTTCCATTGATTTTTTTTTTATTTTATAGAGAGTGGAAGGGAGGGGGAGAAAGAGAAAGAGAGAGAGAGCGTGAGAGAGAGAAAGAGAGAGACATCTATGTGAGAGAGACACATTGATTGGTTGCCTCCCACACATGCCCCGAGCAGGGATGGGGATCAAACCTGCAACCCAGGTACCAGCCTTTGACTGGGAAGCAAACTTGAGACTCTCTGGTGCACCGGCTGATACTCTAACCACTGAGGACAAATGTTTTATTATAATTCAGTCTCAAAAGATTTTAATTCTCTTTGTTAATGCTCTAGTTTTAAAAATAATTTATAGCAATCACAATTTTATTATGCAATTTTAAAAATAACTCGGGGTGGGGGGAGAAAACAAACAAAATAACTCAGGGAAAGCTGAAAATTTCTTTTTAGCATTGAAGAAATAGCTCATAAAAATTTAGCCATGAAGCTGCCCGTTTTACTTTAATACTTTTATTATGACCTCCTGAACAACAACAGGATAAGAAATCTATAAAATTAATATTGCAGTGACCTGAAGGATTAAAAAAATCAAAAACAAAACAGTAATGGTTCCATGAACTTTAATTGTATTTGGTGCTGAAGAATATGCCTTGCGATTAGCTGTGCAGGTAGCTACAAAAGGAAATACTAACTTAATTGTAGGCATATTTTGATTTATAAGAATTTAGGAAATGAATAAAATTCTGTAATTGCATTTTTGGCTTAGCTCAGTTAGAATCATTTCCTGAAAATAAGTGTCACATTAAAAACTTTTTTACTTCCTATTTTTGTACTAGAAATGTGGATCATGGTACTAAGTAAAAACAAAAACAACAAAAAATAGGTGTCTCAATAAATATTTGCTGAGTAAATGAATAAATCAATGGATGGATAAAAGGATAAATGAATTACTCATGAGTAAATAGTTCAGATTCTAAGCCTAATAGAAAATTAGCTGCCTTCTAGTCATTAGAAAGGCTATGGTCTGGGAAACATTTGAACAGGCAGAGTACTTCCTTAGATTTAGCAAGATATTTGCTTAAGGAACAATTTGTCACTTTCACTCAATCCTGTATTTACTCACTTAGTCAACTTGCATTTACTGAAACCCTACTCTGCACACCTTCTGACCAAGTTAGAAGAGACCATGTTAGGCTTCCAGCTGGCCCACCTCATATATCACAATGAGCAGGAATATTTTCTCTACCAAACTACACAGAGAAGCTAAGTTTTCCTAGACTACATGTTATTATGTAACAAGACCCAAAATGGAGGTCTCCATGGAGTAAAAGACGCACCTTCCCAATGCCTTACATGAAAATGGCTCTTCTTTTTTTATATAAATCTTTATTGTTGAAAGTATTACATATGTCCCTTTTTCCCCCCATTGCCCTCTCCAACCCCCCGCCCAGGCCCTCACCACCCCATTGTCTGTGTCCATGGGTTATTCATCTATGCATACAAGTTCATTGGTTGATCTCTTCCCACACACCCTCCACTGTCTTCTCTTTGAGGTTCAATAGTCTGTTCATGCTTCTTTGACTCTAGGTCTATTTTTGATAATCAATTCCTTAGATTCCACACATGCATGAGATCATGTGATACTTATCTTTCTCTGACTGGCTTAATTCACTCCATATAATATTCTCTAGTTCCATCCATGCTGTTGCAAATGGTAAGAGTTCTTTCTTTTTTTATTGCTGCATAGTATTCCATTATGTAAATACTAGAGGCCCGGTGCACAAAAATTTGTGCACTCAGGGGTGTCCCTCAGCCCAGCCTGTGCCCTGGGGGATCGGGCCTAAGCTGGCAGTCAGACATCCCTCTGGCAGCCCGGGAGCCCTCAGGGGATGTCCACTTGCCAGCGGGGAGCAGGCCTAAGCTGCAGTCGGACATCCTTAGC
>NW_005370411.1:1126407-1130760 GCF_000412655.1 Myotis brandtii
TTTACTATATAGGATAGAGGCCTGGTGCATGGGTGAGGGCCGGCTGGTTTGCCCTGAAGGGTGTCCCAGATCAGGGTGGGGGTCCCCACTGGGGTGCCTGGCCAGGCTGGGTGAGGGGCTGAAGGCTGTTTTCAGGCTGTTCACACCCCCTTCAGGGTGGGGGTCCCCACTGGGGTGCCTGGCCAGCCTGGGTGATGGGCTGATGGCTGTTTGCAGGCTGGCCAAGCCCCCAAGTGTTGACCCTCACCACATGGGGGTGTGGCCAGCCAGGGTGAGTGGCTAAGGGCTGTTTTCAGGCTGGCCACACCCCCTTCAGGGTGGGGGTCTCCACTGGGGTGCCTGGCCAGTCAGGGTGAGGGGTTAATGGCTGTTTTCAGGCTGGTCAAGCCCCCCAGTGGGGACCCATACCCCATTGGGGTGTGGCCAGCCTGGGTGAGGAGCTGAGGGCTGTTTTCAGGCTGGCCACACCCCCTTCAGGGTGGGGGTCTCCACTGGGGTGCCTGGCCAGTCAGGGTGAGGGGTTAATGGCTGTTTTCAGGCTGGTCAAGCCCCCCAGTGGGGACCCATACCCCATTGGGGTGTGGCCAGCCTGGGTGAGGAGCTGAGGGCTGTTTTCAGGCTGGCCACACCCCCTTCAGGGTGGGGGTCTCCACTGGGGTGCCTGGCCAGTCAGGGTGAGGGGTTAATGGCTGTTTTCAGGCTGGTCAAGCCCCCCAGTGGGGACCCATACCCCATTGGGGTGTGGCCAGCCTGGGTGAGGAGCTGAGGGCTGTTTTCAGGCTGGCCACACCCCCTTCACGGTGGGGGTCCTTACTGGGGTGCCTGGCCAGCCTGAGTGAGAGGCTGATAGCTATTTGCAGGCTGGTCAAGCCCCCCAGAGGGGACCCTCACCGAGGGGGGGTGTGGCCAGCCTGGGTGAGGGGCTGAAGGCTGTTTGCAGGCTGACCACACCCCCCGGCGACCCAAGCTCCCAGCCTCTCCTTTTTTTCTTTCTTTTTTCTTTTTTCTGGGATTTATTTATCTTCTATAATTGAAAGTTTGTAGCCTTGAGCAGAGCCCAGGTCTGGCCAGGGCAGGTGGGAAGCTTGGTTTCTGCCATTGCCAGAGGCAACCCAAGCCTCCTGTTCACTCCAGCTCCGTGGCTGCCACCATCTTAGTTGGGTTAATTTGCATACTCGCTCCTGATTGGCTGGTGGGCTTTGCTTATGGGCATGGCTTGAGTGTAGCAGAGGGATGGTTAATTTGCATGTTTCTCTTTTATTATATAGGGTACCATAGTTTTTTATCCACTTATCTGCTGATGGGCACATAGGCTGTTTCCAAATCTTAGCTATTATAAATTGTGCTGCTATCAACATAGAGGTGCATGTATCCTTTCTGATGAGTGTTTCAGGTTTCTTAGGATATATTCCTAGAAGTGGGATGACTGGGTCAAATGGGAGTTCCATATTTAATTTTTTGAGGAAATTCCATACTGTTTCCATAATGGCTGCACCAGTCTGTATTCCCACCCGCAGTGTACTAGGGTTCCCTTTTCTCCACAACCTTACCAACAGTGTTGATGATAGCCATTCTGGCAGGTGTGAGGTGATCTCCATTGTCATTTTGATTTGCATCTCTCAGATGATTAATGACTGAGCATTTTTTCATATGTCTCTTGGCCATCTGTATGTCCACTTTGGAGAGGTGTCTATTTAGGTCCTTTATCCATTTTGAGTTTATTCTTGTGTAGGGTGTAAGTCAGTGATCTAGTTTCATTTTTAGCATGTACCTGTCCAATTTTCCCAACACCATTTATAGAAGAGACTGTCTCTGCTCCATTGTATGTTGTTGCCTCCTTTGTCAAATATTAATTGAGCATAAAGCCTTGGCTCAATTTCTGGGTTCTCTATTTTGTTCCATTGATCTATATGCTTGTTCTTGTGCCAGTACCGACTTGGAGCCGGGGAGAGGAAATTAGATATATTAATAAGCCTACAGAGACTACAATAATAATAACATGTCAATAAAGTAGATAAAGAAGATCAATTTTTAGAAGGGGTAAAAAGAAAGGAAAGAGAAAAACTAAAGTGGGGACAGGAGAAGAGAGAACAGGATGAAAGAGGGAGAAGTGAGGAAGAAAAGGGTGGAAAAAATTTAAAAAAAATAAGATTGCCCTAACCCGTTTGGCTCAGTGGATAGAGCGTCAGCTTGCAGACTGAAGGGCCCCAGGTTCGATTCTGGTCAAGGGCATGTACCTTGGTTGTGGGCACATCCCCGGTAGTGGGTGTGCAAGAGGCAGCTGATTGATGTTTCTCTCTCATCGTTGTTTCTAATTCTCTATCCCTCTCCCTTCCTCTCTGTAAAAAATCAATAAAATATATTTTAAAAATAATAAGATAAAATAGACTTACTATGGTTGACCCTTGAACAACAAAAATAGAATGAAGAAAAATAATACAAATAAATAAAATAAAAACAAAGAAAAATCCTTTTTTTAAAAAAAAAGATAAAAAATAAAAAAGTGAAGTGTTTACTTCAGCCAAGTTTTAATGCCCCATGGGGGCTGGTTTAAGACCCCACTCTTCTGTTCTGTCTGCCACTTCTCAGTTTCCTGTTAGGTAGTCAGCACCTTGTTGAAGTTCCATGGGATTCACTGTTCCTCTGTTTGTGTCTATCTCCACAGCCTTGGCTGCAAGCAGGCAGGACCAATCTCCCCACTTTGCCTGTCCGCCTGCTGTCAATCTTAATCACTCAAGTGTCTGTTTCTGACAGGGCTATAGGTGGGAGTGGTGCCGTATTGCTTTCCAGGACTGAATGGCCCCTCTTCAACCCAGTCTCTCAGGGCTCTTTGGGGCTATTCAGAGTCTTTGTGTCCTTTATACAGCTCAAGTGGTAGGCTGGGTGTGGCTATATTAGCTGTCTTGAGGCTGCTGGGAGGGACTGACTCTTTAGGAGAAAAATAGCTGTTTAGGTTTGGAGGGTCCGGAATGTCTTAGTGCTGGATTCCTAGTCACCTCTCCCCATCCCGCTCTCCTCCACAGCCTCTCCCCAGACTCCACAAATCCACACCTCCACCTGTACTGCAGCCTCCGTGAGTGTTTGTATTTGAAAGTTCCTATGAACTGGGTTTATCGAATAAAAGCAATGACAAAACAGAGGCAAAACCACCATGAAATTGTGAGCGACGCTCCCCCCCAACTCCCCAACTCCCCGGCACCGCATGGCTCAGGTATCTCTTCAGGCTGCCTTTCTGGGTGCAGCCTCTTGTGACTGTGGACATAGATCTAGATTCCCCAAACACCAGCAGCCCCGTGGACTTCCTTTCCACTGTCAGATGTTACACCTATCCCCAAGGGACGCAGACTTGGTGCCGTGCAGCTTCCTTCTTACCCTCTCAGCCTGGTGGTCGCATGTCTCTCTCCTGCCCAGATCCCCAATCCTACCGTTCTCCAGGCATCCTCTGCCCTTCCCGGCTGTGAATTGTCTCACCAGCTGTGTCTACTTTGCCAATTCCAGGTGGATGTTATTTGATTTAGTTGCTCCTTCTATCTGCTCTGGGACAAGGTGCAGGACACACATCTGCCTATTCTACCACCATTTTCCTCTCCCCCAAGATCCTTTACTGTTGTACAGTGTTTCTCAGGAGATGCTACTAACATTTTGAGAGAGAATTTTCCTTGTGCAGATAGCATACCACTTTTTGCAATACTTTTAGTATCCATCCTGACCCTTACCCACCAAACAGCAGTAATGTCTTTCCCCACTCCCAATTTGCAGTGTTCCCTAAGGGCATTGAGAACCACTGAGCTAATGAAAGACAGGTAAATCACTGACCCATGCAGCCAGTGACTTACATCACATTACCTTGCACCACTAGTTAATAGTGTCTATTATTCATCTGATATCTGATATCTGTAACTGTTTTAAATGTTATGAGAGTGGGATTGCCATATTTAGCAAATAAAAACTCAGAATGCCCAGTTATCTGGAAGCTCTATATTAGAAATAATGCAATGTTACATTCCATTCTCTCTTTACCCCACTGACTCAGGATCACCAGCAAACTGGAAACTCAAGTATTTGGGATTTAGAAAAATGTGTTAATTGACACATGGCTAAAGGAATATTCTCATCACATAAAAATCTAATTTGTAATAACAAATAATTAGTCTATTGAATGTAACTGAAAACAAAATACTTGTGAACATTTATATTTCTCCTGCTATAGATATTAGACACTAGAGGCCTGGTGCACAAAATTTCTGGAGTGGGGGCCTCAGCCCATCCTGTGCCCTCTCACAGTCCAGGACCCCTTGGCAGACACCCCTCTCGCAGTCCAGGACCCCTCGCTCCTTACCGCCCACCTGCAGC
>NW_005370411.1:1131596-1139558 GCF_000412655.1 Myotis brandtii
GGGTAAAAAGAAAGGAAAGAGAAAAACTAAAGTGGGGACAGGAGAAGAGAGAACAGGATGAAAGAGGGAGAAGTGAGGAAGAAAAGGGTGGAAAAAATTTAAAAAAAATAAGATTGCCCTAACCCGTTTGGCTCAGTGGATAGAGCGTCAGCTTGCAGACTGAAGGGCCCCAGGTTCGATTCTGGTCAAGGGCATGTACCTTGGTTGTGGGCACATCCCCGGTAGTGGGTGTGCAAGAGGCAGCTGATTGATGTTTCTCTCTCATCGTTGTTTCTAATTCTCTATCCCTCTCCCTTCCTCTCTGTAAAAAATCAATAAAATATATTTTAAAAATAATAAGATAAAATAAAATTTAAAAAAATAGAATGAAGAAAAATAATACAAATAAATAAAATAAAAACAAAGAAAAATCCTTTTTTTAAAAAAAAAGATAAAAAATAAAAAAGTGAAGTGTTTACTTCAGCCAAGTTTTAATGCCCCATGGGGGCTGGTTTAAGACCCCACTCTTCTGTTCTGTCTGCCACTTCTCAGTTTCCTGTTAGGTAGTCAGCACCTTGTTGAAGTTCCATGGGATTCACTGTTCCTCTGTTTGTGTCTATCTCCACAGCCTTGGCTGCAAGTAGGCAGGACCAATCTCCCCACTTTGCCTGTCCGCCTGCTGTCAATCTTAATCACTCAAGTGTCTGTTTCTGACAGGGCTATAGGTGGGAGTGGTGCCGTATTGCTTTCCAGGACTGAATGGCCCCTCTTCAACCCAGTCTCTCAGGGCTCTTTGGGGCTATTCAGAGTCTTTGTGTCCTTTATACAGCTCAAGTGGTAGGCTGGGTGTGGCTATATTAGCTGTCTTGAGGCTGCTGGGAGGGACTGACTCTTTAGGAGAAAAATAGCTGTTTAGGTTTGGAGGGTCCGGAATGTCTTAGTGCTGGATTCCTAGTCACCTCTCCCCATCCCGCTCTCCTCCACAGCCTCTCCCCAGACTCCACAAATCCACACCTCCACCTGTACTGCAGCCTCCGTGAGTGTTTGTATTTGAAAGTTCCTATGAACTGGGTTTATCGAATAAAAGCAATGACAAAACAGAGGCAAAACCACCATGAAATTGTGAGCGACGCTCCCCCCCAACTCCCCAACTCCCCGGCACCGCATGGCTCAGGTATCTCTTCAGGCTGCCTTTCTGGGTGCAGCCTCTTGTGACTGTGGACATAGATCTAGATTCCCCAAACACCAGCAGCCCCGTGGACTTCCTTTCCACTGTCAGATGTTACACCTATCCCCAAGGGACGCAGACTTGGTGCCGTGCAGCTTCCTTCTTACCCTCTCAGCCTGGTGGTCGCATGTCTCTCTCCTGCCCAGATCCCCAATCCTACCGTTCTCCAGGCATCCTCTGCCCTTCCCGGCTGTGAATTGTCTCACCAGCTGTGTCTACTTTGCCAATTCCAGGTGGATGTTATTTGATTTAGTTGCTCCTTCTATCTGCTCTGGGACAAGGTGCAGGACACACATCTGCCTATTCTACCACCATTTTCCTCTCCCCCAAGATCCTTTACTGTTGTACAGTGTTTCTCAGGAGATGCTACTAACATTTTGAGAGAGAATTTTCCTTGTGCAGATAGCATACCACTTTTTGCAATACTTTTAGTATCCATCCTGACCCTTACCCACCAAACAGCAGTAATGTCTTTCCCCACTCCCAATTTGCAGTGTTCCCTAAGGGCATTGAGAACCACTGAGCTAATGAAAGACAGGTAAATCACTGACCCATGCAGCCAGTGACTTACATCACATTACCTTGCACCACTAGTTAATAGTGTCTATTATTCATCTGATATCTGATATCTGTAACTGTTTTAAATGTTATGAGAGTGGGATTGCCATATTTAGCAAATAAAAACTCAGAATGCCCAGTTATCTGGAAGCTCTATATTAGAAATAATGCAATGTTACATTCCATTCTCTCTTTACCCCACTGACTCAGGATCACCAGCAAACTGGAAACTCAAGTATTTGGGATTTAGAAAAATGTGTTAATTGACACATGGCTAAAGGAATATTCTCATCACATAAAAATCTAATTTGTAATAACAAATAATTAGTCTATTGAATGTAACTGAAAACAAAATACTTGTGAACATTTATATTTCTCCTGCTATAGATATTAGACACTAGAGGCCTGGTGCACAAAATTTCTGGAGTGGGGGCCTCAGCCCATCCTGTGCCCTCTCACAGTCCAGGACCCCTTGGCAGACACCCCTCTCGCAGTCCAGGACCCCTCGCTCCTTACCGCCCACCTGCAGCGGAGGCAGGAGAGGCTCCCGCCACAGCCACTGCACTCGCCAGCCGTGAGCCCAGCTTCTGGCTGAGCAGTGCTCCCCCTGTGGGAGCACACTGACCACCAGGGGGCAGCTCCTGCGTTGAGCGTCTGCCCCCTGGTGGGAGTAAATGTCATAGCGACTAGTCATTCCACGGTTTGATCGATTTGATTAGAGTTTTATTATATAGGATTGTATATTCTTCAGCTATAATATGCTTACTTACTTTTAAAAAAGCCAAAGATAGTCAGCAATTTAAGCAATAGGGCAAGCCAGACTCAAATAATTTCATATCAAATCTGAAAGGTTCATGAACTTCATTTCTTGTGGAATAAGAGATAAGGGAATTATAACAAAGAATAATTTCAGTTTTCCTGATTGAATTGTGAAAACTTAGAGCTTTAGAATTTTCATACAATCTCTGTTGACATGACTGACCTTAAGGAGAAAAATGATAAGGTATTATTATCACATAATATGATATCTCAACTGAAAATATACTCATGTACACCTGTTTTTCTGTTTGTTTGTTTCAGATTTTTTTAAAAAGTGATAATTTCTTAAGGAAGATATGCCACAATGAATGAAATACCTTTTAACCCATAGTAAAGAAACATAGAAAAACCATTATGATTGATGCAGCAAGTTTAGGAGAATGAAAGTTGCTATTAAATATGACAGGCTGTCACAACCAAAAAAAAAAAGTAATTGATGTAAACATAGCAAAAAATTTATATTTGTATTTAGTTTCTTTCAAGGAGTTAAAATAATGGAAATATTTTCTAAGTCAATAGTTTGGAATAATGTTGGCAAAATAGCAAAAACTCAGATTAAAAATCTCTAAATGTGAAGCATATTAACATTATTTAGAGTCACTGCTCCACATGCTTTTGTTTTTCTTCAAATTTCCTTTAAGATAATTACATTTATATCCCTTTTGGTTTCCTGTGCATGATTATGTTATTCTTTTTCTTTGTGATTTAGTATTTTTAACTAGGCTTCCTATTACTTGGCTTCAATAAATCCATAATCAGCTAAAATTGGATTATTTTTGCTTTTCACAGCACATAATAAAATCTGAATTTCCTGTAATTATTTTCCCTGTTGTAAAATCACCATTTCTTTTGTTACTTTAAATAAGAATGCTGTATAAATATATGCTATGATTATCTCCACCTGGTACTCAGTGAAGCGCCTTCATTAGGAACATTTTCTCAGAAAGTGATGAAGCATTGCACATGGACACATACTAACTTTGTGCTCAGTGATTAAATATCCCATCAGTAACAACTGAGAAATTAGTTTCACTGTTGGTGGAAAGTTACCCCAGAGCAATTTCTGGCCTACCTCTTGCCTCTTTTGCCACACCTCCTAACGTTTAAGGGACTTCAGCCCTGCTGGACAATTTTACTAAAGCCCCATGAAATCAACAACAAAGCCAGTTTACTCAGAGTACATGATTTTCTTTCAATTGTTTCTTTAATCCAGTGTACAATGCATAAGACTCCCCCATTAAAACATTCTTTGTAACTTTGATCTTTCCTAAAAAGATCTCTAAAGATCTAAGAAATGCTGGCCTTTCATAACAAGTGTCTCCATAGAAGCAAGAAATATAGTGTATGGTATACCAGATCCCTATAATCCTGGTCAAAATTCAAAGCTTCAAATTTTAACTTATTTTAGGAGCAAAATTTGTATCAAGAAACAGAGCGAAGTCTCTTCAAAAATAAAGAACTTGTCCTAGCTGGTTTGGCTCAGTGGAAAGAGCATCAGCCTGTGGACTGAAGGGTCCCAGGTTTGATTCGGGTCAAGGGCACATGGCTGGGTTGCGGGCTTGACCCCAGTAGGGGGCGTGCAGGCGGCAGCCGATCAATGATTCTCTTATCATTGATGTTTCTCTCTCCCTCTCCCTTCCTCTCTGAAATCAATAAAAATATATTTAGAAAAAAATAAAAATAAAGAACTTGCTACATCTGAGCGTAGGAGGAGAGATCTTAGGTCTCTGCATAAGAAAACTGCTGGGCCCAAATGAAATGCATTTCTTACAACAATCAGCATAGCTTGCTTTTAGGGTATTATTTTGATTTAGACTTAGATATACCATATCTTCCCCGTGCTGTCCATGCACTGGTAATGCATATATATTAAATTTACTTCTGAATGATTTTCGTGGTGTTAAGGTCATTGAAACACCATAATAATAATCCTACTACAATTCCAAAGTGCAAGGTTTCTAATTCATATTCAGACGTGAGAAATCTCCCAAATAGGAAGTGGCTCCTTATTTTTTTTTTATCTATAGTGGAAAATTTGTGTCCTGGGAGTCTGTCAGCTACCTGATATCACTTTCCCTTTAAAGCAGGCCTCAGTTTGCTGGTCTGTAAAATGAGAATTTTTTGACTGGATGATTTCTAAAGTCCTTCTTTGCTCTGACATTCCTTGATTCTATGATTCATTATATAATTTTATGGGTAAATTTCCAAGTAATTTACTTTGTTTTTTGCTTCACAATTGCCTTCTTAAAAATGGAAAAGCATGTGGTTCTACCTTTGCAAACTCTCATGTCTTGTCCCAAATAGAAAAGTGTAACAAATTAAGAATGGTGTATGTTGGTTTTCTTCCCAATCTTGCAAAAACATGTGTAATTATTGCAACTACAAGAGTTTTTCTTATTTGAAGCACTGATACTAACACATCGAAATTAAAGCACTGTTCCTTCTAGTGGGCACAGATCTCAGACACTGTTGTGGCTATTTCCACATATCTGTAATCTGAATTCTGCAGGCAGACAACATCAATAATGTGCATTTATATCCCCTTGGTCAAATGTAGGTTTAGAAATTTTATTTTAGCATTTGGATGCTTCTAAAGCTCTTTAATTGTAACTAGTTAAAATAGTTTTCTTTTTAAAATACTAGGTTGATTTTAAAAATTTATGAATACAAATGCATTTCCTTTCTTTTAATTTCATAGCTTCCCCATAAGGTTTGATGGACTTGTTGATTATAGGTTTTATTCCAGTTAAATGATCAACAACTTTTCTAAGAAGAAGGTTTTGATTAATGTCAATATTTTATCTCTTAAAAGGATCCTTCCCGGCCATTGGCGTGGAGACATTTTGCCCCAGTTTCCTGAGGGCAGGGTTTTTAAGCAGCATCCAGGCTCCGAATCCAGTGGCAGGGGGAGGGTCGCTGCCCCCCAGGATTCCTGCTGGTATGTATTCCAGGTGAAATTTTCTGCCATCATATACAGCAGTAGGACTGTGCTCACAGTTGATAGATCCACAATAAAAAAAATAAATATTTCTAAAGTACATTGTTGAGAGGAATGCAAGTGACTTTGTTTAAATGCAGGAATCACATTTATGATAACCAATGCTGTGAAAATGGTTAAGAAGTGGAAGGAAGATCTGTAACCTGAGCATCTCATTAGCATAGTGCTAACATTTTAAAATGCAATATTAAAGTTTAGCAAATCAGTTTGTGGGTTATCCATGGTACTTTTATAATCACAAATTGTGTGTTCTCTATCATTTTGTGAAATACCCAGCTGCCTTCTTCCCTTGTACCTGAAGAATGCAAACCTACTTTATATTTTATATGTGTCTTAACAAAATAGCATTAGGATATTGATTCTTGGAGTTTTTAAATCATAATTCTTGTCTTTTTATCATAATTAATAATTATGCTACAAATTATGGTGATGACACCAATGCATTCGGGAGAGCTGGCCCGGCCAGCGATATACTGGGAAATCCAATAGAAACAAAATTCCAACATGCACATTTCTTAGCAAAATTGTACCAACGAAGCCCAAGATTATTGCATTGACATTTTTCTTTTGCCTTTTATTTACACTTGCCTACTTAATTAAAACATACAAAGAGTTACAAACTATAAATAAGCTTTGATGTCGTTTGGTTTTATCATTGGATAATTACTGACATGGTTGGAGACTTGGTGACCATCAATGCTACACTGATAGAGTAAGAACCAAAAAAATTATGTGAATTCAAAATTAGCAATTTTAATTCTCATGAGTGTTTGCCACCTTTTCTCTCCCCAGAAACAAAAAGGATATCAATTGTACATTTTTTGTCGTCGTTGCAAATATAAAAATGTAACTTTCATAAATAATATTAATATCTTGGTGATTGGAATTAGATGAATGGATCATGTGTATTTTAATGGCTTAATTCTTAACTCTTAATAACAAATCTTGGTAGATTTAGGTAGATGTGGTTGAAATGACATAACAAAGTTTGGTAGTGACTTGAATTATTCAATATCACTGATAAAAAATAATAATAATAACCCTTGGTTAGCCACTGAGAAGAATAGAAGCAAGATGAGGTTTCTGTAACACATACACAGAAACAACTTTCTAGAGAGAGATCTAAGAGAACACTGTAGCATTCTATTCTTCTAGGCTTTAAGCCAAATTTGCCTCTAGCTCTCATAGGAGAGAAAACTCAGTTCAATTTTCATGACTTAAATATAAATCAGGTGTAACAAAATTGCTTCATAAAAGGTTTATAGATCTAAACTTGTTTCTGTTCCCTCAATCTGAAATTAACTCAACTCACTTCTCCTAGCTTATGTAACTCTGATAAGGGATCCGTGTATACTTTCCCACTTTCAGTAATGACTGCTGTGATTTCCAAGGTAATCTTTATCCTCTTCCATTTAACTATAGCTTATTTCCCAAGAATTTTCTTTATAATTTTGTGTAAAGAGGAATGAAGCCATAATCATGGGTTTTTATTGTTTCATATTAAAAAGAAAAAAAAAAGCTAAAGTATTTCTTTGCCACAGAGTAGCTGAACCGATGGCCCTTGAAGTCAGTTTGAGGGCAGGAAGGAGTTCCTCCCTTGACCTATACCATGGCACTGTAAACAGTTGGCCAAAGGTTGATGTCCTCTGGGCAGTAATTAATTTGCTTTCCACCAGTTGACTATTTGTCACAGTACTTCGAAGGTCCCTGAAGACATTTGCTGTGTCCTTCAAAGAATCACAAAACCTGTCCTAGTGATGATGCTAATTTAGTTCTCATTACTTATGTTAATCAAATTTAAATGAGATCCATGTCTTATATAAACTCGTTTCTTTGTATTCATGTCACACTGTACTATCAAGGAGTGATATTTTACAGCACCTAACATATTTTTACATTAACTACAATAATAGAATTATTGAATCGTGGGACCAGATAGCAAACACGCCTAAAATTAGTATTTAGGTAACAGTTGTCAATTATTTATATTGTTTATATTTGGTCCTCTTTATCCAAGGGTTTTGCATCCATGGACTCAACAAACCACAGTTGGTTAATATTTGAGAAAAAAAATCCCAGAAAGTTTCAAAAAGCAAAACTTGAAAGTATTTGAGAAAAAGAATCCCCAAAAGTTCCAAAAAGCAAAACTTGCCACATACCAAGCATTATACTGAATTCATACAAATGAAATTATGAGTACGCATACCCTACTGCAACCTATATACTATCTAGGTTATATGCAAATGCAGCCCATCTACACTAATAAAAGAGAAACATGGTAATTAGCGTACAACCGCTACCCTTTTCATTGGCTAATCAGTGAGTATATGCAAATTAACTGTCAGCCAAGATGGCGACCGGAAGCCAGGCACTGAAGCGA
>NW_005370411.1:1140930-1146683 GCF_000412655.1 Myotis brandtii
TCCCCCGCCCCCCGAGTGCACAAATTTTTGTGCACTGGGCCTCTAGTTTTATATAAAGGACTTCAGCACCCTTGGATTTTGGTATCCTGTTTGGGGGGAAGGAGCTAGAATTAACCCAGTGCGGATACTGAGGGACTAGAAAGATCTGGTAAAGGCTTATTATTCTTAGTTTCAAATCAAGAAAAACACCAGGACATAATTGGCTGACAGTTGAATAGCAAGTATATTCATATATTTAATGCAATGTCTTTCATAATGAAGTAAGAAAATCACAGGAGAGAAGAAGAAGGGAGAGCAAAGGTGGGAAGAGAGAGGAGAAGAGAAGGAGATGGGGAAAGAAAGGAGAAATTAGAATGGCATAACTGAAATTACGTTTTTTATTTATTTTTTTTTTATTTTTTATTTTTTTAATATATTTTATTGATTTTTCACAGAGAGGAAGGGAGAGAGACAGAGAGTTAGAAACATCGATGAGAGAGAAACATCGATCAGCCGCCTCCCGCACATCCCCCACTGGGGATGTGCCCGCAACCCACATTTATGCCCTTGACCAGAATCGAACCTGGGACCTTTCAGTCCGCAGGCCGACGCTCTATCCACTGAGCCAAACCGGTTTCGGCGAAATTACGTTTTTTAATATCAAAGTCTTTCCTACTGTATTCCTCCCTATTAAAATCAAATTCTACTCCTTGAAAAGAATGAATGTGCCCATTCTAAATATATTATCAGGCATATACTCTAAAATGATAATAAGCTTGCTCTCTTTGCTATATCTAGTTTTTTTATTTAATTCTATAACCTAACAGTTCTTAGAAGTGGGATAGAACATTTTAATATGCCATTGACTATTCATTCTACACAGGATCTTAGACTAGTAGCTCACCATCAGACTCTGCCTCTACCATAATCTTTTATATTATAGAGGGTTTCACATGCTTAACCTACATAAATGAAAGCAGAATAATAAAATCATTGAGAAATAAAATTATGCAATGAGACTAATGGAGTAATAATAAAAATTTCATTGATTCGGTTTTCTCTGTCACTTCACAATAAGTATCTGACATCATATGATATTTTAAATTTACATAAACTCCAAACATTACTATGTGTCTCAAAAACTAAACTTATTTATAAAATATAAAGGGGTATTTATTATCTGACGATTACTTAGAAAATACTATCCTAGGTTGAGTACAGTTTGGATCAACAAAATTCTAACTTGATTTTTTCTGTCATTTTTCTGTCACTTGTGGGAGACTGGAAAAATAATACTCTTCATTAATGAAGTAACTCGTATATGTAGGTTAGATTCTAGGCCAAACTGAAACACATACCTACACTAACAAGCTTTGTCGACTATAAGTGAAGTCTGTGAAAGAGGAAACAATGAAAACAGACGGCATGTGGGATTTAGAAATGGATAAGTTCTGAAAGAAAGAAAATCAGTGTTGAAGCTCTCCCTAAGATTTCCTCTGTGGTTAATCTGAAAAGCTCTCTAGTCAGGGAAGGACTGTTCTTCGGAAGCCCCACCTCAGTTTCCTGCCTGTGCTTTAACACAGTGCAATATGTAACACTCCTCTTTTGGCATTTCTACCTGAGCTTCTTTTTGTTGCATGACATGTATTAAGTTCAAAGTAAAAGGCAAAGACGGAATAAATAGTTGATTTCATCTTTTTCCCCCCGCCCCTTATTGCTTTTGGCAAAACCATGATTCTCCCCTGCCTACACTGAACCAAATAACAGCAGAAATATGAACACATGGAATTAAAAATGAGATTTCATAATTAATAATGAAGTTTAATGTTATTTAATTCTTTACCCTTTGGAGATTTGGATGAGCCTTAAACTCCAATAGCCAGACATTTTAATATCCTCAGTACTGTCCCCTGACTATCAATGTTAGGAAATGAATTCACAACTCAGTTGTCTATACACCACTAACAGATCCATCTTGGACCATTTCTATAGCAATCGACTTACAATGCTGAGCCAATAAGAAAATGTCTTCAGTGTCATTAACAATGATTATCAGTGTCTTCGTTTTAAAGTTCATGTAAAATCCTATCTATATGGAGTCAGAGCAAATATTGCATGCTTTATTCTAAAGGCAAGTAAAATTTTTATTCAGAAGGCGAACAGTTTAAATGTTAGAAATAAGTCGGGAATGACAAATAGGGTTAGAGCTGCTGAGAATCTAGGATCTAGTGAACATGATATTATCAGGTTTGGATGCATATAGAGGATTGCAGAAAAGCAGTAACAGAAACATATAAGACTAGGTGGCAGACTGTGGAGGAATGTACAATAAGTTAAGGAAAACTGGCATGAACTCAATATGTCAAGGGAAATCAGTGGAAAAGTATATACCTTTTAAATACAATCAAACTGCAGTACAGAAAAATCGAAGCAAACCATTTTATTTCTTCATATGTTCAGGCATTCTAAGAAAAAGTCAGTAACTTTGTTTTAGGTTTACAATTTGACGTTTCAAAATTAATCACTTTTGGCAAGACAGTTTCTGTTGACTACAGTTCTCCTGAGGATGGTTATTCTTTTTATGTTTTTGTAATATTTATGACAACTTACCTTACCTATTTTATCTTTAACAAAGTATTATTGTAATAAATGTGCATAACATATAAGAAACAATGGTGTAGTTTTTTAGTAAGAGATCTTCAGGGAGAAAAAAAAAATGTCTTTAATTGAAAGGTGTATATTTTACACATTTCTGCAGCTGAGAATGTTGCCTATTACCCTGAATGAGGTATATGTGAATGAGTGAGTTTGTGTGTGCCTACTTAAACCAAAAGGAAAACTGGATTACATTTGCAAAGTAAAATCCTGAACAAATGATTCAAAATGTAAATTGTGGTAAAAAGAAAAGCCTTCATCTGGATTCCTAACTCCTGGTTTCTCTATTCCTTGTCATTTGTGTGATTTCAAGCCCCAATAGGTCCCTCAGTACCCGTTGGCCAGTTCTCCCCTAGAGAGCTCCCCTTTTGCAGTTTGTGCAGCTGCAGACTTCACAGAGGGAAACCCTGAAGAACTACAACGATTAGGAAACTAGATTGGGGACCTGGGGCAGGATTGGGCAAAAGACCAACATTATTCTATTCAGGACTCAGGAGAGGCTACAGAAGAGAGTCACTGATAAAATGACGAAGAGCACACACTAGCCAACAGAAGCAAAAGGAAGGTGACATGAATGAATGTATTTAGTCATGCACTCATAAGCAATCCCTTTAAGATATTTGCAACACTGTTAGTTATAGGTTAGACAGTCACTTAAGGACATGTTTGGGGATATATGGATAGCTTCCAAAACCAGCACAAGAGGAGCTAGTCATGTAATGTCCAGTTTTGCACTCAGTGAGTTCCAAAACGCATGTAGATCATCCTTTGGTTCTTTGGCTTAGTTGAGGAGAAATACACAGGTTAGAAAATAATTTAAAACTTAAGACAATGTGAAGATACCATTTGGAATAAGAAAAGTCAGGATGGGAACATCTACAAAACTGAAGGTATAATTTGAACCTTCAAATAACATTCCATTTATAAAAACTTTAGTGCAGGGTTTTATGTGTTTAAGATGGTCCTGATGTTGGAACACAGGTCGTGAATTCCGATTCCTTACGGATTATGCTTTCTTTATTAGCCTAAAATAACACAGACTATCTTTCCCCAAGAAAAAGGATATGAAAATCTTAAAAGAGCCTTTGATTAATCTCCCAATATTTACTAGTTCTTTTTATTTCTCAATTATCAGATGCTTTAAGCAGCTTTGGCCTTTGACCTTAGCTATGCCTTCTTACTAACATACATGCTTCTTTTATCTTATTATCATATGACTCCTTTCTAAATGTTTGCATAGAATTTCAGGAGGTTTCTGGAACTCTGAAATCTATAAATGAAGAATCATCTCAGGTTCTTATAAAGTCAATGTTCTACGTATAAAATTATATTTAACTGACATAGTGAGCACCATCATCTTTATGTAAGCCCGGCAGTGCATTAAAAAGAAAAACATACAGAGCTGCAGGATGCATTTGATAGCAAGGTCTCGAACATTTACAAAGAGAATTTTTTTTCTGCCAAAAAGACATGAAAAAATCTTAAAAGAGCCTTTGAGTAATCTCCCAATTTTTCCTAGTTCTTTTTACCTCTCTATTTTCAGATTCTTTAAATAGGTTAGCCTTTGACCTTGGCTATGCTTTCTTACTAGTACAAGTGCTTCTTTTATCTTACTATCATTTGAATAAGTTTAAATCTTAACAATCTGGATTTTACATGTATGACTGCTTAAATTCCCAGTTGAGAACATATCTATCCCCTAGAGATCCTCTTGCGTTATCATTATGAATTGTGCCACCCATTTTGGTCCTAGTCAAAGAAACTATCAACACTTTCAAAAGATTCATTCAAGAATTTTTTCTCACAAAGAAATATTCCAAAAAACTTTACACAGCTTGCTGAATTAGCTGAGCCTCCATGTGAATCAGTGTTCAATCTTTGTGCAGGCAGGGATAGTTGTGTTGTTGTTTTGGCTTTAATTGGAAACATGACAAGAACTATCTGCTCAAATGCTTCTTCCTCTTCGGAGAACCCCAATGATTACATTTGCAGTTTGTGCAGAACTACAATGATTAGGAAACTAGATTGGGGACCTGGGGCAGGATTGGGCAAAAGACCAACATGCGGCCTATCCCTCAGGGCAGCATGCATGCCCTTGTGAGCTGCTGGGCCACTTAAGAACATAAGTAAGGTCGGGATAGGCCGACCCTGCTACAAAATTGTCTCATCTCAGCGTTCATTCTTTTACCTTGTAGGACAAAGCACAGCGGAAGTCGCCCTGTGGTGCAATGTTGTCTTCTCATAGTTCTGTTCACAGAGGTCTTACAGGGGTGTACCAAGCAAAATTGGATTAAAAAATTAAAATTATACCTCTTATAAGAGTTGCAGAAAAAAATAAAAATAAATAACATTTTTCATGGAAGGAAAAAAAGGAAAATGGTTAGTATTTTAATCTATATCAGATATATGACTATTTTAATTTATATCATATATATGATTCATTTAACAAATGTTTTCTTCATAAAAGTGTCTCACCATACATAACTTATGTAGTTAATATATATTCAATATATCCTGTTTAGAGGTTTTTATTTTTAAATTTTCTTTTGATTAATGAATGTTACAAAAAAACATAAAAGCTGAATATTTGGTCATTTCTGTAACCATAGACACTTTTGAAGCCAGAAGTGGCACAGAGCATTTGAAACACTTCTTTCTAGAAAATCTGATACATTTACTCTTTCCCCAAAGCTTCAGAACTCTTTCCTAAAACATTCAGGATGTGGTCCTTGTCAGGTAACTCAGTTGGTTAGAGCCATGTTGTGAGACTGCAGCGATGTGGGTTCAAACCCAGTCAGGGCAGATACAAGAATCAACCAATGAATGCACAAATCAATGTTTCTCTCTCCCTTCCTCTCTTCTCTAAAAATCAATTTTAAAAAATATTCAGGGTACATTAATACTTTTCCCAATGTCTTTCCCAAAGGTTCTGCAGAAACATATCACATGCTACTCCTAAATGTTCTCATGTATGCCTTTTACAATTGAAATGCAAACTGGCAAAGGAAACTTAAAGCCATTAGCATAAACTGATGTTGGGAGATAAGGGAAGCAAAATCTAAAGTTTTTTCAGCAAATTTCCTTGGTACATATTTCCTGTTTATGTAGAATACTCTAGG
>NW_005370411.1:1147045-1148474 GCF_000412655.1 Myotis brandtii
CCTTTAAAAGCCTAGAACTTCTGAAGGACAAAACGTATTTGGGAGCGACACAGTGCCCAGTCCATAATGCCTTTCCAGGATGTGTTTTTTAGATGAGGCACTGAGATTTAGGATAAAACTTTATGTTCTCCAGATTACTGATGGAGACCTATTTGGGGGAATAACAAGATGGTCAAGCACTCAGACTCTGGAGCCGGATCATCTTGCTTCAAGGCCCAGCTCTGCCCATTGCTCATTGTGTGTCTGGTCAAGTTGTTTGAACTCTCAGTACGTTGGTAATCTCATCTGTCAAACTGAACTAGGAATCATACTCACCACAGCGGTTGGTATGAGGACCAAATGAGTTAACACAACAGTGCACAGGACATTGAAGAACTTATTTTTAAAGTCAGTTATTACTGCATCTGTGCTGATTTAAATATGGCATCTATTTTTAAATTATCTGCCCTGGCCAGTGTTCAGAGTGGTTAGAGCATCAGCCCAAGCACTGAGTGGTCTCAGGTTCAATTTCCAGTCAAGAGGGCACATACCTAGGTTGCAGGTTAGCTCCCTGTCCCTGGTCGGGGAAGCAACCAGTCTATGTGTCTCTCTCACTTTAATGTTTCTCTCTACCCCCCTCACCACCACTCCCACCCTCCCTTCCACTCTCTCTGAAAAGCAATGGGAAAAATATCCTCAGGTGAGGATTAAAAAAAAAATATCTGCACAAAATGTTTTCACAGGAAGAAATCAAGAACAAAGACAGCATAAAATTATTTATTTGACATAAGTTTAATTTGGTTTTAAACTTAGACATTACATAGTTTTTCAAGTCATGACAATTCTCTAATGTGTTTTGTTCATTGCCACATAATGGTAATAAAACTATTAATTATTATATAATCACTTATCCTATCTAATAATAGACAAACATGGTAATTAACCATACCTCCAACATGCTTCCCATTGGCTAATCAGGGCGATATGCAAATTAACTGCCAACCAAGATGGCGCTGGCAGCCAGGCAGCTGAAGCGAACAGGAGGCTTGCTTGCTCCAGTGATGGAGGAAGCTAAGGTTCCCTGCCTGCCGCTGCCCGGCTCTGAGCTGCACTCTAAGAAACAATGCTGCAATTATAGAAGCCAAACAAACCCAGAAATCTGCTTTCAGCCATCAGAGCTGGAGCAAGCAGGACCACAACAATGTTGCAATTATAGAAGCCAAACAAGCCCTAGATTCCTGCTTTCAGCAGCCGAGGCCTCAAGCTGGAGCCAGCCTCAGAGCTAAAGCCAGCTCTCAGCTCCAGTGACAGCCATAGAAGGTAAATAAATCCCAGAATAAAAGAAAAATAGAAAAAAAGGAGAGGTTGGGAGCTTCAGTCACCCGCCAGCCTGAAAAAGGCCCTCAGCCCCTCACCCAGACTGGCCAGGCACCCCAGTGGGGACCCCCAC
>NW_005370411.1:1148739-1186596 GCF_000412655.1 Myotis brandtii
GACTGGTCACTATGACACACACTGACCACCAGGAGGCAGATGCTCAATGCAGGAGCTGTCCCCTAGTGATCAGTGAGCTCCCACAGGGGGAGCTCTGCCCAGCTACAAGCCAGCCTGATGGCTGCCAGCACAGCGGTGGTGGCTGGAGCTTCTCCTGCCTCCTCAGCAGCGCTAAGCATGTCTGACTGCAGCTTAGGTCTGCTCTCCACTGGCAAATGGACATCCCCCGAGGGCTGCCGGGCTGCCAGAGGGATGTCTGATTGCCATCTTAGGCCCAATCCCCCCAGGGAGCAGGCCTAAGCCAGCAGGTGGTCATCCCTGAGGGGTCCCAGACTGTGAGAGGGCACAGGCCAGGCTGAGGGACCCCCCCAAGTGCACAAATTTTTGTGCACTGGGCCTCTAGTATCTTTAATAATAATTGGAAAGCAAAAAGTCATAAGTCAAATAACTTCAAAATATGTTTTTAATTTTATCATTATAATTATATTACTTTTATAAAAATGGATGTAGTACAAGATCAAGAAAGCCATTTTTAAAGATGCATATGTTATTAAAATTTTGCAATAGGATTAGTGTCTTATAGTGAAGACACATTCCAACATCAGGCATCCCTAGCAATGATTTTCTTTTTCAATGAGACACTTCTAATAAGAAGAAATCTTTTGCCCAGATGGTAGTTTCCAGTAAGAAGAAAGACAGTACTGAATATTCCTGAAGTAACAGATGCACATGGTATGCTACTGCTCTCTGGAACTGGCAGGAAAATCATGTTTGGTTTTGTTAGCCTCACACCTGCTATTTACTGTCTAGAACAAATCTAGAGTAAGAAACGCTAGTATTTTCATAATGCAAATCACTCCTCCTAACTTCTGCTAAGCTGTTTTATCACCAAATAAAATATTCTTCAGCATTTCTCTAAGGACATTTGAATAATCCTTTAAGTTTAAAAAAAGCAAAATAAAGAAGTTAAGAGAATCAAATCAACATAGTTATATAGATTTAGGGGCTTCGAATAGCTCTACAGTTAAAATCAGTTCCAGATTTATCCTAAAACCTGTTGTTACAGGTACAAATCTATACATAGGGTATAGAAGACACAATATAGCTTGTTAGATAAAAATAAGAACCAGCTTCCTTAAAAACTGTGTATTATAGTATGTTATTTATAGTAATAAAATATGCATTTTGATTATTTTACACAAAGGAAAACCATCTTGTTCATTAAAACAATTTCAAACCTGTTAATTTCAGGTGTATAGGATTTAACATGACCTTTAAGATCATCAAAAAAACTCTCCTAAAGGCCTGGCCGGCACAGCTCAGTGGTTGAACATCGACCTATGAACTAGGAGGTCACAGTTTGATTCCCAGTGGGGGCATATGCCCCAGGTTACAGGCTTGAACTGGGGAGTGTAGGAGGCAGCCAGTCAGTGATTCTCTCTCATCAATTATGTTTCTGTCTCTCTCCCCCTCTCCTTTCCTCTCTGAAATCAACAAAAATATATTATTTTTTAAAAGCTCCTAAATATATTGACCTTAGTCATTTTTAGTAATGAACCTTTTTAACTCTGAAAGACACTTTTTAGCTTAGGATTCAGCAAAGTAAGGTGTAACATTCCCATTTATCTATTCATTCTTTAAGCTGTTATTGGGTGATTTAATATTTAGTATCAGGTACTATTTATTCTCTGTATTTTAAAACATCTCACTTAATCTCATACCTCAGGCAATGAAGGAGGTGTTAATTCACCTTCTGTTATTATGTATGTTATTAAAATATGCAATATACAAATATACAAATGAGGAATATATAGCATGCAAATGGGGAGACTGAGGCAGTGAGAAGATAACTGAGTTCACTTGCCCAACGTGGAAAAAAATCTTCAATATCCTGCTATCTGACTCCAATCCCACAACTAACTGCACTGAGTATACAAGGAATAAGGGAACCGACCACCCAGTTTGTTTGGGACATGAGAATTTCAGTGCTAAAACCTGGAATTTACTGTATCATCTAAAATATAACTAGCAGTCATTTTTACTTTGCTACATAAGATATAAAAGAATGTGCATGTCCATCCATACTATAGTAAAATATGGAAATGATTCATTTGTATGAAACTATTTTTTCTGCAGAGTAAACAAATATAATAATAAGAGGAAGCAGATAATGGTGCATACAAGGGAAAGAAAGTAAAAGTACAGCAACATTTCTGACTAAAAGTTCAGCCAACTATTGCCAGACACTGTACTAATTACACGCTTTCTCACTAAGCCTTTAAAATTTCATATGCAGTATTTAATAGTATCTTCATTTTATACATGCAAAGACTGAGAGAGCTAAAATAACTTGACCAAGGTCATGCAGCTAATAGGCATCAGAACTAAAATCTGAATTCTGCTTTTTCTCCAAAACCATATATTTCACAATGCAAATAATTTAGAATTTATTAATTTGTCACTCAATTATTTCAGTATCTCTTTCTTGGTCTAATTATTCTTGGAGGACACTTTTATGTATGTGTTTCTTCTGGTATTTCATTCAAAAAAATATAATTGACGACCTACTCTGTGACTAGCTCTGTGCTCACTGGTGAACTTACAGAGGAGAATAAAGCACCAGTCTGACCTCAACAGCACTTTAGAGTGGGAGGCAGACACCTCCCTGCTTCACATCAACACCGTGCTGTCAGTGTTATGAAATTGTTTGGTTAAGATGTAAAGGGAGGAGAAAGTAAACAATCAAGTCTTTCTAAATGGAAAGTATTCATGGGAGAATTGACAATGGAGATGGTTTGAAGCTGCGCTTTTTTATAAGCATATGATTTTACCAAGGGGAGACGTTGAGAAGGCAGTCTTCCAAAGAAGAGAGGACGGTACAAGTAAAGTGATATTTAGGGAAATATGAGTTACCTAGAGAATTTAAAAAATAGGAGTTAGGAGAATAGGGGGAGGTAAAAGATGACACTAGAAGCAAAGGTAAAAGAGAGATTGTGAAGGAATTTAATTGCCAAGCAGTTTAGACTTGAATCCTGCAGCAAAAAATACAATAAGAAAAACGGTCTTTAAAGGAAGAGTAATTAACTGTTTTCTTATTTTATCCCTCTTTCCACCATGCACTCCATGAGAGCAGGGATCTTGTATTGCTTGAGGATGTTTCTCCAGAAACCAGAAATGATACATAGTAGGCATTCAAAATATATATATTTGATATATCACTGAATGTTCAAAATAAGGGTTGTACAAGCATTAGCAAGAACAACTAGTAAACTGTTATTGTAATAAGTCAAGCAAAAAAAACCACAAAGGCAGAATATAGGCAGTGATAATTTTCCATAGATTTTAGCACAACTTAATAACTTATGGACTAACAGGGGTTTGATAGAGTGAGAAGTTCAGTATTACAATAGGGTTTCAAACCTGGGTAGATGGATGGTAATGTTTTAATCAAAATGGGAATATAGGAGGAAAAGAAACTTATTTATTTGTTTGTTTGTTTTAGTATTTAAAATATTTTATTTTTTAAGTTTATCTTTGTTGTTGAAAGTATTACAGATATCTGCTTTGGGGGTTTTTGTGTGTTTTTCCCTCCATTGGCCCCCCTCCTCCCTGCACTCACCGCTCCCAAGCCTTTGCCACACTATTGTCTGTGTCGATCTGGAGAAATATTAAAAGTTTGCATTGAACTCACTGAAGAAAAGATTCATTTGGGACATGATCTGATACCAGGCAAAAGTATAAGAGAAAATAATTCCCCAGTTTTAGTACTTATCTTGTGAACTAAAACAATTGTCTATTATATTATAATTTGGGGCAAATGTATGTCACCCATATCTTTTGAGTGCCTTAAAGGGGTAAGAAATTTTTTTCATTTATTATCCAATCCATTTGAGATTGTAATTTTCTATCTCTACAGCAGAAACAGGGGAGGTAGAAATAGATTAAATAACTGGCTTTAAAAGTACTGAATTGCAACTTGGAGGAGGGAATGCAGGCAATCTGACAATCCAAGTTATTATCACAAATTTTATTACCTGGTAGACAAAATATATACATGATATAATGTTAAATAAACTAGAATTGATGTAAATCTGTAATAGAGTTTTTGGATTGTTGATTCTTGATATTACTGACTGCACATTAGAAACTGCCAAGCTGATACAGAATACTACATTCAGTACAAACTCATTATTTCTATGAAAATGTTAAATCTCGGTAATCCCCTTCTTTCACAAATCATCGCTAAAGCAAAAAAGAAAAAAAAATAATTCACTCAGAAAATATTTTCCCCAAGATTTTTTTTAAAAAATGCCTTTCTTTTGTTTTCTTTAACAATAGCACAAGAAATTATAGTCTCATCATCACATGGTTTCTTAACACCACCTACATTAAATCAGCTTCAGCACTGGGAAGCTGCCAATTTGAAAAAGATTTATTAGTTACCGTAGTAGTTCATAAAAGTTCCAATTAAAGAAAACCATTGTTCTCTACAACAGAAAAAAATGACATGGAATCTTATGATCCATTGTGTTCAGAATATAAATAAGTGATTTCTTATAGGGTATTGATTCCAATACTGTTTAAAATATCTATAACCATCCCTGGGCTATTTATGAAGAAAAAACAAAAAAATCACTTTTTGTGTGACTTGTAGAAATATTTTTGAAAATCTCTTAAATCAAACTGATGAGGCTTCTAAAAACATCTGTGAATTTTGAGATTTGACTGACTCAAGAATCCTGGGATCTGTTCATTGATTTCAGTACAATGCAAGTACTAATTTGATTCTGTGATGTAAGGCACTTGGAATAAGTGGCTAAAATTGTAAAAAAGAAAAAAGTGAAATATCTTTAAAATATAAAAAGAGAATTAATCACCTCTAAATGTATTTTCCAAAAACAATGCAATATATATTTTTTACATATTAAAAAATAAGACAAAAATACTGTCACCAATGACTTCTCTCACCTGATCAGGTATTGAAGAATACTGTCCTAATTTCCTTAATTTCCCTTAGACTTATCTATTTTCTTGATTATAAAGTGTAACCATGAACTGTAAAGTTGCTTGTAACCTTCATAGTGTAACTAACTTCCCTATAGAAAACACTAGGAAACAAACAGTATTCTAAAAAATGCCTTAGTTTAACAACAGCTGCTGTCAGTTGATGCTACTGGACAAAATACAAAAGATGCAGTTCAGGTGTGAAACGTATAATTCACGAGAAACCTAGGGAGTCTTCACTGGATTCTTTATTATCTTTAATGAGAAGATTGAACTTGTCACTGATGAATTTTAGGATTGCATGAAGTATCTCCCAAGAAGTTATAGATAGAACTAATTTCAAAGTACTTTGTATCCATGTAGATCAAAATCTTGCTGAAATACTTCAGGGTTACTTTCTCAGGAATTGTGAAATTGATGAGAAAAATCAACTTGTTTCTATGAAGCACCTACTCTTCTCAGCTGCATGGGAGGTGGCCTTGAGAAACCCAGTGAATAAGGATACAAAGCATCTATGGGAAGATAAAGAAAAGCAACCTAATATAAAACCAGGCACATGTCAGAATGCAGACAAAGTTGTGATGGGAATGCAGCTATAGGAAATATCACTGTGGGAGACTCTCAAGGAACAGGTGCAGTGTATACAATCTGGGGAGCTGTGAGGTGAGATGTTTAGAGAGAGAAGCAAGTTGGGAGGTAATCCTGGCAGGGGAATACCAAAAGGAAAGGCAGAAGGAGACAGAAATGAACAAGTATAGGTGGTAATGACAACTGATGGATCAGGAAACGAAAAGGCTGGTTAGGAGAGATGAGGATTGGCTAACAGAGGCTTACATCTTTGATCTATAAACAGTGTCTGAGAGGCACCATGGCATGAAGGGTAAGAGCTTAAGTTCTGAGACTGACTGCCTGATACTACCATTTACTAGCTGTTTGACTTTAGGCAAGCAATTTAACTTTCTATCCCTCAATTTTCTTATCTGTGGAATAGGGATAATAATAGCATGTATCAATATAAGTGAAGTGCTTGCAAACTCTTTTTATTCTAATAAGACTGACATTCTTAGGGAGAGGATAAATATTTTTTAAATTTTATTTTTAAAAAGTTAAATATGGTCAAGGTAGATTGAAATATTGTGACTATGTGCAGAAGAACTCAGGTAGTCATTGTAGTAACCCAACATTTCCTCTTAACATCCATAATCTATTATATATTATACATCAAACTGGTATATTGGTCTCAGAATTTTTATATTTATACAAGAGGCCCAGTGCACATAATTCGTGCACTGGGGCGGGGGGGGGGGGCCCTCAGCCCAGCCCGCCCCCTCTCACAGTTCAGGAGCCCTCAGGGGATGTCCTACTGATGGCTTAGGCCCACTCAGAGAGTGGCCTCCCTCTGCGGAAGGCGACCGGGCTGATCAGGAGAAGGTGCCAGCCCCATCACCCCACTGCTGCTGCCACTGCTGGCTGCCACAGCTGCCAAGGTGTTTTCATCAACACAGACTCCAGTTCCTTCACCATGAAAAAATGACAACTTTCTTTAGGCATTTTCAAGATGTGTCTTTCATAGGATATGACATTTCTTTCCTTTCTTTCTTTTCTTTTCCTTCCTTCTTTCCTTCCTTCTTTCTTTCTTTCTTTCTTTCTTTCTTTCTTTCTTCCTTCCTTCCTCCTTCCCTTTTTCCTTTCCTTTCCTTTCCTTTCTTTTCTCCTCACCTGAGGATATTTTTCCATTGATTTTTAGAGAGCATGGAAGAGAGAGGGAAAGACAAAGAGAAACATCAATGTGAGAGGGACACTTCGATTGGTTGCCTCCTGCATGAGCCCTGACCTGGGCCCTGGCAAGGGAGGAACCTGCAACCTAGGTACATGCCCTTGATCAGAATTGAACCCGACCCTGCGGTCCACAGGCCAAGGCTCTATCCACTGAGCCAAACCGGCTAGGGCAGGATATGACATTTCTTAGCCCTTCCAGCAGTGGACCTCGTTTTTTACTCCAGGAGTGAGGTAGAAAAACCCTAGATCACCTTCTTGGATTCTTATTACCCAAGTTACCAAGAACATTGCCAGTGGCATACAGGGAGCTTAGCCAATGAGCTGTCAGAAAAGGTGTTTCCCCTGCAGCTCATGCGCAGAGGCAAGACTGCTGGCAAGCTACGGCTGGCACAACCCCCCTTGGGCAGGGCCCCCCGGCTCCACTCAAGCCTCCACCGTGGCTTGGGCAGGGCCCCCTGGCTCCACTCAAGCCTCCACCATGGCTTGGGCAGGGCCTCAAAGCAAGCATTCTGCCTGGCCGCTCATGCTGGCCACTCTAACCAGCCGCCCCCCGCCCCCTGGGACTGGGGGACTCCGGCAGGGCTGAGAGGACTGGGCACCGCCATCTTGTGGCTATGGGCGCTGCCATCTTTATGACGGAGTGACAGTTAATTTGCAAATTACCCTTTTATTAGGATAGTAGGATAGTAAGATGACCTTTTATTTTTCCCTACCTTGCTAACCAAGTGTTTATTTACATCAGGCTCCTTGTCTCTAAGCTCTTTCAAATCAATAGTCAAATTAAAAAATTCATTACAAACTTTCAGATTTAAAACCTGATTTTCTAGGTCACTGATTATAATAGTGCTGACAGTTCATTTGACCTCAATATTTTCTGATAAAGTTCTTTATCTGTATTTGGGTGAAATTAATGACTTTAGGGAACATTATAGAGATCCAACAAAATGGATGTCTTCTTTGGGTTCTAATTCTATGCATGATAAATTGGGAACTTTATTATTACATTTAACCTTTAGCACATCTTTCTTTAAAATACAGATTCAACTGTAAAAATCTAGCATTTGCAGACATTGTACTAATTTGTTACTATCACCCTTTCTAACCCACAAGGCTTAGACTTGTAAAAAGGACATGACTTACAACATGAGACTTAATTTTCCATGATTACATGAGCCCTAATTTTTCCATGTTTGGTACACATAATTTCTTCCCGGATCTTTATACTCATAAGGAAAAACTCTGTGCACAGTGCAGATTAAATTGCTAAAAATTCCAATGAGAAGCAAGAAATATAGAAGTAAAAAGTAAATATGTCATACATGTTTGTTTCAGGTAAATAACATTTTCCCTTCATTTGAAATGAGTTTATCTTTTAAACTCGGGAAATTGAGCAGAACAAATAGATTATTTTCTTTGAAACAAATCAAAGTTACTTATGTCAAATATGCTACCTAATAGAGGTATTAGGAACTGTAACAGTTGCAAATAGATATAATATAAAAGAAATGATGTTCAGTTTCTGATTTTAGCTTCTGCACTAGACTACGAAATCAGAGTTACTTATTTTTCATGTACTGCCATCATTGTTCTGTTGATCTAATCTATGTCCAATAAAGAGATGATCAAGAATTATTACAGATCCCACCAACTTGGTAACATTCATCAATCTACTGGCATTTTTCTACTTAAAAGCCTTTAAAAACAGACTATGACCGATGGTTTATCATTTCTTAAAGAGAATTTATGAATTTCTCTTTTCTGCTTTGCCTTAGGAATATTTCGGAAATGCTCAGTCTGATGTAATTCAGCCATGATTACTGCACCACTATAGAAGTTGTAGCACTGTTACCAAAGCAGCTATAGTAACTATTCAAACCCTGACTTCAGCTTGTTGATTATCTTTTAAGGAAAAGCTCAAGACAAAAAGAACGTAATCTAAACAAACGAGTGATTGCAGGGCTTTAGAAAAGGAAGTGCTTAATTCTTTTGTAATTCATATTGTAATTCATGTTCCTTTTATGAACTCAAATAATGCTATAAAGAAATGGAGAGGTGTGTAGTATGAGTACTTTTATAGAAGCATGTTGGAAAATGAAATTCCTATTAATAAAATACAAATAATTTAGCTGCCGCAGCTGGAAATCTCTAACTGCAGCACATATTTCTGTGATTGCTCTAATCCTGTGTGTTCCCTTGCTCTATTTGCAGGCCGGCCAGTTATGATTGTGGTGGAATATATGGAGAATGGATCCCTAGACTCCTTTTTGCGGGTAAGGGGTTTTTTTCTGATGGCATTTAAATAAGCTATTCTGAGTTCTAGAATTAAATCATTTATCATCAATTAATTGTTGCATAATGTGACTCATGGATTTTTCTATGAAGAATAGCAGCATTTTCTCTAGGGTGCATTTCTCTCATACTGTGATATATTAGAGTGTTATTAAATGGGCAGTATATACACATAATAATATAATTTATTTCTCTTATAAATTCATTTGCCATGCTAATATATATTTCAAATAATGTTATAAAGAAAGAAATTCAATGAAATTTAGTTACTTCATATAGCCATTCATTTCTCATTATCACACTTAACTATTTAGTATGTTTTATGCATTATCTGTAATGCTGAACCCCTTAATTAATGTTTATTGATCAACAATGACTCGAACTGATTTCAGAAAACTGGTTTAATCAATTTTGTTCCTCTCAATTTCATTTGGCTGACTATTCAGAAAGCAAAATAAAAAAGAATAAAAAAATAGCAGAGATTTGTTCTGGAACAAAAAAATTTAAAGTACTTTTTTAAACTGGCTTTTTCTTAACAGTACTAGAGGCCCGGTACCCGATATTCATGCACTGGGGGAGGGGGGTCCCTTAGCCTGGCCTGTACCCTCTCGCAGTCTGGGACCCCTCAGGGGATGTCCGCCTGCCACAGAGGCAGGAGAGGCTCCTGCCACTGCCACTACACTCACCAGCCGTGAGCCTGGCTTCTGATTGAGCAGTGCTCCCTGTGTGGGGGTGCACTGACCACCAGGGTGCGGCTCCTGCATTGAGCATCTGCCCCATGGTGGTCAGTGAGTGTCATAGCGACCAGTCGTCCCACTGTTCAGTCAATTTGCATATTAGCCTTTTATTATATAGGATGGTATATTTTAAAAATCTTTTGTTTTACACACATGCATACCCAGGAGATATTGTGGATTTGGTTCCGTGTGGGGGTGCACTGACCACCAGGGTGCAGCTCCTGCATTGAGCATCTGCCCCATGGTGGTCAGTGAGTGTCATAGCGACCAGTCGTCCCACTGTTCAGTCAATTTGCATATTAGCCTTTTATTATATAGGATGGTATATTTTAAAAATCTTTTGTTTTACACACATGCATACCCAGGAGATATTGTGGATTTGGTTCCAGACCATCATAATAAAGCAAATATCACAATAAAGTAAATCACACAAACTTTTGGTTCCCGAGTGCATATAAAAGTTCTTACACTATACCGTAGTCTATTAAGTGTGCAATATTATTGTTTATAAAAACAATGTACATACCTTAATTTAAAAATACTTTATGGCTTAAAAATGCTAACCATCATCTGAGCCTTAAGCATCCTAATCTTTTTGTTGGTGGAGGTTCTTGCCTCAATGTTGATGGCTGCTGACTAATCAGGTGGTGATTGCTGAAGGTTGGGGTGACTGTGACAATTTCTTAAGATAACACAGCAATAAAGATTGCCACAACTATTGACTCTTCCTTTCACACATGATTTCTCTGTAGCATATGATGCTGTTTGATAGAATTTTACACACAGTGGAACTTCTTTCAAAATCAGAGCCAATCCTCTCAAACCTTGTCAACTGCTTTATCAACTAAGTTTATGTACTATTATAAGCCCTTTGTTGCCATTTCAACAACCGTCACAGCATCTTCACCCAAAGTAAATTTCATCTCAAGAACCACTTTCTTTGCTCACCTATAAGAAGCAACTCCCCCTCCATTAAAGTTTTATCTTGAGATTGCAGCAATTCAGTCACATCTTTAGGCTCCACTTCTGATTCTAGCTCCCTTACTATTTCCACCACACCTGCAGTTACTTCTTTCACTGAACTCTTGAATTCCATCCATGAGGGTTGGAATAAACGTCTTCCTAATTCCTGTCATGTTGATATTTTGATGTCTTCCCATGCATCATGAATGATGTTAATGACATCTGGAATAGTTAATCCTTTCCAGAAGCTTTTCAATTGACTTTGTCCCAATTCATCAGAGGAATCACTATCTATGGCAGCTATCTATCTATATAAAAGCCTAAGCAACCATTGCAACCAAACGGACGACTGAGCAGCAGGCTGAGTGGGGCAACCAGGCCGGCCAGGGGTTTTAGTGAGGGGTGACCAAATGACCGAGCAGCAGGCTGCGTGGGGCGACCAGGCCAGCAGAGGGGGGGGCAGTTGGGGGCGATCAGGCTAGCAGGTAGAGGCAGTTAGGGGTGATCAGGCCAGCAGGGGGGTAGTGAGGGGCTATCAGGCAGGCAGGCAGGCAGATGAGCAGTTAGGAGCCAGCGGTCCAGGATTGTGAGAGGGATGCCCGACTGGGAATCGGGCCTAAACCGGCAGTCGGACATCCCTCGAGGAGTCCTGGATTGGAGAGGGTGGAGGCTGGGCTGAGGGGACCCTCCCCCCCCCCATGCACGAATTTCGTGCACCGGGCCTCTAGTCTCTATATATAAAAGCCTAAGCGACCAAACGACCGAATAACCAGTCAACCAGTCACTATGATGCACACTGACCACCAGGGTGCAGACACTCAACGCAGTAGCTGCCCCCAGGTGGTCAGTGCGCTCCCACAGTGGGAGCGCCGCTCAGGTGACCAACGGGCACCAGATGCCAGGCTCACAGCTGGCAAGCACAGCTGCAGCAGCACAAGCCTCTCCCACATCCGCGGCAGCGCTACCAAGCGTAGGCGGTGGCAGGTACGGCGCCAGGATAAGCGGGAGCAGCGCAGCACCCAGCTGGAGCTCAGGCTCCTCCCTGGCTGCCTGCCACTTCACGCACTACTACCCAGATTGCAAGAGGGCGCAGGCCAGGCTGAGGGACCCCACTGGTTCACAAATCTCTGCACTGGGCCTCTAGTAGCCATATATGTATTTCTTACATAATAAGACTTGAACCATGGGCTGCAGAATGGATGTTGTGTTAGCAGGCAAGAAAAAAATATTAATCTCATTGTACATCTTCATCAGAGCTCTTAGGTCACCAGGTATTTTGTCAATGAGCAATAATATTTTAAAAGAAATCTTTTTTTCTGAGCAGTAGGTTTTGATAGTAGACTTAAAATATTCAGTAAACCATGTCGTAAACAGATGTGCTCTCTTCCAGGCTTTGTTGTTCCATTTGTAAAGCACAGTCAGGGAAGATTTAGCATGATTCTTAACCACCATAGGATTTATGGCATGGTATATGAGCACTGGCTTCAGCTTAAAGTCGCCAGGGCATTAGCCCCTAACCAGAGACTCCGTCTGTCCTTTGATGCTGTGAAGACAGGTATTGACTTCTCTAGCTATGAAAGTTGTAGAAGGTTAACTGTTGTTTAGTGTGGCCATCTTCAGTAATAATCTCAGCTAGATTTTCTACATAACTTTCTGCAGCTTCTGCATCAGCACTGCACTTTCGTTGTGATGACAGTTTAAACCTCATGAACTGACCTCTACTAGCTTCAGGCTTTTCTTTTACAGCTTCCTCGCCTCTCTTGGTTAAAGGGAATGTGGTAGCTGGTTTGATCTTTTGTCCAGTCCACTAACCTTCTCCATTTCAGCAATCAGGCTGTATCACTTAATGATTATTCATGTGTTCAATGGAGTGGCACTTTCAGTTTCCTTCAAGAACTTTTCATTTATATTCACAACTTGCGTAACTGGCACAAGAGGCCTAGCTTTCAGCCTGTCTCCACTTTTGACATGCCTTCCTCACTAAACTTACTCATTTCTAGCTTTTGATTTAAAGTGAGAGACTCTTCCTTTCACTTGAACACTTAAGAAGCCATTGAGGGTTATTGATTGACCTAATTTAAATATTGTTGTGTTAAAAGGAATAGGGAAGCCCAAGGAAAGACAAAGAGAGAGAGAGAGGGAGAGAAGGAGCGAGGGAGAGAGAGAGAGATATAGTTGGTCAATGGAGCAGTAAGAACACGCACATTTATTGATTACATTCACTTGTCATGACACCCCAAAACAATACAATAGTAACATCAAAGATCGCGGATCACAAATCACCATGACAAATATAATAATAATGAAAATGTTTGAAATATTGCAAGATTTACCAATGTGTGACACAGAGACACAAAATGAGTAAATGCTGCTGAAAAAATGGCACTGATAGACCTGCTCATCTAAGGGTTGCCACAGACCTTCAATTTATAAAAAGCAGTATCTGTGAAGCCTAATAAAATAAGGTGTGCCTGTAGTGGTACAGAATAACAGCTGAGACAGCACTGTGAAGTTATATTTTATAATATCTTTAACATTTAAAAAGCTATCATATACAACAAACAAATTCATTAATAGTAAAATAAATTAATTAATTAAATAAAATAAAAAGAGCCTTAAGAAAAACCCAGAGTAAGCAGAAGGAAGAAAATAATAAAGATCAGAGTGGAAATAAATGACAGACCAAAAAAACAATACAAATGACCAATAAAACCAAGAGCTGGTTCTTTGAAGGGATAAACAACATTGATGAATCTCTAGCCAGGCTCACCAAGAGAAACAAAGAGAGAGGACCCAAATAAACAAAATCAGAAATGAAAGAAGTGATGTAACAACCGACCCACAGACATACAAAGGATTGTAAAAAAAAAAAAAAAAATACTATGAACAACTATACTCCAACAAACTGGACACCCTTGACAAAATGAACATTTTCCTAGAAAAATACAAGCTTCTAAAACTCAATCCGAAAGAATCAAAAAACCTGAATAGCCTGATACTACCGATGAAATTAAAGCAGTAATCAAAAAACTTCCAGCAAACAAAAGCCCTAGGCCAGACGGCTTCACAGGGGAGTTTTATCAAACATTCAAAGAAGAACTAAAACCGATCCTTCTCAGACTATTCCAAATAATTCAAGAGGAAGGCACACTTCCAAGCTCTTTCTATGAAGCCAACATTACCCTAATCCTAAAACCAGATAAAGACACTACAAAGAAAGAGAAGTACAGGCCAATATCCCTGATGAACATAGATGCTAAAATCCTCAACAAAATTCTAGCAAATTGGATCCAGCATTACATTAGAAATATCATACACCATGACCAAGTGGGATTTATTCCAGGGATGCAAGGCTGGTACAATATCCCCAAATCAATAAACATGATACATCATATAAGCAAATCAAGAGACAAAAGTCACAAAATCATATCAATTGATGCAGAAAAGGCATTTGACAAAATCCAACACTCTTTCCTGATAAAAACTCTCAGCAAAGTGGGAATAGAGGGATCATACCTCAACATAATAAAATCCTTATATGACAAAACTACAGTGAACATCATACTCAATGGGCAAAAACTAAAATCATTTCCCATAAGAACAGGAACAAGACAGGGATGCCCGATCCTGTTTGACATAGTATTGGAAGTACTAGCCATAGTGATCAGACAAGAAGAAGAAATAAAAGGCATCCAAATTGGAAAAGAAGAAGTAAAGTTGTCATTATTTGCAGATGACATGATATTATACATAAAAAACCCTAAAGACTCCATCAAAAAACTACTAGAATTAATAAATGAATTCAGCAATGTAGGAGGATACAAAATTAACACCCAGAAATCTATGTCTTTTTTATACACCAATAATGAACTCACAGAAACAGAAACTGAAAAACCAATCCCATTTACCATTGTAACAAAAAATTAGGATACCTAGGCATAAATCTAACCAAGGAGGTAAAGGACCTGTACTCAGAAAATTATAGGATGCTGAAAAAAAGAGATAGGGGAAGACATAAACAAATGGAAGAATATACCATGTTCATGAATTGGTAGAATCAACATCATTAAAATGTCCAATACTACCCAAAGCAATCTATAGATTCAATGCAATCCCCATTAAAATACCAATGGCAAACTTCAAAGATCTAGAACAAACTCTCCAAACAAATATTCATCTGGGAAAAAAAAAGACCCTGATTAGCTGCAGCAATCTTGAGAAAGAAGAACAAAGTTGGTGGAATCACAATACCAGATATCATGTTATACCACAAAGCCACTGTAATCTAACAGCCTGGTACTGGCACAAGAACAGGCATATAGATCAATGGAACAGGACAGATATTCCAGAAATCGACCCAAGCCATTATGCTCAATTACCATTTGATAAAGGAGGCAAGAGCATACAATGGAGTCAAGACAGTCTCTTCAATAAATGGTGTTGAGAAAATTGGACAGATACATGCAAAAAAAATGAAACTAGACCACCATCTTACGCCATACTCAAAAATAAACTCAAAATGGTAATGGACTTAAACGTAAGATGGAAAACCACAAAAATCTTAGAAGAATCCATAGGCAGCAAAATAGCAGACACTTGTCATAGCAATATCTTAACTGATACAGCTCCAAGGGCAATGGAAACGAAGGAGAAAATAAACAAATGCAACTACATCAAAATAAAAACCTTCTTCACAGCAAAAGGAACCATCAACAAAACAACAAGAAAGCCCACTGCATGGGAGAACATATTTGCCAATGTTAACTCTGATAAGGGTTTAATCTCCAAAATTTATAGAGAACTCATACAACTTAACAAAAAGAAGATAAACAATTCAATCAAAAAATGGGCAAAGGACCAAAAAATGGGAAAGAGGACAAGTCAAGAGACATATGAAAACATGCTCAAAGTCACTAATCATCTGAAAGATGCAAATCAAAACAACAATGAGGTACCATCTCACACCTGTCAGAATGGCTATCATCAACAAATCAACAAACAACAAGTGCTGGAGAGGATGCGGAGAAAAAGGAACCCTCGTGCACTGCTGGTGGGAATGCAGACTGGTGAAGCCACTGTGGAGAACAGTATGGCATTTCCTCAAGAAATTAAAAATGGCACTCCCATTTGACCCAATAATCCCACTTCTAGGAATATTCCCAAGAAACAGAAACACCATTCAGAAAGGATAGATGCACTCCTATGACCATAGCAGCACAATTTACAATAGCTGACATTTGGAAACAGCCTAATTGCCCATCTGCACTGCGGCAGTGGTCACCAACCTTTCGGACCTCACGAACCACTGGTGGTCCGCAAAAAAAAAGGAATTCTTACGATTTGCAACAGCATGGATGGAACTAGAGAGCATTATGCTAAGCGAATAAGCCAGTCAGAGAAAGATAAATATCACATGATCTCATATGTGGAATATAATGAACAACATAAACTGAAGAACAAAAATAGAACCAGAGATATAGAAGCATCAAACAGCCTGTCCAACCTATAAGGAAAAGCAGTGGGGCGGGGGGGAGTACCGTACGGGGGAGGAGTGGGTAAGGGGGTAAGAGATCAACCAAAGGACTTGTATGCATGCATATGAGCATAACCAATGGACACAGACAGTAGCGGGGTGAGGGCATATGCTGGCGAGTGGGAGCGGCAGGGGAGACATCAATGGGGGAAAAAGGAGAGTCATGTAATACTTTAAACAATAAAGCATTTAAATTTTAAAAAAAAGAAAAGCTTTAAGGGGAAAAAATAGGACAATATGTTCATGAATCTAGGGTAGGCAAAGAATTACCTACATTTCTGGATGTCCAAAGAAAGAAATAGATCTTATGAGTTAAATGCAAGGTATCAGTATCAAGTTGTTTTTAATTTTTGTTGAATTTATTAGAGTAACATTGGTTAATAAAATTCTATAGGTTTTAAGTGTAAAAAGGGGGGGGGGGTCTGGCTGGTGTGCTCAGTGGTTAAGCGTCGACCTATGAGCCAGGAGGTTGCAGTTTGATTCCTTGTCAGGGCACATGCCTGAATTTCAGCTCGATCCTCAATAAGGGGCTTGCAGGGGGCAGCCAATCAATGTTTCTCTCTCATCATTGATATTTCTATCTCTCTTCCTCTCCCTTTCTCTCTGAAATCATTAAAAAAATATTTTTTAAAAAATAGTAAAAAAAAAATATGAAAAATAATCACTAGGGTCAATGTTTTTCATCTCCAGCAGAGGTTACATATTTGAATGTCACTGTATTCATTAAAACATATCTATCTACAGAGACACAGCCATTTTTCTTACTTATAAACTGACTGTAGTTTGGCTATTTGTACTGTGTTGTATCATTTTTCTTCTTCATTTTCATGGGAATAAACAGTCTCAAGCATTGTTTCTTCAGTTCATTTTTTGCTCCACGTTATTTGGACAAGTTCTGTGTGTATCTTACCTTTCTCTCTTGATCTCATTTTCATGTATTTTTTTCTTGATTCCATGCCCTCTTATTTCAACCGCTCTCAATATTAGCAGTGATGACACATTTATTCTGTGACTGGATGTCCACATTCAATGCCAGAAGCTAAATTCAGCAAAATTGTCAAGTTATTACGGAGCAATACTCCTCACACAATGCAAAATGAAATTCATAGGTGTGTGGGGACATGAGCTATTTGTTTGTTTGTATTTTCTGTAGCCATTTTCAGCTATAAAATAATGTTATGTCTTGTATTCATTGCTCCTGTAAATGTGCCAAACTATTTTGGAATAAGTTATCAGGATCATCTATGGTACTTCAAATGCAGATATACTTATGTCTTTCCATTATATTTATTCAAAAACTCATTTTTATCAGATAGGTATTATTATCTAATGATGCTTGGGAGAGGTTTTTATATCTGTATCAGCTATATCCTAGAGCTGAATATAAAGGCAAACAATGTAACACATAATAAAAGCAAATAATGCCCAATCTAAATTGCTCCTGAAAATTGGATCAGATGACTGCCACAAGCAAATTAAGAAACGTTAGCTTCAGATATACTTTTTATCCTGCCCAATCATGAATTAATTAAAATATGTTATAAAGAAAAGATAATATATTATCAATTAAATATTTACTTATAAACATCCTACTGCATATTTATGAGTGGTATAATTCATGATTTAAAATTTAAAAACTAATATTTTCCCGTTCTCATGCACCATGTATGTAAGACACCATAGAGGCTGGGAAAGAGTAACTTTTCAATTGGTGGTAGCTACCATTAATACTACTATGAGAATTATACATTTTCTCAGCTTATCTTGGCTCTGCCGCTTGCCGGTTGTGTGACCTTAAGACTTGAGCAAGTGACTAACTTTTTTGTGCTTCTGTTTACCCATCTGCAAAATAGGAATATTAACAGTATCTACTTCATACAAATGTTATAAGCATATAGTAGTTGATTATTTTAAAGTTTATAGAATAATACCTGACACATTGTAAATGGGAAAGAGTGAGGATTCAAACTCAAATCTCTGGCTCAAAAAGCCATGTTCTAATACATCATGAATTCTATCTTTTTATTAAATCACTTATTACTTCTTCTTACAAGTCCACTGCCATCTCCCATCTATGTGTCCCCTCTGATCATAGAATTTCTATTAAAATAAAAATGAAGGGGGAAAGAGTGCCAGATACTCTCTTTTTACCCTTCTTTAAGATTCTTACACTTCTTTGTAATCATTTCTTTTATCCCAGAACCTCAAAGTGCTTTATAAACTTTGTCGGACACTTAATCCCCTATGGCAAGCAGAAATAAAAGATATGTATATATCCCTCAGATTCTCAAAGGCAAAAACATTTTTTAAACTATTTTTGTAGAATTTGATCATCACAGCTTCTGTGAACACAGAAAAGGAAGTGGCTGAGTGCACTGCATCGTAGGGAAGACCCCCAGGCTCACTAACAGCACTCTGTGCCCTGGAGGCAGAGGGCGTCCCTTTGGTCCCCCACACTCTTCGAAAAGGAGTGTTAGCAACACTAAGCACAAGATTACAATCCAGTGCCTGTGGTGGTGGCTGCCTGCGCTATTGCAATGGATTCATAAATCTTATACTGTTTGGGATCCTTATGGGCATTTCTCCAGATATGTATTGTCTGGATAAGTGTGTGTGTTTGTGAGCAATTGTGTGTGTGGAGAAGGGGTGTCGGTGGGTATGTCACTGTGTGTTTTTTCTTTTAGTTTTAAAATAAACTCGAACAACAAGCTGGCTGCCCGGAAAGTCTGACCTCACTGGTGTGCAGATTTTCCTAACTTTTCCAATTGCACTTAATCCCTAGTGTAAAATAAGTGTAATCTTGACCTTCATCCCTGGTTGGTCTTTCTCCTCTATACATACAGTTTTCATAAACACTTTTAGTGACACCTAACAGCAGCTTGTGCCTAATCTTTTAAGCCCCATTTTTATAACAGTATTAACTAGCAATTAGTTATAAAAAGAGACAAAATATTTTGAAACTTTGAGATATCGTATGTCAACCATACAAAATTATTCCTTTATTTTATAGCATTTGTTGAATGTAGATTTGTTTATCATAGCATAAAATTCAGTTATATAAAAATATAATACCAGTGGTTTTAGTTCAAGATGGTATATTTTGTTCTGCTGCAGCTTCTTGCTCCCATCTCAAATCCTTTGACATGAGAGAAAAGATATGCATACATTAATTACATGAGTGAGCAAGGAGTGTCATCCATAAATAACAAATATAAAAAGGGAGAAATTAACAAAAGCAAACAAGATCAGACTGAGTTAAGGGAACCACAGCTCAAGAAAGGATGCTTGGGAGCAAAAAGAACATGTGGAAGCTGGTGCTGCCAACCGAGGTGAAGATGCAGAGGAGGAGCAGGGAGGGCTGGCAGTTGGGAGACGATGACGAGTTTAATCTGTGTCATGTTACATTTGGGACGCCCACGGAACATGCAGCAAAAATGTTCAGACAGCAATTCGGAATATAAAACTGAAGCTCAGTGGAAAAATCTTTACTAAAGTTAAAGATCTGGGAATCGGTAACATAAATGTGGTTATTAAAGCCAAACCATGATATTTACTAGGAAGAAGTAGAAAAAGGAAAGGAGTTGAGCAAGGTTTTTACTCTGTGGCATGTCAACCTGAGGTGGCAACAGGTCAGCATCCCCAAAGGTAACTAAGAATGAGAAGTCAGAGAGGAGCAGGGAGAGAGGGGGACACGGAATCCCACATCTGAGAGAACAGGGCATTTCAGGCAGGAGCAAGTAAGCAATTGTAGCAAATGCAATAGAGAACTTCTGAAAGACAGAAACTGGAAAGCATCCATGGGATTTAGCACTTACGGGGTCCTCAGTTATCTCAAGAGTGCTTTTAATGGTTGATTTCAGACAGAAGCCACATTGCAGAGGGCAAAATGAGTATGGAAGATGCATAGGATGTGGGAGGTGGAGACATTTTAGGGGAAAAGTGGATGAGACAGCAAGACAAGAGGAAATCAGATGCTAGTAGACAATAAAAGAAAAAATCAATGGTATCTTTTTAAAATATTTTTCATGGATTTTAGAGAGAGGAAGGGAGGGAGAGAAAGAAACATTGATGTGAAAGAGAAACAGGAGTTGCTGCCTTCCGCATGCACCCCGACTGGGTATCAAGCCCACAACATGGGCATGTGTCCTGACCGGGAATCAAACCAACAATCTTTCATTGCACAGGATGATGTTCAAACAATTGAGTAACACCAGCCAATGTTGAGTGGTATCTTTTAAGATAAAAAAATATTCAGACAATTTATACACTGAGGAATAGGAATCAAAGAAAATACATTGGTAAGGCAAAATATCCCAGGACATGGGAAGGTACAAAATCAAGGATCCTGGTGGAGGATTGACTTTGAGTAGCAGAAGCCTGCGCACACCTTCTAAGGCTGAAGGGACTGTGTGTGTGGATCTAGGAGGTTTATGAGGAATAAGTATTAAGTTGAAGGAAATGATACCTGATGATGTTGCATTTCTACCTGAAGTAGGACAGGACATGTGGGAGTCTGAGGACAAATTTTAATGAATGTTCAGAATAATTGCTGAAGTTAGAAAGAAAAGTAGCTGGTCAGATGATCCAAGGCAGGATCATCAGGAGCAGGTTCTGCTCCAAGACGACAGTTGTTTCCGGGTCCTAAAAAGGGCGACTAAAAATCTTTACCAAGGTTTTAATGACATGCAACTTAAGTGGCCAGGAAGGGGCTCTCTGGACTGCTGGCCCAATCATTTTTACTTGTTACGTGCACTCTTCCTGCACTCACGCTAGACCCCACCTTTGGTCATGGAGAAAGTGACATAATTAACTAGTCATGCTGACATCAGCTGACATTGCCCCTAACCACTCTTCTGCCTGCCTGATCACCCCCTAACTGCTCGCCTGCCTGCCCCATCACCCCTAACCACTTTGCCTGCCTGCTTCATCGTCCCTAACCACTCACCTGCCAGCCTGATCGCCCCTAACCACTCTGCCTGCCTGCCTCATTGCCCCAACTGCTTGCCTGCCTGTCTCATCGCCCCTAACCACTTGCCTGCCTGCCTCATCGCCCCTAACCACTCGCCTGCCTGCCTGATCGTCCCTAACCGCCTCTTCCTCTGTCCTCAGCGCCACAGCTTCGTCCGGAAGGACCTCCAAAATGACGTCCAGAAGGTCGTTCAGCTGTCCGGTCTAATTAGTATATTATGCTTTTATTATTATAGATTAAATGACTTATAGACCTAAAATTCCTAGAACAGTGTCTGGCATATATGAAGGTCTAATAATCTATTACTATTATTATTATTATTACATATTTCAAAAGGTGTCACTAAGAGTTTTAAATTAGTTTTTCTGTTACTTCCTGGTATGTTTTTTTCTAATGGCTAAAAATAATTTTAATTGTCACCATTTAGAAAAATCTAGTTATACCTCACGAATATGAATATTTAAATAATACATATAAGTGCATATTATCATTTCAAAAGTAATGTGAGTCATTTGAAGAGTTTCCCTGAACAAATGCAAAGCTAATATTAATTTAAAAAATTAAAGGGACCTTTTAAATATTTATGTACTTAAATTATAAATCTATGGATTTTAGAGAGAGGAAGGGAGGGAGAGAAAGAAACATTGATGTGAAAGAGAAACAGGAGTTGCTGCCTTCCGCATGCACCCCGACTGGGTATCAAGCCCACAACATGGGCATGTGTCCTGACCGGGAATCAAACCAACAATCTTTCATTGCACAGGATGATGTTCAAACAATTGAGTAACACCAGCCAATGTTGAGTGGTATCTTTTAAGATAAAAAAATATTCAGACAATTTATACACTGAGGAATAGGAATCAAAGAAAATACATTGGTAAGGCAAAATATCCCAGGACATGGGAAGGTACAAAATCAAGGATCCTGGTGGAGGATTGACTTTGAGTAGCAGAAGCCTGCGCACACCTTCTAAGGCTGAAGGGACTGTGTGTGTGGATCTAGGAGGTTTATGAGGAATAAGTATTAAGTTGAAGGAAATGATACCTGATGATGTTGCATTTCTACCTGAAGTAGGACAGGACATGTGGGAGTCTGAGGACAAATTTTAATGAATGTTCAGAATAATTGCTGAAGTTAGAAAGAAAAGTAGCTGGTCAGATGATCCAAGGCAGGATCATCAGGAGCAGGTTCTGCTCCAAGACGACAGTTGTTTCCGGGTCCTAAAAAGGGCGACTAAAAATCTTTACCAAGGTTTTAATGACATGCAACTTAAGTGGCCAGGAAGGGGCTCTCTGGACTGCTGGCCCAATCATTTTTACTTGTTACGTGCACTCTTCCTGCACTCACGCTAGACCCCACCTTTGGTCATGGAGAAAGTGACATAATTAACTAGTCATGCTGACATCAGCTGACATTGCCCCTAACCACTCTTCTGCCTGCCTGATCACCCCCTAACTGCTCGCCTGCCTGCCCCATCACCCCTAACCACTTTGCCTGCCTGCTTCATCGTCCCTAACCACTCACCTGCCAGCCTGATCGCCCCTAACCACTCTGCCTGCCTGCCTCATTGCCCCAACTGCTTGCCTGCCTGTCTCATCGCCCCTAACCACTTGCCTGCCTGCCTCATCGCCCCTAACCACTCGCCTGCCTGCCTGATCGTCCCTAACCGCCTCTTCCTCTGTCCTCAGCGCCACAGCTTCGTCCGGAAGGACCTCCAAAATGACGTCCAGAAGGTCGTTCAGCTGTCCGGTCTAATTAGTATATTATGCTTTTATTATTATAGATTAAATGACTTATAGACCTAAAATTCCTAGAACAGTGTCTGGCATATATGAAGGTCTAATAATCTATTACTATTATTATTATTATTACATATTTCAAAAGGTGTCACTAAGAGTTTTAAATTAGTTTTTCTGTTACTTCCTGGTATGTTTTTTTCTAATGGCTAAAAATAATTTTAATTGTCACCATTTAGAAAAATCTAGTTATACCTCACGAATATGAATATTTAAATAATACATATAAGTGCATATTATCATTTCAAAAGTAATGTGAGTCATTTGAAGAGTTTCCCTGAACAAATGCAAAGCTAATATTAATTTAAAAAATTAAAGGGACCTTTTAAATATTTATGTACTTAAATTATAAATCTAGTAAAGATGGCATTTTACCTTATGCTAGTTATATATTAATAATGAGAGCTGTATTTTATTAGCACACTTGTCTTGTAAAATGTGTTGTACAGAGTTCTGTATGCTGGTATATAAGAGCAAAATTAAACTACAATTAATTCATTTTCTATTCAACAGTAAAAAAAAAGTGAAGTTGCATTTATCTACCAATACCTACTTTTAAAACATAAAGGTTATGGTTGAATTATATCCCTTTAATTGCATTTTTCAGAAAACTATGTGAAACTTCATGCAGACTATTGTAATTATTTATCACGCTCGTGCCAGCTTAATGCCAAATCCTATTCTTAAAATAATGTGACAGTACACATTTAAATATATGTAAGTATGATGTGCTTGGAACCCAGCATAGGGTTGGCTGAACTTTTCATTTTTATTTATTTATTTTTTATTTTATTTTTTATTGCTTAAAGTATTACAAAGGGTATTACATATGTATCCTTTTTTTTCTTCCCTGCCCTTGACAATCCTCTGGCCCCCCCTACCCCCCAGTGTCTTATGTCCATTGGTTATGCTTATATGCATGCATACAAGTCCTTCGGTTGATCTCTTACTCCCCTCCCTTCTGCCCCCCAACCCTCTCTGGCCTTCCCGCTGCAGTTTGACAATCAGTTTGAGGCAGCTCTGCCTCTGTATCTATTATTGTTCAAAAGTTTGTAATGGTCTTTATTATCCATGAATGAGTGAGATCATGTGGTATTTTTCCTTCATTGACTGGCTTATTTCACTTAGCATAATGCTCTCCAGCTCCATCCATGCCGTTGCAAATTGTAAGAGTTCCTTCTTTTTTACAGCAGCATAGTATTCCATCGTGTAGATGTACCACAGTTTTCTAATCCATTCATCTACTGATGGGCACTTAGGCTGTTTCCAGATCTTAGCTATGGTGAATTGTGCTGCTGTGAACATAGGGGTGCATATATCCTTTCTGATTGGTGTTTCTGGTTTCTTGGGTCATTTTTAAATTTACCTCTTTAAACATTTAGTACTGAAAATGTGTTGTATCATTGTTGTACCTGGTTCCATGAAATTGTATTTAATACTTTTCCTTTTCAATTCTCCTTTTGTATACAGGATTTTACATTGATTTTTAATTGGTCTGTAATTTGAAGTTATTATGCTATATAGAGAAATCCCATGCATTTTCCTGAACTCCTCTATGGTATTCCAGTATCCCCTTTTAGACCATACTGGGGATTTTGAATTTTTAGAACTAAATATTAGACTCCAAATTTGTGTTTCTCAACCATGTCTGCAAATCAGAATCATCATCCTAGAGACATTTTACAAAAGACATATGCAGACCCAAGCAGGTTTATTTTTCAAAAACTTCCACAAGTAACTGATGCATTCTAATGATGCTTCATCAAGACCATAGCGCTCTGTGACACCCTGCTCCAAATGCCACACAAAAAGTTTATATTTGTTTTGCTTTATTTAAGTGCAACACATAGTAGCTAGTGTAGATTACTTTAATACAAATCTAAACAAAAATAAATAAATCTAATTCAGTAGTAAGCTTTGCAAGCTAAAGCTATATTATATTCAGATTCACTTTAAGCTCTTAAAATGAAACCCAACTTTTATGTTTCAGAAATCCATATCTACTTTTCTTCCTAGATATTTTTAGGTATATTAGAAACGCCATTTTTTAGTTTCCTTATCATTGAAATGTCTGATTTTATTGTTGGTGCCCTCTCCCATCTATAAGTGAAAATGTAACTCTGCCAAGTTTAAGTCCAAATCCATGATCACTACAAAAGAAAACGCCTTGAAGGATTTAGTAAATACTCTATAGGTTATTATAACAATATTTTCAACTGGGGAGGCCACAAGAACTAAAACTTCTATAGAAAAAAAAAGATATTGACTCTTACTTGGACCCTGGTTATTTTAAAACAAGAATGATTTGGTCATTCCTTATTTGGTCATTGTAAATAACCTTAGCCATTTCTTTTTCAAATTCAGGAGTATTTTTAAAAGTCATAGCATAGACAACTTTCTGATTTAGAAACAGAAAAACTGAATTTTAACTTTAAAGCTAAGTTATGGAATTAATCCTCCAAGGACTGTGTTCTGCAAAGTCACTTATAAATCAATAGTTGAGAACTCAAAATGCATTTTCCCATAAATATTTCTTTAAAGATATTACTTAAGTCCTAGGCAGACCTATAAAAGCCTCTTCAACACAGACTACAGCTAAAGGATGTAGCTTCCAATACAGAAGGGGCCAGGAATTTCCTTGGAAAAAAAAAAATAGAAGTGCTTTCCACCCCTCTACATGACTTCCTTGAGCAAAATTTTTAAAGGCCATTTTTCTGTAGCATTTACTCCTTTCTTCATGTTCTTTGGTGGCACCTCCCTTCCCCTACCCCCACCCCATAGAAGTACCTGTAACCTGGACTCTCCCCCCACCCTAAATCTAAGCTTCCATTCTTTAGTTGGCATAGATCTTAGCTGGATATAAAGTTAGACTAATTAATACTAGTGTGTGATTCATAAATACTTTTTTGCATCTTTTACATGAACTTACAAGCCCAAATATAATTTATTTTACTTTATTCTGTTAGTAACATGTAACACAAAATCTACTCTCTTGACAAATTTTCAAGTGTACAATACAGTACTGTTAAATATAGGTGTGATGTTGTTATAGCAGATCACTAGAGCTTATTCATCTTGCAAAACTGAACCAAAAAAGTGAGAACAAGCAGACAGTGGGTGAGGATATTTTTGCACTAGGGGAACACAGAACTTAGCTCCTCTCTGTTGTTGTAGCTCTTCATACATTCTCATCTTTTGTCCCTTATAAACCAACTAGTGGCCCGGTGCATGACATTTGTGCATGGGGGAGGGGGTGTTCCTCAGCCCGGCCTGCACCCTCTCCAATCTGGGACCCCTCGAAGGATGTCCTACTGCCGGGTTACAGGGATCGGGCCTAAACCGGCAGTCAGACATCCCTCTCGCAATCCAGGACTGCTGGCTCCTAACTGCTCACCTGCCTGCCTGCCTGCCTGATTGCCCCTAACCACTCTGCCTGCCGGCCTGCTCTCCCCCAACTGCCCCCCATGCCAGTGTGCTTGCCCCCAACTGCCCCCCTGCTGGCCTGCTCACTCCAAACTGCCCCCCCCGCTGTCCTGATCACATCCAACTGACCCCCACTGATGGCCTGCTTGCCACCAACTGACCCCCCTGCTGGTCTGCTCACCCTCGACGACCCCGCCCCCCACCAGCCTGATCACCCACAACTGCCCTCTCCTCTTGGCCTCTAACTGCCTCTACCTAAGCCCCACCACCATGGCTTTGTCCAGAATAACGTCTGGAAGGTCTCCTGGAAGGTCTCCCAGTCTAATTAGCATATTACCCTTTTCATATTACCCTTTTATTAGAATAGGTAGAGGGCTGGTGCACGGGTGGGGCTGGCTGGTTTGCCCTGAGGGTGTCCCGGATCAGGGTGGGGGTTCCCTTGGGACGTGGGATGGCCTGGGTGAGAGGCCTGTGGTGGTTTGCAGGCCGGCCACGCCCCCATGGGGTGAGGGTCCCTGCTGGGGGGCCGTGGCCAGCCTGGGTGAGGGGCTGAGGGCTGTTTACAGGCTGGCCATGCCCCCCCGGCGACCCAAGGTCCCAGCCCCTCCTTTTTTTCTTTTTTATTTTCAGCGCCTCCTTGAGCGGAAGCCAGGGTGGCTGGAAGCAGGTACAGTGGGGCCTTGACTTACGAGTTTAATTCGTTCCGTGAAAGAGCTCGTAACTCAAATTACTCGTATGTCAAATCAAAAAGTGAATGAGTGAGACACGTGATGCTGGGCTGATGTTGTGGCGTTCACTGTGACGTTCGCTGTGCCAACTAGCGGTGGGGTATCTGAAGCTGGCTCGTAACCCGAATTTTAGCTCGCAACTCAAAGCAAAAAATCGGCTGAGAGAGGGCTCATATCTCGAAAAACTCGTTAGTCAAGACACTCGTAAGTCAAGGCCCCACTGTATCTGGGATTTATTTATCTTTTATAATTGAAACTTTGTAGCCTTGAGCAGAGGCCACGGCTGGGCCAGGGCAGGTGGGAAGCTTGGCTTCCTCCATCACCAGGGGCAACCCAAGCCTCCTGTTCGCTCCAGCTCCGTGGCTGCCGCCATCTTGGTTGGGTTAATTTGCATATTTGCTCCTGATTGGCTTTGTGGGAGTGGCTTGTGGGCATCGTGAAGGGATGGCTAATTTGCATGTTTCTCTTTTATTATATAGGATTGCATTTCAGACATCTAATTTTCTCAGAAGGGCCTCTAACAGCACAAAATTAGGGGGATAAGAGGTTTCCAGTGTCCACTGTTCATATACCTTGATCTTTTATAAACTGCTTAGTAAGTTACATTTCCTGCAAAGCCATTTTATAGCTTGAGTCAGCATTTTGGAAGGAATAATTTTACAAGGTTTCAGCTAACCTTTCTATTTTTGTTGTTTTGTTTTGAGAAGCTGATGCCATTTCTTGTAACTCATGCTTAGTAAAACAAAAAAAAAGTCTTTTGACATACATATGAACCAAACTTTCATTCTTCATTTTAGAGCATAAATGGTCTTTATCCAACAGTGTCAACAGTGTTCATTGTACCAGATTTGTGAGGAATCTCTGAAAGATGATTTATTTATTGTAACTAAGACACTGTACAATGAATTGGATTCTCTGTAAATGTTTAAGTGATGATGTGCAATTTTTATTCATTCTACTCTAGAATAACAGCTTACTATCTCCTAGGTACAGTACTGTTTATCACTCATTTTCAGGACGCTGAATCACTATAATTGTTTACTGTGTACAAAGGAGTGGTGCACATATTTCAACAAGAAAGTTTGAAGGCTGTAATTTAAATTGTCCACAGACCTTTCATGCTTTGCAAAGCTGTTCTGTTGGTGTTGAGCTCAACATTACCGTGATTCTCCAGTGAAGAATTGGAAAGAAATATAACAGAAATCTTTATGACATACTTAGCCCCCTTTTCTCACTCTACAGCAAAAACATATGAATTTGGTGGTCAAAATTAGAATCAAACCAGAGTCCCACTCAGAAGTGAAAATGATTGCAAGTGTAATAACTGCTTCTCATTTACTCATGATTTTTTAAAGAATCTCTTATCTTGCCATGAAAAATACTTCAAGAATATCTTACTACTGAGTAAAAGTTTAAAGTACTTCACTTCATTAAGAGAAAAATATGTTTAGTTCAGATCAATCCGGTGAATATCTGTTGAATATCTACTGTGTGCCAAGCATGACGCCAGGCCCTGAGACTTCAAAGATGAACAAGACAAGGTATGCCCTTTATGTTCAAGACAGTGTGGGAGACAGGATGGTTTTAGCTAATGTTGGTGTAGACAGGAGAAACTTGGTCCATCTTTATTTCTCCACTTTCCTGATCTGTTTCCCCCTCCATCCAATCTACTGCAAGTCTTGCTGGCTATACCTCTAAAATAGATCTCAATCCTGATTTAATCCACCAGTTTCTCTCCCTTGAGTTACTCTAATAGCTTCCAAATGTATCTCTCTGATTCTATTTTCCATACACAAGTCAGAATATATATATCGCTCCCAAACTAAAGTTTTTCTCTAACACCTCATTACTTTTAGAGCAGATTTCAAACTCTTCACCTTAGCTTACAAGACTCTACCTGATTTTTCCTCTGCCTGTCTCTTCTCTCCTCTCCTCTTTGCTCTTGCTCTTGCTCTCACTCTATTTCTCTCTTTCTCTCAACGAGCTCCAGCCTCTTTGGCTTTCATTTCTTCAGTATCCACTCATTCCTGACTCAAGTCATTTGTATGTGCTGGAAACTGGTCACAGGCTTCAACATGTCATTCTCTTTCATACACATTTTATTTATTTTCTCAATATTTTTAAGTATCTCATTTAATTTTTACCTATTTATTGTCTGTCTCCCTGCCTCTGGTTAAATGTAAGTACAAATGGAGCAGGCACCTTTTTCTTTTGCTTCCCTCTTTGAGCCCAGTAATTAGAGCAATAACTGGCCGTCGTAGCTGCCCAAAGAGCACTGTTTGAAAAAAAGGACTTAGGGATTCAGCAAGGACCTCCTAGAAGAGATGATACTTATCATAGAAAACTCAGGTGACAGAAGACTAGAATAGTATTCCTGGAAGAGGGAACCATATAAGCAAAGCACATTAGATATGAAATAACATGCTGTAGGGGTGAAATAAACACATAAAAATATTGAATCAGAAAAAAGTTATAGAACTAGAGACAGGAGCAAGGGTCATAACTTTGTATTGAATACTGTACTCTATTCTGGTATTAAAGGGTCTTAAGCAAATGAGTGACAGGGTGATATTTGTGTTTAAATAGATTTGTTAAATAGATTTATTATATTGAAAAGCATATATATATTTAATGTTGTTAGGTAGTAATGTGATGACAACAGGACAGCATAGCACTCAAATCCTACATCTGCCCTAAGTACTTGAGGTCAACCTAAGATGAATAGACGCTGAGAGTTTGAAAGTGTCTGTGGGGAACAACTTAGAAGGCAGGGCCTTGGAAACCATCGTCAGGAGCTTGCATTACTGTGGAGACAGTGTGACATGCTCAGATCGGTGGTATTGTGCTCTAGGGTCTTAGGGTCTGGGAGAGCTCTGCAGGTTTCAAAGGAGCAGATACTGTTATGTGTAGCTTTCAGAAAACACCTTCCAATCAGGCTCACCCTCTCTGTCACTTTAAGATCAAGCTCCAGGTTTCTCGGCAGTCAGGTTGAGAAAGCAAAGGAAAAGAAGAATGAAGACAAACTGAATTCTAGCTACTAAGCTCTGAGGTACAGTGTGTAAATATGCCACATTCGCTCTCTTTCATTTGGATCTGCCTTCCTGGGAAAATAACCATATGTCATTAAAATATTCATAGTTTCTTTTTGATTAATCTCTAGTAGGAAGCCCAAAGATATTAAATCTCAGTGCTCTCACATTTTTCTCCTCCCCTCATAAACAATTCAATTCAATTTGAATTAATATTTATCAAGTGCTGACACAAGGCATGGCAGCATAGTGGATGCTGTGATAGAACTGCTATTTCAAAGGGAGAAAACGAATATCCAACCTTAAGAAAAGAAAACAGTCTTTTTTATACAAGACAATAGGAATAACATCGCAATAGCCGCCAGTGCTCTATAAGATGGTATCAAAAACTATTTAATTCAGTCACCATTTATTAACCCTCCACCATATTCAAGAAAACCAGTATGTCCTAAACCACACTTGAGGAGGCTATGTTGACAAGGACTAGTGAAAAGAATATAGATTTTGTTTGAAGGAGAGAATTCCTTCATTTGTAGAGAAATAGATATGTGCCATACCTCAAGTATGAATAAATAGGGTTGCTCCTCTCAGCCAGACAGATAAATAAATCCTCACTTGTTGGTTTATTTGGAGTGCTCTTTGTTTTTTACTTAGTAGTCTCAGAGCCCTTTTCTTTCTTGCTTTATTATGCCAAATTATGCTTCCCAAACTAGCCTAGACTGGGTCATTACAGCAAAGTTTGGGCCAACTCTTTTTCAGACAACTCCAATTAATAAGAATAGAGGCTCTGGATTTAGATTGCCTAGATTCAAATCCTGACTTTACCATTTAGGAGGTTATTAAATCTTTTTGTCAATCTGAAACAGGGAAAACGACCTGCAGGTCCAACAGTCTGCTGCTTTGAAAGTCAAACTCCTGAGACAGGTTCTGGCTGACAAGGAAAGGGATTTTATTCAGGAGCCGACACCCTGAGGAGACAGCTGGCTCATGCCTTCAAAGCTATCTCAGCATCTCAGGTGTCCTGGCTGCATTATATAGGGGAACTGGGGAAGAGGGGAACTAAGGAATTTCTGGCCAAGTGCAGTTTCTCAGCTCTGCTCTCGGATAGTTTCAATGTTAGCTCCTGTATGTGTAGTTTCACTGCTCCGTCTGAAGTTTTACGGCTGATGTCCCGAAACAGGGCATGTAGGCAGCAGTTCTTCTGGCTCTGATATGAATTGTTGACACTTGCCCAATTCTTGGGGTCAGGGTCACACCTTGGCCAGGCAGGAACTGCAACTGCTGATGTCTACAAAATACTCATAAGGAAACTTTTAATACATGAAATTTCTATGAGTTTATTAGTACAACCTATTCTATAACTACTTCCTGAATAGTATATTATCTTTTTCTATCACTGTTACACTTCATTTTGACTATCTATAAGATGAAGATAATAACTATACTTATAGCCCAGTGTTGTTGCAAGGAATAAATAATACCTGTAAACAGCTCATAATTGTGACTGGTTTATAGTGTTTAAAGAATGTTAGCTATTTTTTCCCTATAATAATGTGGCAACAATTGAGGTATGAGTTTCCAAAAATATATATAGAACTATTTTTGGAGTTTCTTTTTTATCAAGGCTGAATTTTATAGACACCAGATAGATTGGTAGGTAGATAGATAGATAGATAGATAGATGATAGATAGATAGATAGATAGATAGATAGATATTTTCTATATCTGTTTGTAGACAGATTGTATTCCCTGGGAAACAAATTATTTAAAGATTCTCATGAAGGAACTTTTTTGGGGACAACTCTCAAGATCAACTCCCATATTTCTATAGCTTCTGCAATTCTGGAAGTTGGTAGTTCTTACCTTAGTCCCTCTCTAGGAAATGCCCTTGACTAGAGAAAGCTATCTTACCCAAGGCCGTGACACTTTTACAGAGGCAGCCTACATCCAATGATTGATTGATGTGGAGTATAAGGACCCAGTCCCCTTTCCTCAACCTGGACCAACTCTGAAGAGTTATCCCAGATCCAGAACATTCCATGGGCTATACCAAGGCTGCTATTGTTAATGCACTGCAGTTTAATTTTTCCTGCTGCCCAATCTTATTTTCTTCTGTCCCTCACAGATGTTGATGCTGAGAGTGTGTAACCAAGGACCAACATTTAACAAACATAATGGGTTTTATTACTTCACTAAGTACCTTCTTATACAATACTATCCTTTTTTGTTTGTTCATTCATGTGGCAGAGAAGTGTGTGGAAATAATAGTACAGTTTGGTTTGTGCTCCTGCCTTGATTTGTGTTAAGGCTTCTGCAGTTTTACCTAACAGAGTTTTATACCATTAGTGCAAATGTCAACATAGTGAAAAAGGCAAGTGCATGTCTTAGTGCTATTATAAAAATGGTTTTGCCCTCATGAACCTTGGAAAAGATTGTGGCCAAATGAATTAGAAATAAATATACTACATTGTATAGTCCCATGAAAGAATGTAGAGAAAGTGGTTTATATTATTTTCAAACACTAAAAGATCATTTTATAATGATGCCACTTATTGTTATTAGAACTATGATTGCTATGTTGCTAATAAGAAAGCAATTAATTCAAGTATTTTCAAGTATTGGTAATAAGAATAGTTAAAATAATTTTAAAATAACTTACCTGAAATAGAAGGGGAGGGAATACTCTTACAATTATTTTACAAAGCCAGATAACAAAGTTAGACAAGGATACTACAAGAAAAGAAAACTACATGCCAATATCCCTGATGAACATACTGGTAGGTGCAAAGACCCTCAACAAAATATTAGCAAACCAAATTCAACAGTACATTAAAAGTATCATACAACATGACCAAGTGGAAGTTATTCCAGGGATGCAAGGGTGGTTCATCATCCACAAATCAATTAATGTGATACATCACATTAACAAAAGAAAGGATAATAATCATATGATCATCTCCATAGATACAGAAAAATCATTTGACAAAATTCAATATCCATTTATGATTTTTTTTAACTCTCAATAATGTGGGTATGGAGGGAATGTATTTAATATAATAAAGGCCATATATGACAAGCCCAGAGCTAACATTATACCCAACTGTGACAAGCTGAAAGCTTTTCCTCTAAGATTAGGAATAAGGCAAAGATACCCATCCTCATCACTATTGTTCAACATAGTATTGAAAGACATACCCAGAGCAAATAGACAAGAAAAAGAATTAAAAGGCATCCTAATTGGAAAGGAAGCAGTAAGACTGTCTCTATTTGTAGATAATATGACATTATATATAGAAAACCCTAAAGACTCCACACACCAAAAAAAGACTTTTAGTTATAAATAAAGCTGCAGGATAAAAATCAATGTACAAAAATCAATTGCATTTTTATACACTAAGAACAAACTATCAGAAATGAAATACTTAGGTATAAATCTCACAATATATGTACAAGATGTATATGAGGAAAACTATAAGGCTGATAAGTAAAATCAAAGAACTACATAAATTGAGAGACGTTCCATGCTTATGGACAGGGAGACTCGGTTATTAAAATGTCAGTTCTTACTAAATTATCTATAATTTTAGTGCAGTCCCAATCAAAATCTCAGTAAGTTGTTTTGTGGATACCAACAAGCTGATTCTAAAGTTTATAGAAGTAAAGACTCAGAATGGTTAACACAATATTGAAGAAAAACAAAGTTGAAGGACTGACACTACCTGACTTCAAGATTTATTATAAAGCTACAGTAATTAAGAAAGTATGGTGCAGGTGAAAGAATAGACAAATAGATCAATGGGACAGAATAGAGAGCCTATAATAAACATAGTCAACGGGTTTTTGACAGAGGAACAAAGGCAATACCATGGAGCAAAAATTTGTCTTTTTAACAAATGGTGCTGGAACAATTAGACATCCACATACAAAAAAATGAATCTAGACACAGAACTTTACATTCTTCACAAAAATAAATTCAAACTGGATCACAGACCTAAATGTAAAAGGCAAAATCATAAAACTTCTAGAAGATAACATAAAAGAAAACCTAGATGATATTGGATATGGCAATGATTTTTTAGATAAAACACCAAAGGCACAATCCAAGAAAGAACAAATTAATAAGCTGGACTTTATTAAAATTTAAATCTTCTGGACTGCAAAAGGCAATGTCAAGAAAATGAGGAGACAAAACACAGACTGGGAGAAAATATTTGCAAAACAAAAGCATCTGATAAAAGATAGTTATCCAAAATATACAAAGAACACTTAAAACTCAAGAAAACAACCTGATTAAAAACAACCCAAAGACCTTAACAGACACCTCACAAAATAAGATATGAAGATGGCCAATAAGTGCATGAAAAGATCTCCACATCATATATCATCAGGAAATGCAAATTAAAATGACACACCCTATGCACCTACTAGAATGGTCAAAATCAGTAACTTTGATCCAAATGCTGGTGAGGATGTGGAGCAACAGAAACTCTCCATTGCTGGTGGGAATGCAAAATTGAAGATGGTTTGGCAGTTTCTTAACAAAACTACACATTCTCTTACCAAACAACCCAGCGATTGCCATCTTTGGCATTTACTCAAAGAAGTTGAAAACCTAAGTGCACATAAAAGCCTGCAGCCATAAACTGCTATAAACATTCTATAACCACAGATGTTTGTAGAAGCTTTAGTTGTAATTACCAAAACTTGGAAGCAACCAAGATGTCCTTCAGTAGGTAAATGGGTAAATGAACTGTGGTACATTCAGACAATAGGATATCATTCAGATTCAGCACTAAAAAGAATTGAGCAATCAAGCTATGAGGAGATATGGGAAAAACTTAAATGCATATTACTAAGTGAAAGAAGCCAATCTGAAAAGGCTACATACTGTATAATTCTAGAAAAGGCAAAACCATCGAAACAGTAAAAACAGCAGTGGTTGCCAGGGTTGGGAGTGGGGGTGATGAATAGGTGGAACACAACAGATTTTTAGGGCAGTGAAAATTCTCTGATGTTATAATGGTGGGTAAAGGTGATTACACATTTGTCCAAACCCATAGAATGTTCAACACTAACAATGAAGCCTAATGTAAACTTTGGGTGATTATAATGTGTAAGCATATGTGCATCAATTGTAACAAATGTACCATTCTGGTTTGAGATGTTGATAATGGGGGAGGATTTACATGTCTGTGAGTAGAACATATATGAGAAATCTCTTACTCTTAATTTTGCTGTGAGTCTAAAATTGCTCTAAAAATAGTTGTACTTAAAAAAAGAAATAACTTTGTGCTTCGTTATTCAGAATAAATAGGAAATGAAATTTCAACCTGGTGTTAAATAATTATTTCTCCTTATGATATAAGGGTTTATGATTTTTTCAGGAAAGTGAGAGAATTTTCTGGCTCATTAAAATTACAAAAACTACATGTAATTATAAAAACAATGAGGTTTCATTAAATAACTAGAGGCCTGGTGCTCAGATTCATGCACCGGTGGGGTCCCTTGGCCTGGCCTGTGCCCTCTTATAATCCAGAACCCCTCTGCAGATGTCAGAGAGCCAGTTTCAGCCCAATCCCCGCAGGCCAGGCCGAGGAACCCCACCAGTGCATGAATCCAGGCACTGGGCCTCTAGTATGCATATAAGATCTTTGGTTAATCTCTTCCCGCCCTTCCCTCTGAGATTCATCAGTCTGTTCCATGTTTCCATGCCTGTGCATTGAGCATCTCCCCCCTGGTGGTCAGTGCGTGGCATAGCTACCAGTCGAAGGATCAGACGGTCACTTAGGCTTTTATATATGTAGATAATTATTATTATTAAAATAAATCAGGAGCTGCTCTGTGTTTATATGTGATTCTCACTACAGCTCTGACTTATTCTATTCTCATCGTACAGATAAGGAAACTGAGGCATCCCTTAGTTTTCAGATGGTCCATTAATGTTACCTACTATGTAGAAATTCTACATTGACAAGAACTGTGACACCAGGAAACTTCATTTTCTAATAGGTAAAAGAACAACCTCTTGAAATTTAGTGTAATCCTTTCTTGGCCAAAAGAACTTATGCTTTCAATTCTACTCAAAGGCTTTGAGATTCCTAATAGAAGAGAGGTAGGAAGAGCACATGATAAAAGAGACAGATTTCATCTAATAGTACACTGTCTAAGAAGATGGATTGGGAACATAAAGAGCTAATAACACCGAACATTTTCTTTGCTAGGTTATCTTTTATACATTAATTATACAGAAGAGGCTGCTTAAATGGGGACTCTCGCCGTAGAATGTTTCTTTGAAGAGAGGGCTCTTTTCCTTACTCTGCACTTGCGTTGGGTGATGGTATCAGAGAGCTATCAGGGAGATAAGTTGATAGAGTAAGAAAAAGTTTATTTCATTTGTAGTATAAGCTTATTCATTTAACTGACCAATGAATCATCATTGTATAGTAGACTGTGGTCTGCTCAAATCATCCCTATGTCTAAGCTACTCTATAGTTTTAAATCAGATATCCATGAAAACTGCTTAACTTTGCAAAATTTAAGATATTCTTATTTATGCTTCTACCATATTGTATAAGGTAATAATGCCCTATAATCTCTTACTAGATATTCATTTTTAATATCATTCAGAATAAATGACACCTGATATGTAAAACCAACTTGAGAATTTTTCATGTTTTTCACTAAAGACAACAATCTTCACTAAAGACAACCATCTCCAAATAACTACATAAGACAATATGCATTATTTTTCAAATTTAAAATGTTATTTTCATTTTCTCTAATTTCTAGGGTACTATTTGTATCTGGTCTTATTGGTGTACAAATCTTGCATGGATGACAAGAGGATGTTTTTTCCCTTAAAAAATTCTGTATTATTTTTAAATCAAGGTGAGAGGAATAAATAATGAAGGGATTGACTACTACACCCCAGTTGCTGTGCCTGGCTTATTACCCATATTTCATTTAATCTTTCCAACTGGGAGCTAAAATAGACCTATTTTCAGTCAATTCCCAACAACTTCTTGTTCTATATAATGAAAGAATGGGGGAAATGTAGCTATTTTCTGTGTGTGTGTGTGTGTGTGTGTGTGTGTGTGTGGTTTTTTTCTTTCTCCTACAGCTTTCCTAAACTTGTTTGTTTATGCAATCAATTTTTCTTTTTCCTCAGTGATCTTTTTTTACCATACTTCCATTTATCACACAACTTTCATCCCACCCTAGGTGTTGCTGCCTCCTGCCCACCTGTATGGCCGGTTCAGAGCCCACAGCTGTGGAAAGTGAATTCTATTTTCTTGCTTGTCATTGTTATTACCTTATTTGACTTTATTTCCCTCTTAAATTTTTTGAAATTATTTTTTCTGGAAGTTGATTTGGTTGGTTCCCTTCTATCCTTTATCTTTTATCTTTCATCACTTCCACCTAGATTTTTCTTTCCTTTAAATGTCAAACAAATACTTACATTTTGTTATAAACATAGTCAATGGTCAGCAAACTTGATGCTCACATTCATTGGATCCAGTGAAATAAGTTCAAAGACCATGGCGACCCCGAGCCCCGAGGGTGGCTGCGGAGATGGCCTGCTGGACACTCAGGCGCTGGGGGAGGAG
>NW_005370411.1:1187053-1187696 GCF_000412655.1 Myotis brandtii
TGTGGATGCCCGCGGCCACGTGCTCAGGGAGGTGCTGGCCCGCCCCTTCCTGGACTCGCTCAAACCCTGCGCCTCCCGCGGACGCTGAGCCCCAACAAGTTGGCTGCAGACGGAGGAGGAGCGCATGTTCGCCCTGAGTCCTCCCTGGAGCACGTGGCCGCCGTGGAGCTGGACTTCCGGTTGCGCCGGCCGAGGAGCAGCAGCAGGACGTGGAGCTGGACTTCCGGTTGCGCCGGCCGAGTAGCAGCCGCAGTACGTGGAGCTGGACTTCCGGATGCGCCGGCCGAGAAGCAGCACGAGAAGAAGCCCGGGAGCTGGTGAGGCTGCGGCGGTGCGAGTCCCAGCTGAGCCCCTGCCCTGCAGACACCGGTGCGGGGAGCGGGGAGCTGGAGCGGGGTGAGGAAGAGGCACAAGGGCCTGAGGAGGAACCAGATCCCCTCGTGGGGACGGGAAAGCGAGCGGGAGGAACCAGCCTTGGGACCAGCACGCAGCCCCGTGGGACGTCATGTCATGAGCCGGCCGAGGAGGAGGAAGAAGGGGCTGCGAGCAGGAGCAGGCGGCCAGGGCTGGACCAGGCCCTCTTCCTCACCGGGCAGGACACGCTGAGGGCCCTCCGGTTCTCGGACAGCTGTGGGGCGTCCAG
>NW_005370411.1:1187899-1216986 GCF_000412655.1 Myotis brandtii
GGGCCGCTGGGGCCGGCTCCGTTGGGTCTTGGCGCGTAGCCTGCCGGGCAGCCTCTACCCGCTCCATTTGTGCCTGTATGGCGGTGACAGTACCACGCTAGCTCTTTGTGAGCTTTTACACGGGCCGATTTTAGTCTTCACCTTCCTCCACTCCCCCTCCGCCACCCCACTCTGGCCTCCCTGCCCCCTGGGCCGCAGGCCGGGTGGGGCTTGGCAGGGGCCTCCCGGGACGTTTTGCAAATGGAACTCTGCCGCGTGGGCCTGTGCTTGGTGTTTGTACTTGGATTTTGGTAATACCAAGCGCTATTCAATATATCGAGTTCTTTTTTAAATAAAAAATAATAATAAGTAAAAAATAAGTGCAAAGATTTTATTTAATACCCCCCCCCCCAACACACACACACACACACACACTATATTAACTCAATGTCAACAACTGTGATTCTCTTTCAGAAACATGATGGCCACTTCACAGTCATCCAGCTGGTGGGTATGCTTCGAGGCATTGCATCAGGAATGAAGTATCTCTCTGATATGGGTTATGTTCATCGGGACCTAGCCGCTAGGAATATATTGGTCAACAGCAACTTAGTGTGCAAAGTCTCTGATTTTGGTCTCTCCCGGGTGCTGGAAGATGATCCAGAAGCTGCCTATACAACAACGGTAAGTGTACATGTGCTTTTCTAACGTAGTTCGTTTGCTTTTATTGTTTTTAGTGTCATTAGAGTCATTCTGCTTTTGTTTTTTTCTCTAATTTTCTGCTCCTGTCTGTCATTTTCCCAGTTTAGTTGAAACATCTTTTCTTTACCTGATTTAAAACAAAACCTTCTTATATTTGACTTTTATTTCTTCCATTGTACTGGGACTTTATTTTAACATATTCCTGAGGTCTGTGCCTTCACACAAATCTGCCTTTGCCTGAGATATTTTTGATGCTTCATAAATTACCACCTTTCAATGGAGTTCTGTGCGTTGAAGAATGGTGCAACCAATTAGGTCAGTGATAGTGACGAGGCAATGGTTATGAAATGACTATTTTTTTCCTCACAGCAAATGCTTTGGAATGATCTGATCATACTTAAAAATGAACAAGATAGGTTTCTCTGGAGATATCAAAGTGCACTCTCAACCTTTCCTTGAACAATTCTTGGGGAAAATGTGAACACGAATAAAAGACTAAAACTTTAGAGCCAAGGTGTTGTATGTCAATTATATTATCGTAACTTAACTCAAGAATATATTGTTTAAGCATTTCTGATCACCTCAAAACCATTTCATTCCACTGATCATTGCGGTGATTGTTTTAAGAGTTCAGTCTCAAAATCTCTCTTCCGTTATCTTAAAGCTAACAATTTATAGAATTATGCTCTGTTCTGTTACTTTTTAAACAAAACCCCTACCATTGGCTCATTTGATAGCTTCAACGAGAAATAAGTCAGTAAAATTATTCAAGATGTTTTATTCTCTTCTCTTTTTCTAACCTTACACTTTATTCTAGAAGACACAAATCCATTATTTAGTTCCCTTTTATTTCATTTTCTATGAGATTTTTTTAAATTTCACTGTAAAAAATTACCTCAGATTGGATGCAAGTTTAATATAATGAATGAAAGAGGTTATGCCCTTACTATGTTTGCTTTGTAGAAATGGTCTGTATTAATTTATCAGTGATATTTTCATTAATTTCTCCAACAAAGAAATACAGATCTAAGGAAAATAGATTAATCTCTCAGAGTCTGATGTGTAAGGGAGCAGTATCTATTGATCTTTTAATTTGACCAAAAAAAAAAAAAAACTTCATAAAAATAAGTCTATCAATTGAAAATAAATTATTTATTTAGAAAAAAACAGTCTTTTCAACTCCATTTTCTAATTGGGAATGTCATAATTAATTCTTTTTTTCCAAGAACTTTATTTATTCTCTTTTATGTTTATAACTGTATAACTTGAAGCAACTTTTCAAGTTATAGAACAATTCATACAAGATTTTTCTCTTATGCATATTATTTCCAACATTAGAGAATAGTGTTTAAAGTTATATAATTATTATAAAACATAATATTTTCAAAATTGCAACAAATACTATCTATAAAAGTAATAAAATAAAATAGGAAATAAAAATAAATAGGAAATAATACTAGATTCTTTGACTGTATGCTTATAATATACTTAAAATCCCTTATTAATATTTCAACTGATTTTTAAGAGAAGAAGCTCATAACTAAATATAGGATACTAATAAAATTGGCAGGGTAACCCACATCTTGAAGTATGTATATGTTTTGTATAGTCAGATTTGATATATATATTCTAGGCATATTCTCTGTCTGATATGATTGCAGAGGCCTAGAAGCCTAGACCAGTAAAATCTTAATTTTAATTTGACTACAGAATTAAACATCAAATTAAGTAACCAGTATATTAACACTCTAAAGAATGCTTCTTAAAAGCTATAGAAGATGCCTCAATTAAGAAATGTCCCTGGATTTAACAGGTATCAATTGAACAGCAAATAATGTAATCAAGCACATTTTTTTTAATCTCAGAAACACCTAACTGTTCAGGGGGTCCCGGGGTACAAAATATCATACACTGATTACTCGAAGTTTAATGAACATGGACATTCACTACTTACAATGGCAGAGCTCTACCCTTTGACAGGGTAGAAAGACTGATGCTTCCTTGCTTTAAGTATGTCATAAAGGTCTGAAAAAGAAATATGGAAGTACAAAAAAAGCAGAGGTCTGGAGAAGGCGTCACAAAAAAAGATAAAATTTGAACCATATATTAAAAGATTTAAAAGATTTCATTAGGCAGAGAATTGGGGGAGAGGTCCAGAGAGAGGAAACAGAAAGATAAAAAGATACGCAAATTTGGGGAAGTAAATGGCCACATTGATGAAACCGTGGACAGTTTGGAATGAGGGTGAGGAACAGTAGAGGGGTTGTGAAGGTGGTTGGGTGGTACTTAAAGAAATATGGAGGTTTTTCTATAGCAAGAGATAGACATTGATTGATTTAAATAGGAGAATAACAAAAAGCATGCATGTCTTAGAAGATGTTATTGACAACAGTATGAAAAAGGAAGGGGAAGAGTGATAAGGGGAGGGGATGAAGGACAGGAGGACTGGTAACCAGGAGACCAGTTAAGGCATTGCTGCTACGGCTCAGAAAGGCTATATGGGTTTAAGTCATAGGTACTCTGTCTCTCTCAACTTAATGCCAGATTGAGCATTGGCATTCTGCTGAAATTTTGTGTAAAATTTTCAGGACTTTATATAAATATACTTAGGCTCCAGATACTTTTATTTCCTGTTAAAAAATAAAATGAAATGGTTAGAAAACTGCCTAGTGAAGATATATCTCAATTCAAGCAAATCCTGAATAATAAAATACAAAAGAAGAATGGTCATTTATTTGAAAATGATTCTTTGTTTTATAAAAATATTTATAGCAAGGTTCATTGATATGTTTTTTAAAGTATGACTTCATTTTTTAAAGTTACGTTTCTTAGAACATATCTTTTACCCAAAATTATTTTGATTTTTTTCTCTTGCTGTGTAAGTGTAATTGCTATTTCCTCATTATTTGTAAATGGTTTTATAATCTGTGTTAAGAACGGTTAGGAGGTAAGGGAGGAAAGTGGAGGGTTTTTAAATCAGGAAGACATGGAAAAAGATTTTTTTTAAATCTTCTTTAAGAAAGTAGTAGTAATTCTTAGAACAGTATGCAACATGGACATTTTCCATTAAGATGACTTTACCAATTTAGAGAGCCACTTATCACAGCAAAGAGCCATAAGAACTGATTAAAAGACAGGCTGAAAGTGGTCTCTCCCTCCCAGGAGCTTGCCAGTGCCGCCCCCTCCTCCCACTTCTTTCCCCACAGGTATGCATCTCCTAAACTCTACAGGATTCCATGAGGCTTGCAACCAGGACAGCAATGGATAGCTGCAGTTCACCCTGGGCAAACCTCCTGAACCTGTCCCCAAGGCCCTATTTCTCTGGCTTCTTGATGAGCCAAAGCAGACCAGCCTAGGCTCATTTCCCAGCCCTTTCTTTCTTTCTTTAAAATATATTTTTATTGATTTTAGAGAGGAGGAGAGAGATAGAAACATCAGTGATGAGAAACATTGATTGGCTGCCTCCTGCACACCCCCCTACTGGGGATTAAGCCTGCAACCTGGGCATGTGCCCTTGACCGGAATTGAACCCAGGACCATTCAGTCCGCAAGCCAACACTCTATCCACTGAGCCAAACCAGCTAGGGCTCCCAGCCCTTTCTTCCTTTACATCCCCAGCTTTAATAAACATCCTCTAAATTTAAAAAAATAAAAATAAAAATAAATAAAAGACAGGCTGGAAAGATGGGTGACCAGTGTGAGTCCAGTACTGTTTATTATACTGAACTGGTCAGTCAGCACGTGGCAGATAACCAGAACAGCCTTTGGAGCCAGAGGCTGAAAGAGATGTGACAAGACAGATTACTCTGCTAAACTCTGCTGATATGAGTCCATTCGCACCCTACTTAGAAGACATACATGTAATAAACATGAAGTTATTATTTACATTATAAAATACACTAAAGTAAATAAAAGGATGAGAATTATGAGTACACATAAATAGAATTTCTTCCTACAACTTAAGAGTGTTTTGCATATACTGCTTTCGGTGTGAGACATGCTTTAAGGCCCTATTTCTTGGAGGGTCAATAACAACAACAAAAGGGGGGGGGGATTTCTTTTTTTTTGGAAGAGTTATTTTTAATTAAATTTTTTGGGGTGACATTGGTTAATAAGATGGGTTTCAAGTGTACAATTCTATGATACATCATCTGTATATTTCATTGTGTGCCCACCACCCAAAGTCAAATCTTTCATCACCATACACTGATCCCCTTTACTCTTTACCATCCCCTTCCCTCTTCTCTCTGGTAAATGCCATACTGTTGTTTGTGTCTATGAAAATTTGTCATAAAGGGATTATCGAGAGTGGAAAAATGCCTATACAGAGAGAGGACCAAGAGTAACCAAATACAGTTAAACATAGTAAAACCAATAGATGTGTGAACACCAAAGCAGCATGATGGCTACAGCAGTAGTAGCAGATTTTCCTGGTAAACCCTGTACTAAAATACATTGAGCCTTTGCAAAGGGACCTTAAGAACGGGTAATGACATGAAAACTAAAAAATGTGCACTGTGGGCTAAATATAGAAAAAATTTCACAAAAATAGGATCTAGCTGAGGAGTAGGCCTTGCTTTTACATGCCAATTCTATGCAAGCATACCAGTCACTTAGCGAGGGGAAATTAGTGAATGATTATGAACCACAGCTAATGATACATATACAATAAGCAATACGTGGCTAATTTAATCTGCATGAAATTTGCTGAGTTTGGATTGTTCTCCTCTGATTGTATGGTTTCCTATCTGGTTATAATTTCAATGCTAAGAAATCTCTTCCTTTTCTGAATTTGTCACACTTTTCCATGGACAGCTGCTTTCTATCCTGTTGCAGAGCAGGGACCCTCTCATTGGAATGCCACTAAGTAACCAGACTTAAACATAGTTTGAAATGTAAAGCTTCTTAGCTCACAAGTAGGAAAATGAGGTCTTACTTACCTAAAATATACATTGAAAGATGTGTTATGGCTCACACTTATCTATTTAAGTTTTATTTAAAATATAATGCCAGCTGCTATTTAAATTTTTAAAAATTAGAATAATTCATTTTCTTATATTTTAAAGATCAAAACAAAATGGAAGAATCAGTGTATCACCATATCTGCTAGAAGTTAAGATTTGATTCTAACTTTCAGTTGTGTTCGTTTTGTGTAACCCAAGGTGAATTTTGTTTTTTAATTTGACAACAGCAATTCCATACAAGTACTTTGAAATTCAGAACTTCATTTTGGTAACATATAATGTGCATAATCACAGTTCTGTTAACTTGTCAGTCTATTTACTTTGCATTCATAAGACCTCTTCCAAGCTCCAACTCTTAAACTTCCTCTATTCTACATAAAATATGAGAAAAGTCAAATCTCCTGTCATCTAAGAAGGCATAGTCTATAGTCAACATGTAGATAATTATCCTATATAATAAAAGACTAATATGCAAATTGTCCCATCGGGAGTTCGACCAGGAGACCTGGAGTTCAATCACTTGCTATGATGTGCGCTGACCACCAGGGGGCAGCACAGAACATGGCAGGCAATGGGGCGCTGAGGGAGTGAGGGAAGGAGGAGGTGGGGAGGCAGGGAACCTGATTGGCCCTGATCACCGGCCAAGCCTAGGGACCCTACCTGTGCACAAATTTCATGCACCAGGCCTCTCGTGGCAAATAATGTAGCAATAGGAGGGGGACATATTTACATGTACATTTTAAAGTTGGAGAAAGATCTGAGCAACCTTCTTCCTTTACCTAATTCAAGTGTTTATAAATTGGCCTTACTTTTGGCATGAATTTTTAAATCGTAAGACATGCCCAGGTTGAAAAATAAATATTTTTAATAAAAGTGAAATAAAAATTATTTTAGATCATTCACTGTTCTGTCTTTAACTACTTTAACATAAGTAATTGAGATTTGCCTAGAGATCACATTTAACCTGCTAGTTAAACATACTCAGAATTTTCACTCATTTTTGTCTCATTTAAATAAAAGTGGTAACTGTAAAAGGTTATGCAGTAAGAAAAAATTTGAATGCTTTCATTTAAAAATCATGTACTAATGGATTCACTGAATAAAAGGACTTGTACTAAAAATGTTTCTGATTTCTTGAAATTTAAAAAATAACTTCTTATTCTTCGAACTCCTATTACAGGATTATCTGTCCATTGGGTCGTTGATGGTAGAGGTGGCATTGTGCTAACATATAACATTTCATCAAACGCATCTTACACATCTACCTTAGGTAAACCAGGCTCAACCTGAAGAATAACTTTTACTTCAATTGTTTCTTAAGATTTAGCCAAGCTAAAAATAGAAGAGGTATGACAGCTTTGGACACAAAGGCAGACCCTTAAATAGAGGAAAATGAAACCTACTAGCCCACAAAAATCTACATATCATAGCACAAAGAGAATTCACTCAAAAATAAAGGAAATGACAGTTTATTCTTAGGCAAATGTAAATTCAATTCAGTAGCCTGATTATAATGAAAAAAAGTGAGAAAAATAGCAATGTTATCAGAATGCTGTAATGTGAAGATTTAAATAATTTTTTTCAATAAAAAGGTGATAAACATGTAAACCTTGGAAGAATGAAAAAAAATAAAATAAAATCCTGGTCAGATGAGCCATATTCATCACTAAGAAAGGGACCATGCTGTTTGGGAAATGTAACAAAATTATTCCTCACCAAAAACAAACCAAAAAAAAAACAGTTCTCACTTGACAGAGACTATGATAGTTATCAATCAAAATGAGTCAAATGTATCCCATGGTCGGCATACTGCAGCTTGCGAGCCACATACGGCTCTTTGGCCCCTTGAGTGTGGCTCTTCTTAAGCCTTAGGAGTACCCTAATTAAGTTATTAACAATGTACCTACCTATATAGTTTAAGTTTAAAAAATTTGGCTCTCAAAGAAATTTCAATCGTTGTACTGTTGATATTTGGCTCTGTTGACTAATGAGTTTGCCGACCACTGGTATAGACCATTATAATTAGCTGAAGAAGAAGAAATTGATGTGCCAATATTAAGTTTCCTAATTTCAAAGGAAAAAAGTAACCTTGAACCAGTAAGTAAATTAATTCATGAGAAGAAAACCTGACAGTTTTTACTTACCTCTGCCAATATAAACTTTTTTTTTAAATATATTTTATTAATTTTTTTACAGAGAGGAAGGGAGAGTGATAGAGAGTTAGAAACATTGATGGGAGAGAAACCAATCAGCTGCCTCCTGCACACCTCCCACTGGGGATGTGCCCACAACCAAGGTACATGCCCCTGACCAGAATCGAACCTGGGACCCTTCAGTCCGCAGGCCGATGCTCTATCCACTGAGCCAAACCGGTTAGGGCAATATAAACTTTTTTAAAGGAAATTTTTGTGATCCTAGCTAATAAAAGAGTAATATGCAAATTGACCATCACTCCAACACAAGATGGCCGCCCACATGTGGTCAAAGATGACCGCCACAAGATGGCCGGCAGGGGAGGGCAGTTGGGGGCGACCAGGCTGGCAGGGGAGAGGAGTTAGGTGTCGATCAGGCTGGCAGGGGGGTGGTTAGGGGGCAATCAGGAGAGCAGTTCAGAGCCAGCAGTCCTGGATTATGAGAGGGATGTCCCAGATTGGAGAGGGTTCAGGCTGGGCTGAGGGACACACACGCCCCCCTGTGCACGAATTTCGTGCACCAGGCCTCTAGTCTAATATATAAGCTATATTCTCAGAAATTAATGTCTCCACACTTTGAACCCACATGAGAGATAACAAATTCATAACCATAGAGATGAAAGAGCAACAAAGCTTTATACTAATCAGAGAAAATGTGTGTTAAATGCAAAGCAAGAGTCATCTTCAATTACTGTTCAAGAGTAAACACTATACGCCAGCATGGAGAATCTTAAAAGCAGTTACATAGGAGGGATCCCCCATAAGGCTATCAGCTGATTTATCAACAGAAACTTTGCAGACCAGAAAGGGTTGGCACAAAAAATTCAAAGCTATGAAAAGCAAGAGCCTTCCCTGACCAGTTTTCTAAATGGTTAGAGCACTGGCCAACAAACAGACGGATCATGAGTTCAGTCCCAATTAAGGGCATATACCAGGGTTGCAGATTCAATCCCTAGCCCTGGTCAAGGGGCATGCAGGAAGCAACCAATCAATATGTCTCTTACATCAATGTTTTTCTCTCCCCCTCCCTCCCTTCCTCCCTTCCACTCTCTAAAAAGCAATGGGAAAAATATCCTTGGGTGAGAATTAATAAAAAACAAAAAAGCAAGGACCTACAGTCAATATTACTCTACCCTGAAAAGTTATCATTTAGGATTGAAGGACAGATAAAGAGCTTCTCAAACAAGAAAAAGCTAAAGGAGTTTGTCACCACCAAACCAGTATTACATGAAATATTAAAGAGTATTCTTTTTTTAACATTTTTTTTATTGATTTCAGAGAGGAAAAGAGAGGGAGAGAGATAGGAACATCAATGAAGAGAATCATTGATCGGCTGCCTCTTGCACGCCCCCTACTGGGGATGGAGCCCACAACCTGGGCATGTGCCCTTGATCAGAATTGAACCTGGGACCCTTCAATCCATAGGCCAATGCTCTATCCACTGAGCAAAACCAGCTAGGACTTAAAGAGTATTCTTGAAGAAGACGAAGGAGGAGAAAGAGAAAAAAGGTATAGAATCTATAGATAATAAAATGACAATAAATGCCTACTTGTCAACAATTACTTTCAATGCAAGTGGAATAAATGCTCCAATCAAAAGGCATATGATGATTGAATGGATAACAAAACAAAACCTTTGTATATGCTGTCTACAAAAGACTCACTCAGATCAAGACACACATAGACTAAAAATAAAGGGATGGAAAAAGATATTTCATGAAAATAGAAACAAACAAAACAAAAAAGCTGGGGTAGCAATACTTATACCAGACAAAATAGACTTCAAAACAGGCTGTAACAAGGGGCAAAGAAGGACCCAGCAACTCTACTTCTAGGTATTTATCCAAAGAAATCCAAAACACTAAATTGAAAAGACATATGCATCCATATGTTTATTGCAGCATGATTTACAATAGCAAAGATGGAAGCACCTAAGTGTCCATATCTATATGGATGAGTAAAGATGAATGAATAAACAAGTGGTGCACATATATACACTGGAATATGACTCAGCCACAAAAAAAAAAGAATGAAATCTTGTTATCTGCAACAATATGGATGGACCTAGAGAGTATTATGCTGAGTTAAATAAATTAGAGAAATGCCAGGTGATTTCACTTATTTGTGGAATCTTAAAAACAAACAAACAAGCAAAACAGAAACAGACTCATAAATATAGAAAAACATTTTGACAGTTGCTGGAAGAGTGATTGAGGGGATAGGTGAAAAAGGTGAAGAGATATAGAAGTACAAATTGGTACTTAGAGAATAGTCATGGGGATGTAGAGTACAGCTTATGGACTATAGTCAATAATATTGTAATAACAATACTAGTATATGGTGTCACATAGGTACTAGATTTATGGAGGTGATCACTTCATCAGTCATACCAATGTCTAATCGTGGGGTTGTATACCTGAAACTAATATATTATTGTACACCAACTATAACTTTAAAATAAATAAATAAATAATTTTTAAAGAAAGTAAATTTAAAAAAGGGCAAGCCATGCTTTGGGAACACATCCATTTGTCATTTGTGCAAAGCATGTACAAAAACAAACCCTTTGTAGGTAGGCATAAGCCCTGTATCTTTCTCTCATGTGTTTTAAAACAAGCACCGTGAGACCTATACCTGGAAGGGCATTATTGAAGACAAGAAACCACTGAAAACCTTTTGCTGTTCAGCACTGAAGGTTTGGTTTGTGACTTACCAGTAGTTATTTATTTTTTCTTCTAAAAGTCATGAATCCCTTTAGATTTGTGCAAAATTTTGGAGAGCATAAGATTTATCTTTTACATTTTAAAAGCTTTCCAGCACCTAGAATAAACTACTACTTAGTGGCAGCTTAATTAATTGCTGATAATTAAACCAAAAGAAAAAAGTTAGAAAAAAATGATTAAAACTGTGAAAACATTGTTTTCACTAAAGTCACACTTATTTCTTCTCTGATATCATTGTTAATCACAACCCTATAATGAGTGAGTCTAAAATAATCCTTAATGAAGGATGAAAGAGATGAGAAATTGCAATAGAACGCAGCCAATGTAACAAACACTGAAGCACTTGTAACAGAGTCATGGTTTTCACAAACAGAGGGAAACTGTTTTAAAGTCTCTGAAAACATTCTACCAAATGCTTTGAGCACAAAAGGGTACCTAGAGCATTGATAAGATCCAAGACATATGGTTCACAAAATCACATAATACATAATATTTTAATGCCTACAGATATCCAAAATACATCCAGTCCTTTTAACCTAAATGTAAAGAGATTCACAGCAATAGCAAATAAATTGAAAACAGTTATTGGTTACTTATGCTGTTTGTGGCAGACCATGTTAGTTGCCTACCCAACTTCTCTTGTCATTTCTTCCTTGCTCATAAGAGTATTCAATTTAGACATGTATAATGAACTCAGGTCCAAGAAATAAATCAGGACTTCTACAAGCCAATTATACTTATATCATTCTCTTTGCCACTTAAATTTTAAACTTCAAATGTAAAGGGAAGTGTGATTGGTGACTTGTGGAAAAATTTCTGGTTGAGGTCTACCAGACATAGACTTGGATGGAGAACTTTCTAGTACTGGCCCTTTCTTTTCTATATTTCCTTGAATATAGTTTTGGAAGGACAGAGCGCTTAGAGCTGTGAGAGGCATCTTTCAGTCATGAGACAAGAAGCCTAAGGTGGCAAACAATGCTGAGAATGGCCAACTAGGAAGATCAATTGAGCCTGGCTCTCTGCTGAAATTGTTGAGCTTCTGTGTCAATATAAAAACCATTTACTCCAGTTATTTAATTAAATGTCTCATTTGCTTAAGTTTTTGATAGTTGGGCATTGTATGACTCCATAACTTGTATCTGAAGACATTTTGACATATAATCAACATATAGAAAATCTTCATATTAATAGATAATATAAATAGGAAAATGACAAAATGAAGAGTTTAAATAAAATATCAACTCAGTTAGGCAAACTGATTAGATTATATAAGCAGGCTATAAGTACATAGTTAGTTTGAGGATACAATAATCATAATTTATTCACTTAACATGCATTAATATTAAGCAACAAGTTATACAATGGAGATAAAACTGCTTAGAAACTGGGGAGAAGGCAAACATTTAATAATCATGCTATTGAATGTGAAACTACAATCAGGTTTTATACAGCATACTAGAGGCCCAGTGCACGAAATTTGTGCACAGGGGCAGGGGGTCCCTCAGCCCAGCCTGCACCCTCAGTTTAGGCCCGCCGGCAGTCAGACATCCCTCTCGTAATCCGGGACGCTGCATATACCAGTGATCATACTTTTCATACAAGTGAAAGGCATCTTCTTGTTGTATGGGCAGCTACATTATTTTGCCCTGATAATAAAAAGCAGTAGATAACATGATTCTTCTGAGTCAGTAGTACCATTTTCCCCATCTTCTGGGTGGAAAAACTGAAGCAGAGAGAAGTTAAGTAATTGGCTTTGTCACACAGTTATAAGTGTCAGAATCAGGGCTGACCACAAAATGTGCTAGCAAGCGTCCATGCATGTCATTGCTGCATCATCCTGTTTTTTCACTGTAGAGTAGCCTTGCCATGTTTTAATTTTTAAATCTAAGAGACTGTTCCCAATATATAGGGTAGGGTCCTAGGCCTGGCCGGCAATCAGGGCCGATCTGTGGGGTGATGGGCGGGCGGGGCTATCAGGGGGCCCCTGCTGGCACCCGCCATGGCTGGTGGCCTGGCACCGCCTGCTGGCCAGCCCTGCCCCCCGATCACTTCCACTGGGAATCTGCCCTCTGGTGGTCAGTGCATGTCATAGTGACCGGTTGTTCCACTGGTCGTTCTGCCGTTCGGTCGATTTGCATATTAGGGTTTTATTATATAGGATGTGTATTGAGTGCCTACTATTCTGGGCATTGGAGCTTTTCTCATGGAGCTTACAGTCTTGAATATGGTGGGCAAAATGATAATAAAGTTTAAAAAAAAGAAGAAAGAAAGAAACCTCAATCTCAGAGAGATAAACACTGGAAATATAGTAAAAAGGTAAAAATAAAAGCAAGTAGTTACCTTGGAAAGCATGGCCAGGAAATACCTCTGTAATGTGGTGACATTTGAAATGAGACTTGAAAACTACCAGCCAAGAAAAAGATCTGAAGCTGGATGTTCTAAGGTGAGGTAAAAACAAATACAGATGAGGACAAGCTTGGCATATTTTAGGACTAGGAGTAAGGCCGGGATGTTTGACACACTGAGACATAGGAGAGAATGGTGGCAAATTAGGACAGAGGTGCCAGATCCTACAGAAACGCAAAGGTCATGGAAAAGAGTAGACATTTTATAATAACTACAAAGGGAAATGATTGAAAGACTTTAAGCAGGCAATGACATAATTTATGCTTTTAAGGGCACACTCTGGCTGATATGTTGAGAATGAATTGTAGAGGGTCAAGGAGCAAGATAGCGAAGAGACTCATTTGCACTACCCTAGACAGAAATGATGGTAGCTTGGTGTGAATGGGTAATCCTATATAATAAAGAGATAATATGCTAATTAGACTGGACGGTGGAACGACCTTCCTGAACGACCAGTGGGCAGGGCCGCGGTGCATCCGGGTCTGCAAATTTCATGCATCGGGCCTTTAGTAAGAAAAATAAAGAGTGCTAGAGAAACTTGGGATATCTTATGTCAATAGTCCACCTAAATGTGTGTGTGTGTGTGTGTGTGTGTGTGTGTGTGTGTGTGTGTGTGTTTAAATAAAACAGGTAAGTAAGGAAAATGAGTCCCCCCAAATTAAGTATGTATACAAGTCACATGGCTGTTAGGTTGGAAATAATGTCAGTTAACCATTGCAGTAATGACAATGTTAAGGGAAGGTGTCTGTCCCTCAGTTGAGTCCTCCTCCTCCTCCTCTTCCTCTTCCAATACTTCCCACGGCAAATTTTCTTCTACCTCTGGGCTCTGACACCCATGCAGCAGGCTGTGGATAGCAGTACTTGAAAGTCTTTGAAGACTGAAAAAAAAAAGAGAATGATCTCTTAGTCTTTGGTGACATATATTACCAATGGAGACATTTCTCAAAATGTTTCTTTTCCTTTTGCTTATCAGACTTTTTAAATTATTCTGCAATGAATATTTTACTTTTATCATAAGAAAAAAAAAGTATATGTTATAAAAATAGAGAAATAGCTCCTGTCAAAGTTCTGAGATATCTTTCTGGCCAGTTTATTTAAAATGTCTTCTTCTTGGTATTAGTCAGTGACTAAACAACATGTTTGTTTTATTGTCTTAATATGACTTGTCTAATCAAAAAGATGGCTAGAAGTCATTTCACTGGGCAACATTCATTTTTTTAATGAAAGATAAGGAGATTAAGGAAATGTACATTACCATTACTAATTTTTTAAATGGAATTCTGGGCAATATTCCAAGAAACCTCAGATTCTTCCAAAGAGTTTCAAATTCAGCACCTATCCTTCATTGCCACCCCAGGACCTATTAATAAGCCTTCCCATGATCAGCTTTCCCAAGCCTGAGATTGAAAGATAGAAAAAGCACTACAGAATCTTGAACTGTGCTTTGAAAAGACATAAAATTGAATTTCAAACAGTATAAAAATTCACTAGCATCCTTGTTTAAGAAATAAATACTCCCCTCTCTCCCTCCCCCATTTACTCTGTTTTCTCACCTGGCTATCCCGTGGTTGGATTATACTAGCTATTTACCAATCACATTTTCATACGGCAAACATTGCAGCCATAGTTCATTACAGGAAAGCAAAGACCACTAAAAAGGTGGCTGCAAAGAGGTTTCCCCAAACTTCCCCTTAGGTCTCTCTCACTCTCTGCAAGGACAGCTCTGAATGTGTCCATGATCCATCAATATTTTCATATATTCAGATCATGACTTGTTTCAATTAACATTAACATACAAAGTTTTAGTGTACCTAATTTTGCTTCTTTAAGCTTGCAGCAAGAATAGGGTGTTATATGAGGCACACATTATATGGTTGTTTAGCCATGCTCTTAATCAGTGTATAATAAGTGTCACAAATAGGCAGCTGCTAAATGAATTATACATAAAGTTAATGTTTTCTAGATTACTTTTGCCTGTATATATTGCATAATTTAGGTCCTAACACATTCTGGTCCTTAATTCTCTTCTTTTTATAGAAACTGAATCATTATCTTCTTTTTAGTGGTTCAAAAGTTTGTTTTTCATATATGCTATAAAAGTAAAATCTCTTAAAGGGAAGACAACATTTCTAATTTAAGTACTTATAACATATATTTGTATAAAGACTACAATTTCTTCTTTTTTTAGAAAAGTTTTCTGGCTATGGTTCTTAGTTAAGTTGCAAATCATTTGCTTTTTAAAATAATTGCTACTAAAAAAAAAAGACATAAATTCAACAGAACTAAGTTGTACTTTTACAAAAAGTAATAACTTACAAATCAAAGGGTAAGCTATTGTATCCTCATCTTCACTCCATCCTCCACTGTTTCATAATCAGGGCATTTCAATTGCTCAATAGGAATATGGAATCATTAAGTAGTGGAGAAAATGTTATACACAGGGGTGAGCAAAAAAAGGTATACAGTTGTCATATGGAAATATATATAACACAAGAATAAATAATAATAACAAGAACGAACTGTGTTTTACTTACTCAGAACTATAAAACTACTTTTGCCCACACCTGTGTATCATATTAATATGGTAGACAGATCAGTTGGTTATAAACTTAGAGCTATAATTTTAATCTTAGCTTGGCCATAATTCAGTGAATAAACTTGGATCATGAATTTAAAATCTGTGTGCCTCAAGACTATACTTTCAGGGATCATTTCTATAGTTCGTTACTAGAGAAGTTTCTCTGAACGTGTAGAGCACCCGAAACCACGAGGAGGAGACGCAGCATTCTCTCCTGAGCTTGAAGCCGGCTCTCGGTGTTGCTTCAGCAACTGCCGCTTGCCATTGATGACCGTTCTTCTCTCTCTCTCAGGAGAGAAGAGGGAGAGGATGCATTCTGAGTGGCTCTCAGTGAAAAAAAAAATCTGTGTGCCTCAGTTTCCACATCTTTAATAGAATTAATAATAAAACTGTTTATTCCCTGCAGAAATGATGTAACAGCCATTAAGATAAGCTAAAGTATGGATTATAGCTACTATTGAGATAAACACTTTAGAATCATCTCAGGCACTTAGCTAAAATGCAGAATCCCAGTGTCTAGCCCCAGAGATGGTATTCAGTAGGTGGGGGGAGGGGAGAGTGGCAAGGCATGATTAGCAAATCTGGATTTTTAATAAATACCCAGATGACTGTGAAATGGGTTATCTAAGGGCCCCATCTTGATGAACTGCTCTAATGCAATCTAGACATATATCCAGTCGCTTCCTCCTCCATCCTTACACATCCTATATAATAAAGAACTAATATGCAAATGGTCATCACACCCCCACACCATCATGCCATAACGGCTCAGACACTCAACATTAGGGAGAGAGGAATGGGGACCAGCCAGGCACAAATGAGCTTGCAAGAGAGGAATGGGGACCAGCCAGGCTGTGGCCTGGGAGAGGGACAAGCCATCTGCCCTGCGGTCCTGGGCGCCAGCAGCTGCGCCTGCACCTGCAGCCTGGGAGAGGGACAATCCGCACGCCCCACAGTCCCTGCAGTCCTGGGTGCCACGGCTGCGCCTGCGGCCCAGGAGAGGGACAAGCCGCCCGAGCCACAGTCCCAGTCCCCTGAGGCTGCGGCTGGCTGGGGCGAAGCTGGCCAGGGTCCTGGGTGCCTGCGGCCAGCCAGAGAGAGGGATGCCTGAGTCCCGGGTACCTGCAATGAGCCAGAGGAGGGAATGCTGGGTCCTACGTACGGGGTGAGGCAGAGGCGGTTAGGGGCAATCAGGCCAGCAGGGGAGCGGTTAGGGACAGTCAGGCCAGTAGGGGAGCATTTAGGGGTGATCAGTCAAGCAGGCAGAGGTGGTTAGGGGCGATCAGGCAGGCAGGCAGGTGAATGGTTAGGAGCCAGCAGTCCCGGATTGTGAGAGGCAATCAGACACCCCTGAGGGGCCCCGGATTGGAGAAGGTGCAGGCTGGGCTGAGAAACCCCTCACCCCCGTACATGCATTTCGTGCACCAGGCCTCTAGTCACTCAATAAGGCAGAAGTCACAAGTAGGTAAAAACTTTGTCAATACAGTGGGGAGCTTGGGAGAGGGGAGGAGGGGAGTGCCATGGACAATGGGAAATTAGAGTTGTTATGGTTACACTTAGAAGAGAACATACCATACAACAAAAATGCATAACTTCTCTGACATTATGTTTTGAATAAATATTTCATGTAGCCCAAGTCTTTGGTTTTCAGTTTATCATAGAAGATAGGTTTCAATATAAAACATGCTTAATAATAAAGAGTAAAATTGTTAGCCCTGACATTAATAGGTTCAGTATTTTTTGTGATAGATTCAGTATTTTTTTATTTTGCTACCTTCTTGCAGTTTCTTCTCTTTAAGATATCTTGGTGTGTGTGTTGGGGGAGGGAAGGCAGCAGAGAAGGCAATTTATGATGCTAATTTTTCTCCAATGTTGACTGATGTAGAAATGTATGCCATCTCCAGGCACTTATTGAAGTCCTGTAAAATTTTGTGAAAATTCTTTAATCTCTGATACAACTATAACCCGTGGCCAAAACATGAACAACTTGTCTCAGAGAACAAGTTATTTAATTGCCCCAGGTGCTCAATTTTATCTCAGTCTTAAAACAAATTATGCCACTGAATATTTTTTATAAAGGCATTTTTAAATATATTTTATTTATTTCAGAGAGGAAGGGAGAGGGAGAGAGAGATAGAAACATCAATGATGAGACAATCATTGATCAGCTGCCTCCTGCACGCCCCCTACTGGGGATCCAGCCTGCAACCCAGGCATGTGCCCTTGACTGGAATTGAACCTGTGACCCTTTATTCCACAGGCTGATGCTCTATCCACTGAACCAAACCAGCTAGGGCTAAAAGAATTTTTTAATTTATTTTTATTTTTATTGATTTCAGAGAGGAAGGGGGTGGGAGAGAAAGATAGAAACACCAGTGATGAGAGAGAATCATTGATCAGCTGCCTCCTGCACACCCCACACTGGGGATGGAGCCTGCAACCCAGGAATGTGCCCTGAAGGGGAATCAAACCGTGACTTCCTGGTGCATAGGTTGACACTAAACCACTGAGACACACCAGCAGGGCGGCATTGGATATTTAATATCTCTAAAGTTGACTGGGTTTCAGGGTACTTGGAAATGATTAGGTTTTGCTTGAACTTTAATATATTGATGGGAAATAAAAGAAACTGCTAGAATTGTGGTTTCTAGAGTATTGACCTAGAATATCTCTTCTGATTCTAAAGTGAAATTCACTATCCACACTTAACATTAGAAACTACAGTACTCATAAGGATCGCTTTGTAAAAAGTACTTATGCTGTGGGGAAAAAAATGACATAAAAACATGATAAAACAAAACAAAACCTTCATGAAATCATCATTAAATGATGCTACCAAAGGGTCATGATGCATTTGTACAGATACACCCCTTCTGGTGAAAGAATGGGACGGGACATTTGAAGGGTTTCTGGAAACCAAAGAAAAGCGGCTTTGTTTTTCTTAGTTTACTGAGATAGAAGAGGTACATTTTAATGAGCTCTTATCTACAATGATTTTACTTACGTGTTGTTTATTAAAGCATAATAACTCTGAACTGTTTTCCCATAAGAAGGGAGGGAGGATCAGAAAAAAATTGACTGCTTTCTAATATTTAACTGAGAAGTTTATGAGATTTAAATTGGGATTACAAAACTAGACTTTAAAAGGATTTAGTCATTGTTTTCACCTCTAAAATTTAAGGTATAAGTAGAAACATAATCTTGGTGAAAATATCAAATGTAAAATCAGAAAAAGAATTGTTAAAGTAAATGAATGCATTGTGGGTTTAAAACAAATCAGGTGAAAGGCAGTAGAGAGAAACTTAATGGAAAAGAAGATAAAACACATAGACATTTACTGACATTTTTAAGTGCCAATGATAAGTGTTCTTGCATATTTAAGAGAGCATGAAGATTTCTTGAAGGGCAAGAGGGAAACCATGATTTTAGCAGTTTTAAGGCATTGAGAGATTCTACAGATTTGGGCTTATATCTAATAAATATACATATGGGGAGAAAGGAAAGATAAAAACCCAACAAACCGATTAATCCCTAATTAATGAAGACAGAAGCAGTCAAGGGTTAGACCTGAAAAGAATATTAAAATATACTACTCCAATGGATTTTCTATCATATTGGGAAAATCACCAAAAATAATAATAGTTAAAGTAGGCACTACTTTGAAAAAAAGAAATGGTACTTATTTTATGTGTCTTCCTAAATTTATTTTGGATATGAGGATAGTAATGCATGAATTAATGTTGAATAAAACAATTCTAAATTATTTTCCTGCATTGCCAAAGATCATAATTAGATTATGTAATCAAACAATTTAGACCACATTTGTTCATTTCCCCATCCTAAGACTTGGAAACAGCCTAAGTGCCCATCAGCAGATGAGTGGATAAAAAAACTGAGGTACAGTTACACAATGGAATACTATGCGGTAATAAAAAAGAAAGAACTCTTAACATTTGCAACAGCATGGATGGACCTAGAGAGTTTTATGCTGAGTGAAATAAGCCAGTCAGAGGAAGATAAGTATCACATGATCTCACTCATATGTGGAATCTAATGAACCAAATAAACTAATGATCAAAAATAGACCCAGAGTCATAGAAGCATGAACAGACTGTTGAACCTCAGAGGGAAGGCAGGGGAGTATGGGTGAGAAGAGATCAACCAATGAACTTTTATGCATATATGCATAACCCGTGGACGCAGACAATGGGGTGGTAAGGGCCTGGCCTGTGGAAGGGGGGCAGGAAGACAGGAGCAGGCTGGAAGAGGTTAATGAGGGGAAAAGGAGGACCTATGTAATACTTTCAAAAATAAAGATTAAAAGAGAATAAGTAAATAAATAAATAAATAAATCCCCATCCTACCAACACTACTACAATTTGTTCAAATATTAGAAATAACCCATAAAAATATAAGCCATTTTAGTGCCTAATAAGATCATATGAGAAACTGTTTGTAAATGGTAATTTTTCTTATTTTGAAGTGAGGAAATGTAAGAAAGTCTCGAGAACAAAGCAGGACTTTTTGAAATTTGTTTCTGCTAACTATTCCTCTTTTTTAAATTCCTACTCTTGAGAAGTTATAAAACATTGACAGAAAGAGGATCATACTAATAATTTTAAAATATAATATCATTCATTATACTCTTTTTGGTATTTTGCACTGTTTTCTGGATTTTTAAAAATGTTACATTTCCACCAATTCAGTTTCTAATAAAAAAAAAAACCTCCTCCTGTCTCTCTAATCTCTAAATTGTAGCAGTGTTCACCCCCTCACCCCCATTCACACTGGCAGGAGGAAATGCAGTACAGCTGGACCTAAACTTTGTCATTTAAAAGGTGTTGGAACCAGATTGTAAAGTCCCTTGTCCCTCACTGTACATAGTTTGAATTTAGCCTGCCTAGAACAATGCAGGATAGAAGAGAGGATAAGTAAAGTAGGGTACAATTTATAAGAGATAAACAAATAAGAATATAAATAAAAATGAAATATGAATGTGGCCCAGTGTGACAGAAACATTCCCATGAACACAGCATTCTGGAAGGCATACTCCCTGCCTGATTTTGCCTCACTGGCCCAGAATCTTAGCTGTCATAGTCAGAGAGGGTCTGGTAAAGGTATCTGTAGATGGCAATATCTGGAGAGTATTCTTCAATTCTGGATGGGTTGGGATGACAAAGGGATTACTTAAAATAGCCTAGACATATGTTATGAAAATAAAACAAAATACATTTTACCATATATTAAGTTAACCATGGGTCTACTCAGCATATAAGAAAATGGCATCCTAATATTAAGTCCCAATTTTTTCACAGTAAAAAGGTATCCAAAACATCTATTTTGGTCTAATCTGACGACTTCCCATTTTTGATAACTCCTTTCTACATCTTGTCATTTCCATCAGTACATTTGCTCAAAGTTCACTTTAGCCGCAATCTTTTTCACTGTATTTCTAAAGTGAGTTGCTTCCTATAATAAAGTAGAAAATGTAGATTCCCTACTGTTTTTAGAAATCCAGAATAAAGTCTCTGTGGGTAGTGCCGTGTCACTGCCAGTCTCTTTCTAAGTCTTCATACTACATATTGCACTTTTTCATATAAATGGAAAACGTTGATGAAGATATTTTTTGGTATAACATTATCAAAAGAAGTTCAGAGAGAAAAGAACTTCCTAATGTTGGTCAGCTTACTTGGCGGTATCTCTAGCCCCCATGTTCATCTTAAGAAATAGAGTTAACATAGGTCAATTTGTGCCTCCACTGGCTTCAAATTCCCAAGAAATTGTAGAACGTTGGAGTTTATGATGGATGGGGCCCTGTTACTGATAACTTTATTGTTTATAAAACCTGGTTTTCAAGCTGCAACTTCTATAATATTTAAGTAGTATACGAAGGTTTGTGGACTCTGTTTCTGGCTTACAGACAGCCACCCTTTCACTCTCTTTATGTGGTTGAAGCAGAGCTCTAGTCTCTCTTCTTTTTTTCCTATAAGGATATTAATTTCATCATGGGATTCCCACCCTCACAATTTCATCTATACCTAATCACTGCCCTAAGGCTCCACTTCTAAATACCATCACATTGAGGGTTGAGGCTTTAAAATATACTAGTGACCCAGTGCACAGATTTGTGCACATTGAAAGGAAATTAATTTTAAGGTGGACATTGGGGCAGGACTAGGCAAGACGGGCCAGACACGCCCTGGAGCCAACCTCCCACAGTCCCTCCCCGGAGTCTGCAGAATGAGTGGGTCCCTCTGGCAGGTGGGGTCCCTCGGCCTGGCCTGTGGGGATTGGGCTGAAACTGGCTCTCCAACATCCCCCAAGGGGTCCCAGAGTACAAGAGGGCATTCTGTAAAGTTGCTGTTGTACAGGGTGTGAAACACAAACACAAGTGTGCAGTAAACCTGATTCAGGGCCGATAGTGGCCCAGCAACAACATAACCCCCAGCCAAAGGGGAATCACCTGGCTCCATGAAGAATCGGGCTCCCTCCTCTCTGGTTTCAGGGTGCATCACCCGAGAACTGCCACTGCCAAGTCACTGCAGCTCAGCAGCTCCTGCATTGAGCGTCTGCCCCCTGGTGGTCAGTGCATGTCATAGCAACTGGTCGGACGGCAGTAGGGTCACTTAGCATATTAGCCTTTTATATATATAGACTAGAGGCCCAGTGCACGAAATTCGTGCACTGGTGGGGGTGTCCCTCAGCCCAGCCTGCACCCTCTCCGGGACCCCTTGGGGGATGTCCGACTGTGACCATATGGGGGTTGTCATGTTTGACCACATGGGGGCGGCCATCTTGTGTGAGGGTGTGATGGTCGATTTGCATATCACCTCTTTATTACATAGGATGAGTTTTGGGAGAGTACAGATATTTAATCCACAAGACTAACCAACTTGTTAAGAGCTGACCACTGGGAGAAGTGTAAAATGTCCCCTTGAAAGAAGATTAGTTTGTGTTTTCTGTGGTGGTTGTTATCATTTAATTAGTTACTCTTAAGCCAGGCCATTAAAAGGGAAATTCTAACATTTGAGTAAAAGAATCCTAAAATTAAAGTTGTTTGAGATTTGCTTTCATTTTAGGAGTCCTCCTTAAGCATTACTACCCAATCATATTCTTTAAAATTTCTCTCCTGGGCTTACACAAATTTGCACAAGTTGGAGGTTTACACAGTTGGATTTCCACTCAGGAATGTCTTCATAGTCTTTGTATACACAGGGCATGAGCTGCCATACAAAATCAGCGCTGCTCTGAGACTGCTCCTCAGCTAATCTGTGAAAAGTGCTTGCTCTTTCTGTGGAAAACTACTTCTCCCCTAGTGTATGTGGAAATTAAAAAGCATTGTTTATGTATGATTTAGGCTGCAAACTTATCCCACAGAGCTCCTTTAGGTCCTGGAGACCATCTGGAATTCAAATAGGAGACAGATCTTTTTAACATCTCAAAATCTAAGAGCTGAGAGAGTGGAAAAAAGGGAGATGAGGAGAAAGAAAGATATCAGGCATCTTTTGCTGTGGCCTCGGACAATTAATAAGCCTGTTACTTTATGCAAATATCTCCTGATGTCCACTTAAAAACAAAATATTTAAAAAATAAATATTAATTAAACAAGTGAGGAAAAAAACAGTAAAGATGAAACATGTTTTAAAACATAAAACAAAATAACCAAGTATGAAACAAGGTATAGGATGGAAGGGCTTTAGGGAATGGAGGTTTCTTCTTTGATGAGGGTCTCTTAGGAGGCCAGGACATGGGCCTTGTGCCCGACTGCAGCAAGGAGCCCTCACCTGCAGCATCCAAACTAAGGCATCAAAATAAGCTGCCCTCTGTGAAAAGGAGTTCTAACTCATCTCCCAGCTCACTTCATCTCTAACAATCCTGAATATACAGTCTTTCACCCTTCAGCTGATTTCTCAGAGAACTTTCTGGGGGACATTATTTCTTAAAGTGCAACATAAAATAAATATTTAAGGAATGCTTAAAGATGCCTATTTTTATGTATACTTTTAGCATCTACTGTTAAAAACTATTTGTGTGGCATACTATTAGTATCTAATGTTAAAAACTAGGATAGATGGATGGATGAATAGATAGATGATAGATAGATAGATAGATAGATAGATAGATAGATAGATAGATAAATAGATACTTGAATTAAATGTCCTCCAACAAGAAAATAGGTAAAGTGTGGTGTTTCCACGTGATGGAACATGTTGCTGGAATTGATAGTGTACTTCCCATATTTCTCATCTCCCTTTACCATTTTTAAGTACACAATATGCTTACTCCAGCAGTCAGTACCTGCAGCTTTATGAGAAGGCTGCCCTAAAGACTACTGGCACCACCTTGCCTGCAGGCAGAAGAGCTGGAAAGCAACTTCTAGTTTGCATCCCCCTAGGCAGCCTTGAACCAATAACTGGCAGGGGCAGAAGTATAAAGATTCCAACCCTCTTGTCTCTGATCTGAATGACTCTGCGGGGAGATACAAAAAGTCAGGGAGAGGACTGAGATCTGAAAGAAGAAACCTAGGGCTTCAACTGTAAACAAGATTCCACATATAAGAAAAATTATACAGTATTTGTCCTTTTCTGTCTGACTTATTTCACTTAGCAGAATGCCTCAAGGTCTATCCATGTTGTCACAAATGGTGGGTATATGAATATCATTATATTAGTCTTCATGTGACTTTAGTGTCTGAAATATTTTATAATATTTTGAAGAATTCTTAGAATGATTGACAAGGTGATGACTACATGATTTTGATTAGAATTAAGACATTGGCATATTAAAAATGATGGAAAGATCTAGCATGCTCACATTTGTCCTCAAAGAGGTCACAACTACCTAAATCCAGAGCTAAAAGAGTAGACGTTCTTAAAACAAAATTATGTAACCACCAAATCTTCCTACTGACCCCACGTTTCTTATTCTTTTTTTCCAATTTTATCAAAAAATAATTGACATACATCATTGTATAAGTTTAAGGCATACAGCATAATGGTTTTATTTACATATATTGTGAAAGGTTTACTACAATAGGTTCAGCTAACGTCCATATTCTCATATCGATACCATAAAAATAAAAGGAAAGAAAAATAGAAAACAAAAATTTTCCTTGTGATAACTCTTAGGGTTTACTCTCTTAACTTTCCTATATATTATACTAGAGGCCCAGTGCACAAAAATTTGTGCACTCGAGGGGGGGGGCTTCCTTCAGCCCGGCCTGTGCCCTCTCGCAGTCTGGGACCCCTCGGGGGATGACCACCTGCTGGCTTAGGCCTGCTCCCCAGGGGATTGGGCCTAAGCTGGCAATCAGACATCCCTCTGGCAGCCCGGCAGCCCTCGGGGGATGTCCACTTGCCAGCGGGGAGCAGACCTAAGCTGCAGTCAGACATCCTTAGCACTGCTGAGGATGCGAGAGAGGCTCCCACCACCGCTGTACTGGCAGCAGTCAGCCTGGCTTGTGGCGGAGCAGAGCTCCCCCATGTGGGAGCGCCCTGACCACCAGAGGGCAGCTCCTGCATTGAGCGTCTGCCCCCTGGGGGTCAGTGTGTGTCATAGTGACCAGTCATTTCCAGTCTTTCTGCTGTTAGGGTCAGTTTGCATATTCCCCTTTTACTATATAGGATAGAGGCCTGGTGCATGGGTGGGGGCCGGCTGGTTTGCCCTGAATGGTGTCCCGGATCAGGGTGGGGGTCCCGCTTGGGTGCCTGGCCAGCCTGGGTGAGGGGCTGATGGGTGTTTGCAGGCTGGTCACACCCCCTTCAGGGTCGGGGTCCCCACTGGGGTGCCTGGCCAGTCTGGGTGAGGGGCTGAGGGCCGTTTTCAGGCTGGCCGGTGACTGAAGCTCCCAGCCTCTCCTTTTTTTCTTTTTTTTTTTATTCTGGGATTTATTTACCTTCTATAATTGAAACTTTGTTGCTTTCGGAGCTGTTGCTTTCGGAGCTCAGAGCCGGGCTGCGGCAGGAGGGGAACCTTGGCTTCCTCCATCACTGGATCAAGCAAGCCTCCTGCTCGCTTCAGCTGCGTGGCTGCCAGCCGCCATCTTGGTTGGTGGTTAATTTGCATATAGCCCTGATTAGCCAATGGGAAGTGTAGCGAAGGTACGGTCAATTACCCTTTTTGTCTTTTATTAGATAGGATAGCAGTGTTAGGTCAAGCCGGCCTGCCCCTTTCCGGCCCTTGAAGCAGCTGCAGCCACTGCTGATCTGGGGCCAGGTCCACGGGGGAGAGGGGACATGGGAGGTTGGCCGGCTGGCCCCGCCCCTAATGCAGGAGGACCAGTGGGGTCGGGTGGTCCAGGAGGGGGCCGCAGGAGGTCAGCCAGCCCCACCCTCCGATGGGAAGGGCCTATCAGGGGCAGGGCTGTCTGTGGGGGGGGGGGCCGCAGGAGGTTGGGGGGGCCGATCAGGGCCCCCATCAAGTCGGTTGGCCGCCACAGTGTGCATCATAGCAACCATTCGTTCCGGTCATTCCAGTCATTCTGCCTTTCCAGTTGCTTGGCTTTTATATATATAGATAGTCCCATATTTATTTTTTGTCACTTGTGCTTTAGATGTCATATCAAAAAAATAATTACCAAGACCCATTCAAGGAGCTTTCTTCCTATTTTTTCTTCTAGGAGTTTCATAGTTTCAAGTCTTACATTTAGTCTTTAATCTATTTTGAGTTATTTTTTGTAACTGATATAAGGCAGAGGTCTAGTTTTATTCTTTTACATGGGACTATCCAATTATCCCAGTACCATTTATTGAAGAAACTCTCTTTTCTCCATTGAGTATGCTTGGCTTCCTTGTCAAATATTAGTTGAACATATATGCTTGGGTTTATTTCTCTTGGTTCTGTTGCATTGGTCTATTTGTTTGTTTTTATGCCAGTACCATACTATTTTGATGCCTGTATCTTGAAATCAAGAAGTGTAATACTTCCTCCTTTGTTCATCAGGTTTTTTGTTTTGTTTTGTTGTTTGTTTGGTTGGTTTTTTGGTTTTTGGTTTGGGGGTGGGTTTCTTTATTTTAGTTACTTGGAGTCTTTTGTGGTTCCATATGAATTTTAAGAGTATTTTTTTCTGGTTCTGTAAAAAAAAAATCCATTAGAATCTTGATAGGGATTATATTGAATTTATAGATGGCTTTTGGTAGTATTGACATTTTAACCATATTCATCTAATCCATGAAGAATTAATGGATTCTTTGGGCTACTTTTCTATTTATTTGTGTTTTCTATTTCTTTCATCAATGTCTTGCAGTTTTCAGAGTAGAGAGTTTTCACCTCGTTGGTTAAATTTATTCAAAACATTTTATTGTTTTTGATGCTATTGGTGAGATTGATTTATTTCTTTTCCAGAAAATTCATCGTTAGTGTATATTAATTTTATATTCTGAAATTTCACTGAATTCATTTATTTGATCCAAGTATTTTTTGGTTGAGTATTTAGAATTTTCTATGTATAAAATCATGTCATTTACAAATAAAAACAATTTTACTTACTTTCTAATCTTTGGTGGTGGTTTTTTGTTGTTATTGTTGAGAGATTTTTAATTACTGATTCAAACTCCTTAATAGTTAATTGGTTTATTCAGATATTCTATTTCTTCTTGATTCAGTCTTGGAATCAAGACTGTTTGTAAGAATTTTTATTTCATCGAGGTTGTCCAATTTATTGGTGTATAGTTGTTCATGGAAGAGGAGAGTGAACTATCTAGCTATCTCTGCTTTTTTGTTGTTGCTGTTACCATTTGCTTGAAATGTGTGTTTTTTTCCGTTCCTTCATTTTCAGTCTAAGTGTGTCTTTAAGACAAAGGAGAGTCTCTTGCAGGCAGAAATATTGTTGGATCTTGTTTTTTTATTCATTTAGCCAAATAATGTCTTTTAACCTGAGAATTTATTGTGTTTACATGTAAAGTAATTATTGATAGGTAAGGATTTACTGTAGCCATTTTTTAATTGTTTTCTGGTTGTTTATAGATTCATTGATCACTGTTTCTTATCCTGCTATACTTTTTTGTGTTTTCGATGTCTTTTGGTATCAATATGCTTTGACTACTTCATCAGTTTTTTTTGTAATTACTGCAGGATTTTGCCTTGTGGTACCATGAGACTTACATAAAATATCTTAAACTCAAAGCACCATATTTTTTTAAATATATTTTATTGATTTTTTATAGAGAGGAAGGGAGAGGGATAGAGAGTTAGAAACATCAGTGAGAGAGAAACATCGATCAGCTGCCTCCTGCACACTCCCCACCGGGGATGTGCCCGCAACCAAGGTACATGCCCTTGACCGGAATCGAACCTGGGACCCCTGAGTCCGCAGGCCGACGCTCTATCCACTGAGCCAAATCAGTTAGGGCAAAGCACCATATTTTAAACTGATAACAACTTAACTTCAATTGAATTTGTAAACATTACGCTTTTACTTCTTCTCCCCCTCACATTTTAGGTTATTCCTATTACAATTTACATGTTTATATGTTATCTTAGCTAATAAAGAGGGAATATGCAAATTGACCATCACACCGTAATGGTCAAGATGGCTGTGCCCACAACGGAGGCAGGGATTCCGTAACACAAGATGGCTGCGCCCACAGTGGAGGCCAAGTTCCTGTAATGAGCCTTAATGAGCAATCATCAGGGACCTGAGGCTGCGCCCCCCACCTGGTGGAGTTTGACAGGGGACCTCAGGCTGTGCCTCCCACCCAGCAGGGCTTGATGGGGGACCTCAGGCCACAGCCCCCACCCTGGCACCGGGCCACAGGACCTGAGGCCGTGCTCCCTGCCCCGGTGCCAGGCCAGGGGACTTGAGGCCGTGCCCCCCGCCATGTGTGGCTTGCCAAGGGAACTCAGGCCGTGCCCCCTGGCCCAAACTGGGGCCTCAGGCCGCACCCCTCACCCTGGCATTAGGCCAGGCAACCTGAGGCCACACCCCCCACCCAGTGGGGCTTGACGGGGGTGGGGCCGCTGGATCTAGCCCAATGGGGGTGGAGCTGGCTGGGCCTGGGTCTCTACATCCTCCTTTCCAGTTTAGATGCCCTTTCTGTTTCCTTCTTGTCTGATCACTTGGCTAGCACTTCCAGTACTATCCTATACTAGGAGCCCAGCACACAAATCGAAATCACGCAGCACCGCCCACCTTCAAGTCGCTGGTCCGGCCCTGCCTCCCTTGAAGCAGCTGCAGCCACTGCTGATCAGGCCCTCCCCCAGTGCAGGCGCGTGGAGGCCCCTGCCGCCCCACCCCCAACACTGTGCACGCAACCTCCTCCTGTCCAGTTGACCCGTTATGGCGTCCCGGTTAATTATCATATTTCTCTAATATATAGATAAATAGATAAATAATAAAGAGGTAATATGCAAATTAATCCTCATGCCCTCACAAGATGGCTGCCTGTGACCAGGCCGGCAGGGGGATTAGTGAGGGACGACCAAATGACTGAACAGCAGGCTGCGTGGGGCAGCCAGGCTGACAGGGGGGCAGTTGGGGGCGACCAAGCCAGCATGGGTGGCAGTTGGGGGCAACCAGGCTGGCAGGAGGGGGCAGTTGAGGGCA
>NW_005370411.1:1217276-1219213 GCF_000412655.1 Myotis brandtii
CAGGCCAGCACACAGAGGCAGTGAGGGGTGATCATGCTGGTGGAAGGGGGCAGTTAGGGGTGACCAGGTAGGCAGGCAGGTGAGCAATTAGGAGCCAGTGGTCCAGGATTGTGAGAGGGATGTCCGACTGCCGGTTTAGGCCCGATCCCCAAGATCAGGCCTAAACCGGCAGTTGGACATCCCCCAAAAGATCCCAGATTGGAGAGGGTGCAGGGCTGGGCTGGGGGACCCCCCCACACACACACAACTTGCACGAATTTCGTGCACCGGGCCTCTAGTGTTGAATAAGAGTGGTGAAAGCGGACATCCCTGTCTTGTTCCTACAATTAGAGGAAATGGCTTTAGTTTTTGCCCATTGAGTATTATGTTGGCTGTAGGTTTGTCATATATGGCCTTTATTATGATGAGGTATCATCCCTCTATTCCCACTTTGCTGAGATGTTTTTATCCAAAGTGGGTATTAGATTTTGTCAAATGCTTTTTCTGCTCTATTGATATGATCATGTGATTTTTGTCTTTCAGTTTGTTTTTGTGATGTATCATGTTTATTTATTTGTGGATATTGTACCAGTCTTGCATCCCTGGAATAAATCCCACTTGGTCATGGTGTATGATCTTTTTAATATATTGCTGGATCCTATTTGCTAATATTTTGTTGAGGATTTTTGCATCTATGTTCATCAGGGATATTGGCCTGTAATTCTCTTTCTTTGTCTGGTTTTAGAATAATGCTGGTCTCATAAAAAGAGGTTGGAAGTGTTCCTTCCTCTTGGATTTTTTGGAATAGTTTGAAGAGGATAGGTGTTAGTTCTTATTTGAATACTTGGTAAAACTCCCCTGTGAAGCATCCAGACCAAGGCTTTTGTTTGCTGGGAGTTTTTTGATTACTGCTTCTATTTCATCAGTAGGTATCAGCCTATTAAGGTTTTGTGATTCTTCCTGATTCAGTTTTGGGATATTATAATTTTCTAGGAATTTTCCCATTTCATCCACATTGTCCAGCTTGTTGGCATATAGTTGTTCATGGTATTTGCTTACAGTTCTTTGTATTTCTGTGGTGTCCATTGTTACTTTACCTCTTTCATTTCTGATTTTATTTATTTGGGTCCTCTCTCTTTGTCTCTTGATGAGTCTGTCTAAAGGTTCATCAACCTTGTTTATCTTCCCAAAGAACCAGCTCTTGGATTCATTGATCATTTGTACTCTTAAGTTTCTATGTCATTTATTTCTGCTCTAATCTTTTACTATTTCCTTCCTTCTACTTACTCTGGGCTTTTCTTGTTACGCTCTTTTTAATTCTTTAAGTCGTAGGGTTGAATAACTTATTAAAAGTTTTTCTTGTTTTTCTGAGCTAGCCCAGTAGCACTATGAACTTCCCTCTCAGAACTGCTTTCGCTGTGTCCCCAAAATTTTGGGGTTGTTGTGTATTCATTTTCATTTGTTTCCAGGAAGTGTTTTGTTTCTTTCTTGACCACATAGGTAACCCATTCATTGTTTAATAACATGCTATTTAGCCTCTCTGTGTTTCAGTGTTTTTGAATGTTTTTACTGTAGTTGATTTCTAATTTCATTCTATTGTGATCTAAGGAGATTCTCTTTTTTCAGATTTTTTTTTTCTTTATTGATTACTGGGGGGCGGGGGGTGGTTTCCTCAGCCCAACCTGCACCCTCTCCAATCTGGGATCCCTCTCACAATTCGGGACTGCTGGCTCCCAAGCACTCACCTGACTGCCTGCCTGATTGCCCCTAACCTGCCAGCCGGATCACCCCCTAACCATTCTCCTGCCAGCCTGATCGAAGCCTAACTGCTCCCCTGCCGCCTGATCGCCCCCAACTGCCCTCCCTTGAATATTCCCTCTTTATTAGATAGGGTTTTTTCTTTAACATATTGGACACTGTACCTGCCGTGGTCTTGACAAACCAGTAAAAATGTAAAC
>NW_005370411.1:1219316-1220347 GCF_000412655.1 Myotis brandtii
TTTTTCTTGATGTTTCATCTTTTGTCCTTTCTTTCTTTTCTCCTTTTATTCCTTTTCTGTCCTCTCTTTCTCTTAACTTTTCCGTTGGTAGAATCGTCAGTACTTGAATCTGTCTCGCTTCCTGAAGACGAAGAAGAGGGAAACACCATCATCTGAAGAAAAAGATGATCTATGTTGCGATCGGTGGTGTTTCTGGTTTTGCTCTTTTCCCCATTTGTTTGTTATTTCTGCCTGCCCCGGCATCTTCAGAACTTGTGCATGGGCACTTCTTATTCATGTCTACAAAGTCTGCCTGCCTCGGTAAAAACTGTAGGGGAAAGGCCTTCCTGGGTGGGCTCAAGCCCGGGCCCGAGGTCCTGAGGAACCAGGGCGGGGAGTGCCCGCACCGCCGCTGCAGAGACCTCCGGACCACGGGGTACTCTCTAGTAATGTAACTGCAATGTAGCAGTTTGCCTTCAGAAATTAGTTGTAAGTTACTTCCGATGTGAAACCCTACCTCAGACATTTCCTTTGTGGTTTGTAAAGATTTTAAACAAAACCCATTTTACCTCCCTAACTCAGTCACAAGTTTCTGCCCAATAGGAGAGGTTTGCTGGGCAGCTTTGCCCAGATACCGGCCTCCCCGCTCCCTGCTCCAATCACTGGGCTGGGGGCAAGGGAAGTTCCGAGGCTGACTCCCTGAGGTTGCCAGTGGGGCAGGATCACTCGCCAGGGGTGGGCACAGATGCTTCCTAGACTAAGACCCTGAGGCTGCAGGCGTGTGTGGGGGGATCACTCCGTGGGGAGTGAATTTGTTTTTGTTTTTTTATAAAGGGTCAGGAGGGCCTCTGGGCAGCATTCCATCAGGCCGTTCACACTGCTGGCTCTCATCGGCCACCCCCTTCCGTGAACTGGGGGACTCTGGCGGGGCTGAGAGGGACTGGGAGACGCTATCTTGTGGCTATGGGCCCCCACCATCTTTGTCACAGAGTGATGGTTAATTTGCATATTACTCTTTTATTAGATAGGAAGGTATTACATGTGTCCTTATC
>NW_005370411.1:1220465-1231480 GCF_000412655.1 Myotis brandtii
CCCTCCCCTACCTTCCCTCTGAAGTTTGATGGTCTGATCGATGCTTCTCTGTCTCTGGATCTGTTTTTGTTCATCAGTTTATGTTGTTCATTATATTCCACAAATGAGTGAGATCATGTGATGTTTATCTTTCTCCAACTGGCTTATTTTGCTTAACATAATGCTCTCCAGTTCCATCCATGCTGTTGCAAATGGTAAGAATTCCTTCTTTTTTACTGCAGCATAGTATACCATTGTGTAGATGTACCACAGCTTTTTAATCCACTCATCTGCTGATGGGCACTTAGGCTGATTCCAAATCATAGCTATGGTAAATAGTGCTGCTATCAGCATAGGGGTGCATAGATCTCTAAGGAGATTCTTGGTATTTCAATCTTCTTGAACTTGTAGAGATTTGTTTTGTGTCCTAACATGTGGTCTGTCTTTGAGAGTGATCCATGTGCACTTGAGAAGAATGTATATTCTGCATCTTGAGGTGAAATGCTCTATAAATGTCAAATCAATCCATTGTATCCAGTGTGTCATTTAGAGTCACTGCTTCCTTGCCAATTTTTCGTCTGGAAGATCTATCCAGTGAATTCAGCAGGGTGTTAAAGTTCCCTACTATGACTATATTGTTGTCCACTCTCCCTTAAAGGCCTCTAAAAGTTTTTTTTTAAATATATTTAAGTGCTCCTATATTGGGTGCATATATGTTTACCAGGGTTATATTCTCTTGTTGGATCGATCCCTTTAGTACAGTGGTTCTTAACCTGTGGGTCGCGACCCCTTTGGTGGTCAAACGACCCTTTCACAGGGGTCACCTAAGACCATCCTGCATATCAGATATTTACATTATGATTCATAACAGTAGCAACATTACAGTTATGAAGTAGCAACAAAAATAATTTTATGGTTGGGTTACAACATGAGGAACTGTATTTAAAGGGCCAGAAGGTTGAGAACCACTGCTTTAATATTTTGTAGTGACTGTTATTGTCTCTTATGATGGCCTTCATTTTGAAGTCTATTTTGTCATATATGAGTATTACTACCCCATCCTTTTTTTTTCCATTTCTATTTGCTTTGAAAAACTTTTTCTATTCCTTCACTCTTATCCTGTGTGTCTTTTGTTCTGAGGTGGGTCTCTTGTAGAGAGCATATGTTTGGGTCATGTTTTCATATTTATTCAGCTACCCTATGTCTTTTGATTGGAACATTTAAGCTATTTACATTTAAGGTTGTTATTGGTAGGTTCTTATTTATTGCCATTTTAATTCTCTATGCCTATGTTCATATATATGTATTTCTTATTACAGCAGTCCCTTTCCGTTTGCTTGCAGTGCTGGTCTGATGGTGATAAACTCCTTTAGCCTTTTTTTTTTGTCTGAGAAGCTCTTTATTTCACCATCTATTTTTAATGATATCCTTGCTAGATATAGTAATCTTAGTTTCAGATCCTTGCCTTTCTTTCCTTGACTACTTCATGCCATTTCCTTCTGGCCTGTAGAGTTTCTGATGAGAAATCAGCTGACAACCTTATAGGAGCTTCTTTGTAGGAAACAAATTGCTTTTCTCTTGCTGCCTTTAAGGTTTTCTCTTTGTCTTTAATTTTTGGCATTTTAATTATAATGTGACTGGGCATGGGCCTGTTTGTATTCTTCTTCCTTGGGACTATCTGTGCCTCCTGAACTTGTGTCAATTTTTCCTTCACCAACTTAGAAAAGTTTTCTGCCATTATTTCTTCAAATACTTTCTCCATCTCTTGCTCACTTTCTTCCCATTCTTGTACTCCTATGATGTGAATATTGTTGCATTTCATATTTTCCCATAGGTCCCTTAAACTATTCTCCTGTTTTGTTTTGTTTTTTTATTGTTTTTTCTTTTTGGTTCTCTGATTGAGTGATTTTTTTTCTACCCTGTCTTCTAATACACTGATCTGATCCTCAGCTTCCCATAATCTGCTGTGTATTCCTTCCACTGTGTTATTTATTAGTGCTATGTCACTCTTCATAGTTACTGTATCTTTTCTCATGCTTTTGAGTATCTTTGCTGTCATTATCCTGAACTCTGTGTCTGATAAATTTCTAATCTCCATTTCATTTAGCTCTTCTTCTGGGGAATTCTCTTGTTATTTCACTTGTGGCTTGTTTTTGTGTTTTTTTATTTCTCTCGCCATTTTGGCTGCCTATGTGGGCTTGTGTCTACATATTAGGTAGATCTGCTATGACTCTCAATCTCTAGTGCAGGACAATGTCAGCACTGTTTGTTACTGGCCCTGAGTATCCTCTTTGGAGCTGTTAGCAACCCACAGCTTGTGGCTCCCTCTGCTGGGGGACTGAATGCCTTTGGAAAGGACCAAGATGTGCACCAAGGTCTGCTTTTCCTAGCCCTGGGCCCCAAATTAGTTCAGACAAAGACTAAAATCCTCCAGAGACCCGCCTCTGCCTGCAGTCTTATTGTTATTCAATCTTGATTAGCCTCAGGCTATTGACCACACTGTGGGGCAAGAAATTTTCCAACAGGATGGGGCAATTGCTTCTGCCTGCAGTCTGATTATTATTTTCAGTCTCTAATGGGCCTCAGAAACTCCTCACCTGGGGCAAGGCATTTTCCAATAGGGTGGAGCAATTGCTCTCCCGCGCACCCGCCCCCCCACCAGGCAAAAGCTACATGGATGGTAAAGGTCTGCCAAAGAAAGATATCTCTGCTATATGAGGGAATTATTCAGCACAGGAAACCAGGGTGTCTGCCTTCCAAGCTCTAACCCCAGAGCCCCCAACCTGGCTTCTGCTCACACAGCTCCAGTCCACTCTGTTCTCCTTCTGCCAGAGCCCAAGATGAGTGGCTTCACATAAAATTTTGTGCATTGGCCCTTTAAGAGGGTGCCTGCATTTCCAGCCATCTCTCCCTGGCAGGCAGCAACCCTGTTGCTTTTCACAGCCAGATGCTCTGTGGGCACCTTTCTCAGTTCTGGTGCTCTGAGCTAGGGAGCCCAGCTTGGGCTTTAGACCCCAGAGTTCTCAGTGGGAACCCTACACAGCTAAGATACCCCTCCAGAGCTTCAGCTGCTGTCTGTGGGGGCCTGGCCAGCTCTTTCATGCCTCTGTACTTTCTACCATCTCTATGTAGTCTTCACTTTCAGTCCTTGGTTATCAGGATTCTCTCCAGCTAGTCTTCAGTTAACAATTCAGGATGTTTTTTCTGTATTTTAGTTGTAATTTTAGTCTGGTCCTAGGAGCATATCAGTGTAGCTTCCACTTACTTTGCCGCCATTTTGAAATTTTTCTTTTTTTTTAAATGTTTTTATTGATTTTGGAGAGAAGGAAGGTAGAGAAAGAGAAACATCAATTGATTGCCTCCCATAGGGGCCCCAACAGGGATCAAACCTGAATCCTGGGTATGTGCCCTGACTGGGAATCAAACCTACAACCTTTAGGTGTATGGGACAATGCTCCAACCAACTGAGCCACACCAGCCAGTGTAGTTTTTCTATTCTTTATGTAGCTCATCAGTACACACACACCTTTCCACATTATTTTTCCCTCACTAGTATTCTCAGCTTTGATCCCATGGTCACCCATTTCAAGAATGTACATTAATGCTTTGAATCATCTGTCCCATTCATCTTCAACCTTGTCAGTCCTGGATCACATACATTTTCCCTTTTATCTATTTCTGTTTCCAGGCTACTGAATGTTGTGATTTAAATGACAAAACTCTGCCTATAGGATTCTCTACTTTTATAATAGAACAACTGTTTGTGGGCACTTTGAGGATAGAAATTGTGTCTTCATTATTATTTCTATTCCTATATCAGTTCACTAGGGCTGACATAACAACTTATCACAAACTGCGTGTCTTAAACAGCATGATTTACTGTCTCAGGTCTGGAGACTAGAAGTCCAAGATCAAGGGCAGGGTTGGTTCCTTCTAAGAGCTAAGAGGGAGAAAATGTTTCATGCCTCCCTCTTAGCTTCATGTGATTTTCTGGCAATCTTTGCTTGGCTTGCAGAAACATTATCTCTATCTGTGCCTTAATGTTCACATGGTGTTCTCCTTTTGTACATGTCTCAATGTCAAAATTTCCTCTTTTTATATGGACCCCAGCTATATTGAGTTAGAGGCCTACCCTAGTCCAGTATGATCTCATCTTAACTAATTAGATCTGCAATGACGTTATTTCCAAGTAGGTTCCTATTCTGAGATACTGGAGGTTAAAACTTTAACATAGGAATTTTGGGTAGACACAATTTAACCCATTACAGTCTCCTGTGACTGAGATCAGAAGCAATGAGAGCTTGTCTTTCCTTGAACTAAAAGCATCCCTCTGGAGAAGAGGCTTTAGTTTGTTACCCAATAAATATTTCTCAGACTCAACATTCTCTTTCAACTTGAGCCCTTTTCTTCACTGTGTGTCCTGATGTCATATACAATACTCCAACTAGTTTATCTTTTAAGTATTCTCTTACCTACCTCCATTAAACCAGAGAGCACTTTTGTTCCACACAATGTAGCATTTGGACACGACCATATTAATTTCCCTAATGTGTTCTTCTGACTTACAATGCTGGATTTATTTTGGTTTGCATATTAAGTTTGATTGGATGTGATCATACTGAGTTTATTTTTGATTTATTAATCAGAATCATCATATCTCAAGATGATAATTAGCTGGCAAGTTGTGGTAAACAGATACAAAGTTATTTATAGATATCTGTCACTTTTTCTCTGTATGTTAACATTGTCTAATAAGTCATTTCTATTAAAGTGAAAGAATATCCAATCTAAATCTCTTTTATTGAAAATGTACATTCTTAAATGTTCACAATGTCTATACAATAGGGCCTTGACTTACGAGTTTAATTCATTCCGTGACGGAGCTCATAACTCAAATTACTCGTATGTCAAATCTTAAAGTGAACGAGTGAGACACGTGATGCTGGGCTGATGTTGTGTCGTTCACTGTGACGTTCGCTGCGCCAACTAGCAGTGGGGTATCTGAAGCTGGCTCGTAACCCGAATTTTAGCTCGCAACTCAAAGCAAAAAATTGGCCGAGAGACAGCTCGTATCTCGAAAAACTCGTTAGTCGGGACACTCGTAAGTCAAGGCCCCACTGTAGTTTAATTAGTCTGCTGCTCCAGAATTTGAATCTTTGCTATTTTAAAATGACTCATAGGTGTTCTTACCATTCAACATGGAAGGATGTTGGGTAACATGTTCTAAATTTGTTTTATACAATACTAGAGGCCTGGTGCACGGATTTGTGCACATTGAAAGGAAATTAATTAGAAGGTGGCTGGTGGGGTGAAACTGGGTGAGACAGGCTGGACATGCCCTGGAGCCAACCACCCATGGTCCCTCCCCAGCCAGCTGCACCTGGGGCAGCACCAGGGCTTGAAGGGCGTCTGCAGAGTGAGCAGGGTCCCTCCGGCAGGTGGGGTCCCTCGACCTGGCCTGCAGGGATTGGGCCGAAACTGGCAGTCCAACATCCCCCGAGGGGTCCCGGAGTGTGAGAGGGCACTCTGCAAAGTTGCTGTCGCTCGGCAGCTCCTGTGTTGAGCGTCTGCCCCCTGGTGGTTAGTACACGTCATAGCTACTGGTTGGAGCATCTACCCTGTGGTGGTCATTGTGCGTCATAGCTACCAGTTGGACAGTCGGATGGTCGCTTAGGCTTTTATAGATATAGATATAAATATAGATATAGTAGATGTAGAAGATGTAGATATAGATGATATAGATATAGATATAGATATAGATATAGATATAGATATAGATCACCTCAGAAAAGATGTTGCTATAGACAGATACATTTCCATTTTCCCACTTAAAGTTTCCTTTATATTGTAGAAAAACAAATTATTACATAACACATTTGAACATTTTCATATCTGAGTGCCTATATAAAAATAAACGTGAAAGGTATTAACTGATATGCTTTCTTTTATAGGCAGATATGATGAAAGCATCTGATTACTTCAGAATATTTAAGCAGTGAAAATTGAGGAATATACAACAAGAGCTTTCTGATTAACTTTTAATTGTTTTTCTTTTTTTTTTTTTTTTTTACCAGTAATTCCTTGGGGAAAGGAAGGAATTGAGACAATCAAAATAAGAAAAAATGTATCTTTTGTAAAGAATACCCTGAGCAAAATCTGAAATATCATGGAGATCATGGCCCATTAGAGAGCTCAGTGGGCCAGTGTCTGAAATATCAGAATTCTATCCCCATTTCTCACATTTGCTCTTTTCATGGAGCAAACTAGAGAAGTGAGTTACCCTGCAGAAGCTGAAAGCCTTTGGAAGCCACTTCTTCTCAAGCCTCTGTTGACCCTTTCATATCTTCTTGGTTCTAAAAGATCAGGACAGTGAATACACCTGCCTTACAGAGAGAGCACAAAAACTGTGAGTTTTCTCACAACAGAAAGATCACAATGAGAATGGTTCACCAAATTTCTCTCCCAGTTGAAGTTTTATTTTTTTACATTTGTGTTGGGAACGGGTCTTTGCCAATTGGGTCATGACAATTTATAAAGTATTTTTAGTAGATGGCTTACTAAGCAAAACACTTAAGGTGACTGAAAATGAGCAAACACCCTCGGGAACTTGCTTAAAGTTAAAATTAGAGCAAGTTAGAATGATTCTGCCTCATGTATCAACAATTATACAAACATTTATTAACAAACAGGTACCGGACATTCATATAATTTGTTCTGTAAGATCAATAAAGTCCCAATCTCCATTCTTATTGCCAGACAAAATATCATGCCAGGAAGCTTAAGTAACATTCCAAAGCCAAGATTCTATAACATTATAGGCCAGGCAATCAGACATCTTCAGATTCACTGGTTAAACCAGTGGTTCTTAACCTTCTGGCCCTTTAAATACAGTTCTTCATGTTGTGACCCAACCATAAAATTATTTTCGTTGCTACTTCATAACTGTAATGTTGCTACTGTTACGAATCGTAATGTAATGTGAATATCTGATATGCAGGATGGTCTTAGGCGACCCCTGTGAAAGGGTCGTTCGACCGCCAAAGGGGTCGTGACCCACAGGTTGAGAACCGCTGGTCTAAACCATTTAGGATTATTGAGAGATTAGAATTTATTCCTCAGATGAAGGATAGCTATAGGCTTTTCTGCATTTCTATACCCTGACTATGCAAGAGGAGGAAGTTACCCCTACAATATTTTAGGCAGTCCACATATCTTGAATGCCACTAATTTCACCAATGAGGGCCCACTTCTAACACCCATTGTGCTGGTTAACAACCCACCAATTTAACCAGTGGAATTCCTTTCCCTGACATTCATTAGGCTAATTATTGAAGTTCCTGGTTTGATTCGGAATGAATAGCTAAATCAGTTATATCATCCCCCTCTGGAGTCTGGGCTTCTTTTAGAATGCAACTGAGCTGTGAGATCCCAGTAGCTGCTCACATCTAAAGTGTAACATACCTTAACTTTAGATAATATATAGTAAATTACAGGCATCATAGCATTATAGCAAATCTCTCAGATACTAAGGTCTTTCATGATACCATTATTCTATTATCTATCCTCCTCTTTTTCTTTATGCCCATGCTCTCCTTTATGCTAATAATCATTCTCTCTGGGCTTCTTCTCTTTCTTTAATTTATAGGTCAACGTATCTCTGTTTCTTCTCTTCTGCCTCCTAGGAAATAAACTTTTTCTGTCACTACTCACATTGATATTTTCTTCAAGAGAAGTCTCTAGACCACCTGCTTCAGAATCATCTGGGATAAACTGTTAAAAATAGATTCCTGAGCAGCACCTCTAAGGTTCATGTAGAAATCTGCAATTTTAACAGGCACATCCCTCCTCGTGATTCTCATACACACTTAAATTTGAAAACACACTATTTTGTGTGTTCCAGTCAAGTGTAAGATCTATATTAAACATAAATTGTGTGCAGGTTGGGTTTCTTTGGTATTTTTACTTGGTGCATCTACTTCTCAGCACAATGTGGAACCTTCATAAATATTTAATGTAAAGCACACTCTCAATTATTCAGGTGTGAATTAACTCGCTGATGGATATCCAAACCCTCAGTTTCTTCTGCTTTTTCTTTAATGCCTTATGGCTATTTCTCTGGGGAACAAATCCCTCATCTGTTGCAAATTATTAGCAAGTTTGATGTGAGGCCTAGTGTCCAGGCATATTGAAATGTAGTTGGGGAGTTTTCTGTGCAATAAATATCCTACCCAAAAGGACCCTCCCTTCTATGGGTAATAAGGAGCGGCTATAATATCCACAAACCAAACAAGACAGAAATGACTGATTTTTCCCATTTACTGAGAAACAAAATACTTCATAATAGCTTTACAATTTACAATACATATTGCTAAAATATCCACGTAAAGTGTCATAAGTACAGCTAAGTTATTGGTTCATTAAACAGTAAAAATAAATAAATAAATAAAAATTCCACAACGGTTTGAAAATACCATTGAGTGGTATCCTTTACCAAAATTGAGAAGAAATTAGACAAAAAAAAAGGGACAAAGTCAATTCTTTCTTCTCAGATACATCCACCCAAATACAGTAGAAAATAGAATATTTGGCCATCTCTAACACCTAGGTAAAAAAGACTTACTACCTCACCACCTTTTCCATCACCTTTCTTTCTGTAGGGTTTTCTCGGGCTTCCTGGGATATTATTGCCATGTGATATGATTATAAAAATATCACGTTGTAAGACCTTTCTGACCCAGTGGCAGATCCTTGTGTATCTACAACTGTCTGGTCATGAAACAAAGGACCTAGACCATTCACTTTCAAGTAATTTAAGGACAATTCATCATGAAGATTCATAATGCCTTTGAACAGGGGGAGACTCATTTTTATTTGAACAATGTCTAATGTCTTCATGAACTTTTAGCACTTTGGTATAGCCACCCCCATGCTAGTATATTCACTCTGCACAGAGGTTCTTTGTGAATCACCACCACCTCCATCACACACACGCTTCTGTTTCTTTCTTCAAAACAGGTATTGTGAAGATTTCTCTAATTTACTTACTAGAGTGCTGCTATTCTTTACTCAGGACTCGTAGGCCTTCCACAAATGAGGGTTCCGCTCATTAGATCTAGGAGCTACGGGATGGCAAAGGACCTCTAACACCTAAGTTTAAATTGTCATAGAGGATCTTCCAGAGGGTGTGTATTAGTTTCTTTCAGGATGCTGGGTGGCCCTATGTGGTGTCAGCGCAGTCACTGACCACACATTTTTCAGCATATCACCCAGATATATATCACTTCATGTTCCCATCTGTAGGAGTGTAAGTAATACCACTTATGTGGTTCATTCTAAACCTGGCCCATCTGTATCACAAACAGCTTTCTGGGAACGGAAAGCCAGCTAAGAAAGGAGACATGGGGTTTAAGAGCAAGTTCACAAACAGCCACTCTATTCAATCATTGCCTGCCTCTCTCAATTCCATCATTCCAGAAGGGACAATGTAAGGTAGGGGAAAAAAGGGAACAATGGCAGATATCATGTGGGCTTCCATATACGTCATAAGGAAGAAGCAGGTGAAATAAATTCTGATCCAGTTACTGTAATGTATTCATTAAAAGCCTGCTTCAGCCCTAACCGGTTTGGCTCAGTGGATAGAGCATCGGCCTGTGGACTGAAAGGTCTCAGGTTCAATTCCAGTCAAGTGCATGTACCTTGATTGCAGGCACATCCCCAGTAGGAGGTGTGCAGGAAGCAGCTGATCGATGTTTCTAACTCTCTATCCCTCTCTCTTCCTCTCTGTAAAAAATCAATAAAAAAATATATATTTTTTTTAAAAAGCCTGCTTCAGTCTATTGTTGTTTGATTGCAGAGTTGCATAAGAGAACTGTGTTGGAAAAGTACAGGTTTATGAGAATATAAATGGATTATGCAAGTGGCATAGTCCTTGATGGAAGTCAAATATAATATGCTTAATTCACACATTGCCTTATTATTCTTTAATATTGAGTCTCCTTGCTGTAATCTTGGTATTGTTTGCATGAAAGATAGCACTTTAAAATGCCTTTGAGTTTGGATAGACTCAAGCCAAAATCATTTAATGCTTTTTGTTTTAATGTGCCCTGTGTAAGCAGGAATTGTTAAGAAACTGCTTCAGGAGTCTTGGGGCAAAAGGTGATATTCTAGCATATATTTTCAACGTTGAAAAAAAAATTTTTAAGTAGGAATAGGAGCTATGATTTTGACCATTTTCTATCCAAAAGGTTTAACCTCATTCCCTATGCACATTACAAAGCTGTTAGATTCTCATTTCAGTTGGAATACCTTTGGCTGGCCCACAGTGGCTGCTGAGAACTTGATTTAGGATACAGTAGGCTCTACTGGAGTATGTAGTCCATCATTGTTCCTGAAAGGATGAGCACTTTGTGCTTTCCAGATGAAAAATGGAAAAGCTTCCAAGAATCTAGTTAAATCCCAATTAAATTTAGATCCAAAATTGTATTGTTCCTTTCCTGGCCAAAGGGACCAAATTATATAATAAGTCTTTTTCAATTCCAATTTCAAGTTCTGGTTCTTATCTATTAAATCACCTAAAGTGCTTTTACAGGTCTACCAAATAATACTCCGATTTCCAACTCTAAAGAATGCTACTTTCTGCTGCATATTTCTTGCCTTTATAATAATAATCCCATGCTTTTCTCCCTGCATCTCATCCCTGAACAATATTTTACTCTGACAAGTCCTTTTTCCAAACTATTCTTATTTCTGCAAATTAGGTGGTTTCACTGGCTTTCAAGAACAGGGATTTATTTACTTTAATTCTTTTTACACATTGTGGGGGTAGTTAGGGGAAGTTTAGATAGAAGAGAAGAATTGCATTATCAATGAAAATAGTGAAGGTCACATGCAGGCAAAATAGCCAAATGCGTGGAGAAACCTGGAAATATACTATTGCATTCCTAGCCCACTGCTCTTTAGTTTTAAAAGAAAGAAGAAAGCAAGGGAAGAGAAAGAAGGAAAGAAAAAAGAGAAAAGAAGAGAGGGAGGGACGGAGG
>NW_005370411.1:1231516-1300228 GCF_000412655.1 Myotis brandtii
GGAGGGAGGAAGAGAGGAGAAGGCCTCTATAGGAGGGAAGGAGAGGTTAAAGGAGGGATAAAAGAGGGGAGAGAGGAAGGGGGAAAATACCTTTGACCTTATAGAATGAGTCCTCCTCAAATCCTGGTAAAGTTGATTTCATTGTTACTATTTTGCATAAGCAACTACTCTCAGGGTCATGTGAAAGCAGAAACATTTGTTATTCTAAAAAAACTAACTATATTTTTTCCTTAAAACTGATTTTGCTGAAATGGATTTTTTCTATGGAAACCTCAGCTTTGATGCATTCATATTCCAAGGTGAAAATGATCTGGGTAGTGAGAGGAAATGGAAACTTCACCAGGTAAAATTTCCCCATACCTCAGAGTAGAAGTGTGCAGAGCAGTCTCTGTAAATCAAATGCCTGCACATCTAACCATAAATAAAGTCTCCAGGGAAACTGCCTATTAACAGAGCGCTGTCTTCTTAAAAAGAATTCTCTTTTTAAATGAAGAAACCTCTTGGAAGATTAATTATCCTCTCACCACTTCCCCGACACTAATTTCTGTTTCTTTTCTTTAAGGTCAGAGTTGCATGTGTTTGGTCTGCAAAAACCTGTTTCTCAAATATCCCTTCAATAATTTCCATGTGAAAAAAATCAAGGGAAGAAGAGAAACATAAAGACAGGAAGAGGGAGAAAGAGAAACAATTGGTGTTAGGAAGGGAAGTGGCATGAATATTTCTGCAAATCTCAGACATAGGTCAGGGGAGGAGTGGAGATAAAACAATTGTTTTGAATGGATCACATTCCCATCCACTTTACACTGGTGTCAGATAAGCTAAATTAGCAGCTATTAGAACATGAAGCTCCTCTGTGATTATCAGACAAGTGATAGTATGTCTGGCCAACAGCCCAAACTAATCTCATGGAAGATAGGTTAGCATCAGGTTGAGGCTATTGACTGGGGCTCTAGGTCATATGTAAGGACAGGTTTGCCACAATTTGAGGACCTCAAAATAAGCTTTCTCAAGAAAAGGCCCCCAGGTCAGAGTAAACCTTGCTTCATAGGTGTGTACAGACTGGGCCCACTGGTCAAGTCCATCTTTTTCAGAATCTATTTGTTCAGGACTTGATGCACTTCAGGCTGCACTGAGAAGCAAAGGACTGGCCAAGGCAATCATGACTAACATTAGTCTCATCGGTGTCTGACTGCTCTATCAAAACACCTCTTGCTTCCTGCAGTATTTATTTTTAAATATAACTTTGTCTACTATTAACAAGAACACATTTACCCTTGCTTTAGATGTGCTCCAGGGAAACTGCCTATTAACAGAGCGCTGTCTTCTTAAAAAGAATTCTCTTTTTAAATGAAGAAACCTCTTGGAAGATTAATTATCCTCTCACCACTTCCCCGACACTAATTTCTGTTTCTTTTCTTTAAGGTCAGAGTTGCATGTGTTTGGTCTGCAAAAACCTGTTTCTCAAATATCCCTTCAATAATTTCCATGTGAAAAAAATCAAGGGAAGAAGAGAAACATAAAGACAGGAAGAGGGAGAAAGAGAAACAATTGGTGTTAGGAAGGGAAGTGGCATGAATATTTCTGCAAATCTCAGACATAGGTCAGGGGAGGAGTGGAGATAAAACAATTGTTTTGAATGGATCACATTCCCATCCACTTTACACTGGTGTCAGATAAGCTAAATTAGCAGCTATTAGAACATGAAGCTCCTCTGTGATTATCAGACAAGTGATAGTATGTCTGGCCAACAGCCCAAACTAATCTCATGGAAGATAGGTTAGCATCAGGTTGAGGCTATTGACTGGGGCTCTAGGTCATATGTAAGGACAGGTTTGCCACAATTTGAGGACCTCAAAATAAGCTTTCTCAAGAAAAGGCCCCCAGGTCAGAGTAAACCTTGCTTCATAGGTGTGTACAGACTGGGCCCACTGGTCAAGTCCATCTTTTTCAGAATCTATTTGTTCAGGACTTGATGCACTTCAGGCTGCACTGAGAAGCAAAGGACTGGCCAAGGCAATCATGACTAACATTAGTCTCATCGGTGTCTGACTGCTCTATCAAAACACCTCTTGCTTCCTGCAGTATTTATTTTTAAATATAACTTTGTCTACTATTAACAAGAACACATTTACCCTTGCTTTAGATGATATAACTTATGTAGTAGTAGGGTATAAAAGCTTTTCCAGAAGTCTTTTTAAAATATTCTGAAGGAAAATAGCATTTTGTAAGAGCTAGCTATGCTGAAAATGATGTGTATGCAGAAAGAAACCTAAAAGCTAAGCACAACACTATACCAAGAAAATAAAAACCTAGATGATTAGGTTAGTGATTCATTGCCCAAGAAATAATGTCTATGTGAATGGCAATGGAAGCATATTAACAACGCTGTGTTTCTTTTCCAAGTACCTGGAACTGCCTTTCCAACCAAGTGCACATATTGTCTCAATTCTACTACCCACCCACGGATTTTAATAAGGCTACATTGATTCATACCAGCTCATTTACTAATGCTTCATAACACACTCTGACAAGAACAGTTGCAATGTACTACTTTTTAGCAATTCAGTTTTATCTGAACTGAGCATGCAGTTTTTAAGAATGTGTGTGTGCCTCTTGCTATACAAAACAATTTTATTTTTTAGGCAATAAAATAATTTACCTAATCATTTTATTAATTGATAGACCCATATTCTGCATTTTCAACATAAAAAGGATGAAAGCAAATTTTCTCTAGACAGGACCAGCTTCTGTGGTTTCTGCTAATGCTGTCGCCCTTGTGACTTAGAGGAATCAGGAACATTTAATTACCGAGTTTGAATTAGGTCCTTGAAAAGTACAGTACAATGGCTTTGGCTTATTGCAAGCACTTTAGGAAGTGGTTATTTCAGTCTAATAACTGACTGGCTCAATTAAAAGGAGACAGGAAAACCATTTCCTAAAGCAGGCACTGTGTTATTCACTGCTGTCACCTATAAGCCAGTGGTTCTTCATTTTGTCCTATCCTGGTCAATTTGAAGGGTATGGCACAATCCATTTTTTATTCACTTCATCAGGAATTCTCAGCCAGGAGGTGGGAGTGCATCAGAATTCAGGGTGAGATTACATGAGCAATTAGAACGTTGGATGATTCTAATATATCAAGATACACAGCCATATGGGGATTCTTGCTCCCAATCAGATGAAAATCTCATCTAAAGCCTATGCTTTGCAGGAGATGAACTAACAAATAGCAGAACACTGCTATTAATTTAACTTACAATAAGCGCAGCAGAAAACAATCAGAGACCTGCTTCAATTCTGGCTATATGGTTAAACAAAACCCCCAGGTGTTGGATGGGAAGAGCAACAAAGATCCAATAGAAAGTGACATCCAAAGACTCTACATAGCATCACTCTTATTTTAGACCCTAGAAAACCAAAACCTACCTTTATCAGTATAACTTTGAAATTCCTTTTATGATACATAGGGTGATAACCTTATCTGAAACATAATCTTTGTAATCTCTGAACATGCATTCATATACCTTATAAGGACAAAAACTAATTTACTCCATCAGATCTTTTCATTGATCTTTTCAGGGATGCTTACATAGATAAATTGAATCTATATCAAAAACAGACTATTGTTATAATGGATGTCAGCCTATAGTCTTTCAACTTAAAAGGAAAAAGAATGACTGCCTTCTCTAAATTCTAAAATGTATGCAAGAGTAAAAAAAAAAAAATTGGAGTGGTTAAAAGTGATCCAATTCAGTGGGCATATTCCTGCTGCACTGGATATAAGAAAAAGATAAATAAAGGAAAATCCCAAGGCCTCCTAGGAACCTAAAAGGAAAGAATACCTGGAGGAGCAGTTAGAGAGGGGAAAAAACACTTCATTTTGGATATGTTAAGTTTAATATGCCAATAAGATATCCAAGTGAAGATGTTGAGCAGAAAGGTTTATAAGGCTGGAGTTCAGGAAAGAGGTCCAGGCTGTAAATAAAGATTTGGGAGTCACTGGCATATAAATGGAATTTAAAACCAAGAGAATGGGTGGGATTGTCAAGAAAGTATGAGTCCTGGGGCTCTCTGAGCTGAGAGTTTGAAAAGATGATGAGGAGGAAACTCAACAGGGAATAACCATTGAGGTAGAAGAAAAGTGAAGAATGAGTGGAGTCCTACAATCCATGTGAAGAAGTATTTCAAGGAGGAAGGAGTTATCAAGGAAGATGGGGATTGAGAACTGACCATTTGATTTAGCAACAAGAGGTCATTAGTGTCTTTGAAAGAGTTGTTTCCATGAAGTGGTAGGGGCAAAGGTTTGGTTGGAATGGATTTAAAGGAAATGAGGATGTAAACACTGAAGCCAGGAAGTATAGATAACTTTTTCAAGGAGGGAAGCAGAGAAATGGGGCACAGGCTGGAAGAGAAATAAGATCAATAGACCTTTTTTAAAATGCCTATATGATTATGGGAAACAAAAATAGGTGTTGTGGAGGAGAAAGGATAGATTTCCTAAAATTATGTCCTTGAGTAGACAAGAGGAAATAGAATGTAGTACTCAAGAGGAATGATTGGCTTTAGATGGGAGTACAAACTATCTCTGATACTGGAAAGAAAACAGATTACCTGGCTCTAAATATGGGCTGTGCTAGTTTATGGAAGGTCTCTTCAGATAGCTATTTTCTTGGTAATATTGGAAATGTAATCAGCTGAAATTGAAGAAAAGAGTGGAGGTGTTAACAGTTTAGGAAAAAAGGATAAGAAATGGAATAATCATCTAGGAGAGTAGGAAATTAAATTATCAAAGGTTTTGGTCATCCAATGTGGCAGCCCCTAGTCACATATACCTACTGAACACTGAAATATGACTTGTCTGACTGAGGAAATTAATTTTAAATTGTATTAAATTCTGATTATTTTCATTTTGATTTTAAAATTGATATTCCATTCTTTAGAAAACTTTTAAGAATATTTGGAAAAGTTTGAATATGTAACTATGGTTTCAATCATAACTTTTTGAAATTTAAATACAGATCCTGCATTTTCTATGAACATTTAACATCCAAATTAAGAGGTGCTATATGTGTCAAATACACACCAGATTTCATAGAATAAAAAAAGTAAAATAGCTCATTTATATTTTATATTGGTTATATATTGAAATAATATTTAAATATATTGCATTAAGTAAAATATATTGATGTTCATTTAATCTTTTTATTCTATTTTTAATATGCCTTCTAGAAAATTTTTAAATTATACATATGGTTTGCATTACATTTTATTGGAAAATGTGGGCTGAGGAAAATGAAATATGGTTTCAGGGCAATCTTAAAGGCTCAGTGGTCATGAATTTAAAGTGAAACCAATCATCAAGGTTTTATGATTTTCTCCATTCATAGTCAATGGTATGTGTGGAGTAGACAGACTATTGGATTTAAGCAAGGTTGGGCTCTTGTCGAGTACAACAAAGCAAAAGAAGGTCAAAGTGCTTTCAAGGGACTTATTGAAATTATTGTGACATTTAAGCTAAGTGGTGAAATAAGGAGGTGCAAGGGTTAAGAGAAATGAAAAATGCACGGCCAGTGGATTCCTGAACTTGGTGAATTTGATAGCTTATTGGAGACAAACTACTAGAGGAATGAGAAAGGTAAAAAATGGTGGTTAGAGTGTGCGCTGCTTGAAATTGAAATTATGGTGGAGTTTTGACAGCAACAAGGTCTAGGGCAGCGATGGTGAATCTTTTGAGCTCGGCGTGTCAGCATTTTGAAAAACCCTAACTTAACTCTGGTGCCGTGTCACATATAGAAATTTTTTGATATTTGCAACCATAGTAAAACAAAGACTTATTTTTGATATTTATTTTATATATGTAGATGCCATTTAACAATGATTTTAAGAAAAATCAACCAAAAAAATGAGTTTACGTGTCACCTCTGACACGCGTGTCATAGGTTCGCCATCACTGGTCTAGGGTATGATCATAAGAGTGAATGACTGATATAAGGTGGTGAAGAAGAGGAATTAAAAGAACTGAGGGGTCAGGAATTGAATTACAATGGATAAATAAAATTAACAATTCAGAAAGGAATAATATTGGAGTGAGGAGAGGCTGTAATCCAGAAGCAAAAATCTTCAGGAAATGAGTGGGATGATTTGGAGTACTATAAATTACTACAGCAAAGAGGGTGGTAAGTAGAAAGTCTTGGGAATTGAGGTTCCAAGTTGGAAGTTTTGAGGTGGGATAAGGGAACTATCTATCCCAGCCCAGTGACACTTGGCACATGCCTAGAAAACCATTCATGACATGAAAGTACAGAGGATGATGTGTTCTCAAGAAAAATTCAGTTTTTTGTTAAGAAATAGATGAGACTTCAGAGGAGAGACTGGTGATGGACACAGGGCCCAGAGGGCACAGTGGAAGGCTTTCCGAGTGGAAGACCAGAATGGATAAGGAGAGGGTTGACCAGGGAGATTGGTGTTTCTGTGATGAATGACATAGGAGGATTAAAGGGCCAATGAGGTTGGTCCTGCGGTTCTCATGGAAGATTGCAGAGATAAAACTATGAATTTTAGGAGTGTCTGAGTCTCCCTTCACTCCTGCTATGGAGGTAAAGAATCCCATGAAGGTGTTTTAACTTTTGCTTTACTAGCCTTTGACCCTGAAAGCTTAGCATTTAAACTGAGATAAATAAAATATTCCAGATGATTGTGTTTTTGTCCATTTCTCTCAAGACTAATAGTTTTGCTTTATATATTTTGGTGTTGGCTAATTTATATACAAAATTTTATAACTATTATTTTTATTTTTTTTATATGAATAGTACAAACCTTGATCTCACTTTTGTTTTGGTTGACCCAAAGGATGTTTTATAAATTTTTTATATTTAACCTTAGTGGCTCATTTTGTTTCAGATATAAGTCTTGCTAATAACATCCAGTTAGGTGAGTTTATACATATGTGTATACATGATAAACAATTTAAGCGTCTCTTATCTTTTAATAAGAAATTTAAGCCATCCCCATTTATTGTGGTAACTGATATGCTTAGTGTTACTTTTGCTATCTTCATTTTCCAAATCATCATTTTTTATTTTCCTAAGTTTTCTATAATAGTCAAAATAACTCTACTTATTTATTATTCATTAGTGATTTAGAAGTTTTCTACAAGCAGTTACCTTTAAATTGCTTTTAAAACATATGTTGTGTACCTACCAACTGTCAGAAAGAAATTTGCCTAGCTTTTACTTCTCTTGACCACCACTTAGCAATTACATATAAGCTATTTAATCCCTTTCTTATTTCAGTGGAAATTTGGAATGTGGAGGGCTCAGTGACACACAGTCAGGTGGTTTCCCTGACTACAAGATAATCATGGAACTCTATGTATAGTAATATACAAAGTGTATTGGTTCCCTAAAGTGCATAAAACAGTAAATCACTGTGTTTAATATGTGAAATACATTCTGTGGTACTGGTAGGCATGATAAGCAAGGTTACAGGAAGCTGTTTAAAAGTAATACTATCTCATGCCTGATTAATGTACTATAATATGGCACATGCTTAATGAGAGAATCATTAACTGGAATATAATTAGGTTTTTAAATCAGTCCCTAGTTAATCATTTGCTTTTAAATACACCTAAGAGTAAATAATCTCAGCTGTTTGGGTTTTCACCTTCACCTTGTCTTCAACATAAACGGGATTCTGTAGCATGTTCATAGATGGACCAGACCCCCCAAAGCAACTCTCTCTGAGAAATGCTTCCCTGGGATGCCCCAAAGAGGGTCTGTTTTTAAGTTATGTTGAGTTCTGTATTTATCTGTCACTGATTCACCAAGGCACTTTCTTATTAAAAGCTCTTGGTAGGCTCAACACTAAGACACCTGTTTAACTCTTTGTGACCCAAAGTTATTTGATAATACAATCTTTTGCTTGCTTTGCAATGGAGCCTATTTGGGGAAGTGTTGCTGCATGATGTTCTGTTGTGAAATATTTAGAAGGGTCACATTCACTTCTTTAGAGTTCTTGGTTACAGAGCTCCTAAAGTATTTCTTGTATCTTTGATATCTTCCAGAATTTTAATGAAATATCTCTGTCAATTTTGACTTTCAACTCCCCTTTCTTCCTTCCCTGCTCAGGTCTGTAAAAACCTCAAATATAAAGTCAATGGTGGAAATGGACCAGGAAATTATATTTACAGGCACACATACTCAAACTCACCTCTATTATCTTATCTAAGGATTTGGTAACATGGCAAGCTTATAATACTCCCTTACCTTTTACTGTGCTTTTCTGTTCCCTGTGGAAACAGACTTCTGGCGGGCCATGCCCACAGGTGTACCATGTATATACACACAGCCATAGCCCATGTTCCCTGGGATCTCTCTACAGTTATGTACATGCCTATCTCTCTAATTAGACTCTCAGTTCCTTGAGGGAGGCATCTAAAACATATTTATTTTTATATCTGTACTATCCTATATAATAAAAGCCTAGGTGGCGTTACGCCCTCACGCAACATCATCACAAGATGGCCACCACAAGATGGCCAGCAGGGGAGGACAGTTGTGGGCAATCAGGCCAGTAGGGGAGGGCAGTTGGGGATGACCAGGCCTGTAGGGGAGGGCAGTTGGGACGACCAGGCCGGCAGGGGAGGGCAGTTCACAAAAGTGAAGTAACAAAGTTCTTATTTTTTACTTTTGTAATGAAAATCTATTAAACTTATTTTTATAACGGCTCTACCACACACATGCATAAGAAAATATACAGAATCAGGATTAACAAAAGGCAAAGGTAAGTAGATAAAGACAAAAATGATAAGACATTAGGTTCATGAATGAATAAGAAAAAGCCAATAGCCATATAGAAAATATGGGGGTTGGGAGAGAGTAATTCACTGAGGATAAAATACAAATGACAATAAATATGAAAAGCTGCTCAACCTCACTAGTAATCAGAAAAATGCATACTAAAATAACAAGATTATATTTTCAACCATCAGACTGGCAGAAACTTAAAAGATTTATAATATCCAGAGCTGACAGTGATAAATGGAAGTAACTACTTTCATACACTGTTGGTGGGAGTATAAATTGATACTATTTTGAAGAGCATTTGACATATCTCAAAATTGCAATTTGCAACTTTTAGCCAACTTGGACTCTCTTCTACAGAACTGCTTTCACATGAGAACAAAGACTTATTTGAGGGTACTGATAACAGCATTGTTTATGATAGAAAAAAATTGAAAACAAATATCCTCCAATGCAAGAATTTTAAATTAATAATTATGCATTCATTCTATTAAATACTATACAGATAGTATTTGAATAATGAATAGTGAGGAGTAATAAAGCAGACTTTCATGGATTGACTTGAAAAGGTCTCAAAACATATTGTTAAATAAACAAATTAAAGGCCTATTGAAAATTTTTAATTTGAGCATAGTATTTATATAAACATGTGTTATTGAATGAATGAATCTGTGACTTGCAAAGTTCTTTAAGCTACTCAAATATCTGGTGCACTGATCTGTTTTATATGAAATGCTACATAACAAATGAAAAAGACAAAAATATGTTGAAACAGAGTTCGTGTGATACCAAATTCAACAGTTATTACTAATTGGTAGAGGGATGAAAAGGAGCTAATATGTTTTAAACTAAATAGTTCTATATAATTTGAACTATTTGTAACAAAATTATATTACACATGTAATTTTAAAAATACATTTGGCCTCTAGTAACAATAAGGTTTGTTAAGACCTGCCCAACTTAGTACTTACATGACAAGCAGTTGAAAGTTTATAATAATTGATTACAGACATGTGAACAGCATCACACACTTGACTCTTAGGAGCAAAAAGCCCCCCAAATTATTTCTTAATAATGGTCAGCCCATCTAATATAATAATTTAAATTAAGTCTATTTCTTTCCTTCTTATGTAGATTACTTCTCAGATCACCTGGTAGACTTGAGCCAGTAGCCAACCCTCATATACAACTCTAATCTGTCAGAGGAAGGTGAGTGATGTGATAAAAACCATCATGACTTTAAACAGGTCAAAGGAGTGAAGATGATGGTGAAATGTCTCGACTCTGATCCCTCACTAGTTCATTTTTCAAAGCACCATTGAAAGCTAACACTAAGATGAGTAAAGGAAAGTAAATCATACCCAGGGATTAATAAAGATACTGTATATAGAGATGTTAGTATTTATAACCCATGACCCTTGTACTTATTGACATAAAGAGCAGACAATATCTGTCTGTACTGCCATACAATTTTACAATGCTGAGCAAGTAACATCTCAATTTCCATTAAAAGACTATGACTCCTCACTGCTCATCTTGAAAATCCTTTGGCAAAAGTAATGATCCCCCTATTAAACTGTGGTGGAGTCATTTGTGCTCAATAGAGAGTGCATTTAGTTCAAGCAATGCATTTTCCAGCAGCATGAACTCTAACACAGAAGCCCACTGTGCACAGCGCACGTGTTCCATGGCTATTTTTCCAGTGAAGGACACCGAAAAACTATTTAAGAGCTCATTTTCCTCTTGCTCTGTCATCTGTGTACTCCACGGACAGCTTATCTGTCACTACTCAATTGTTCAAAACAAAATGCATTCTCTCGTATTGTACTGTAAGAATTTATAAACACAGAGATGACCCACCTAGTTACAACTGAAATGTAACAAATGTCAGCAACTGGCTAGAACCTGACTACATCGTTAATAACAAACAGCAAAACCTTCCCTTCCATTTTGAGTGCATTCTTACAAGATTTATAGAAACTTTTTATAGCACTTTTCAAGTATCATTCTTATTGGATGTATCTGCATTTTGAATCAGAAACCTTTAGAAATATGTTTCCCCTTTAAGTAAAAAATAAATCTTTGAATACTTTCAAATTATAATTTTTAATTAAGTTAAATTCTCTTAATGTCAGATAAGTCAGCTTTTATTGACACCATGCTCTTGTGACTATGTACAATTTTAATTGCATTATGTAATTTTTTTTCTGACCATTATATAAAAAAAAAGGCCTTTTCAGTAGTTGTCTTCCTTATATTCCTACATTTCCTCTGATGTATGCAGCAACATTCATTCAACAAGGTTAGCTCCTGGTAATAATTCTTAATTGGGAAAAATTATAGAAAATAAACAGCATAATCACTCCCAATACATTAGTGCAGATGTAGTAACTATAAAAAGGATAATCAAGTCACCCTCTGAGGTATTCAGTTGCTTTTAAAATTTGGGCCAGAATTAAAGTAATGAGGAGAGTAGCTGGCAAAAATAACTTGTCACAGTTTAATTTGAAGTTTTCTAGCTTATTAAAAATTTTTCTTTTTGAATTCTAAATTCCCTGAAGCATTGTCAGTCCAGGGACAGGGTAGCTCGAGGGTTAAGTCAGCTGCTCACCAACTCCACAAAAGACCTGTGAACTTTTTTCCATGCCACTGCTCTGCCCCTCTCTGTTTAGCTTAGCTTTCTTTCTGGCTGCAAGATAACTGCTGTATTCCAGCCAGACTTATTTTCAGAGGAAGAAGAGAAATTGTTCACTGAGGATTTCAGAAGCCCCTCAGCTGCCTTCTCCTATTACAATGGCCAAAGCCTGTGCCTCAATTAATCACAGGCAAAGAGAACAGGATTACCACCAATAGTTTAGTGAACATGATTATGTGGAATAGTGTGGATTACCCAACACAATCCAGGTTCTGCTCAAAAGGAAGAAATCGTTTGGTGAATGTTTATTGGATAGAGATTAAATAGTATCTATCTGCTACTCTCTGGATATATTGCTTGTTTATACATGTCCACTTGCCTGTGAAAATTTATGATCATTGAGAATGAGTGCTAATTTATATGAATATTTGTATCTTAAGTGCATGTTACATATTCAGTAAGTACTTTTCAATTAATGAATGGATAAATACCTAATCCATAAGAATAGAAAAAAAAACATTACTGTGAAGTTAACAAAGCTTAAGTTTTGAGGTTCCTTATCAGAACTATAGAAATGTGGTGCTATGATCATCTGTTATTGTAAAATTTGCAAAAATAATATGTTTTAACTGTGATTGGTTAAAATTGCTGACTCCACTCTTGAGTGACTAATCCTCCCTGACATTTCTCCCAATGTTAGAGTGACCATGAGCATTTGGGGAATTCATCTATCAGAAAGTTGAGATGAGGATACATTATTTTATTTCCATGGGATATATTCATGTGTTTCTCAGCCGTTTCCATTATAGTGATGTCATTGCAAACCACCTGGTATAGGGATGGTTCCATAAATACACCTGCAGTCACTACCATGATACAAAGGCACAGGGTCAGAGACATTGTTATGATTGAACATGCCTTACAGTACCTAGGCCCGAACAAATGTTAGTAGCAAAGGAGAAATAAGCATTGAAATGTAAGGAGCCAGAAACTAGTATATTCTAATTTTTTTCAATCATCAGATATGTAAAATTATAAATAGAGGATTCAGTTCTTATCAAAGTTCAATCAAAACAGATCTTCTCTGTCAAAACAATGTTTAACAGTGCAGTGTATACAATTTTAAAGCACCATCCCTTTTTATCACTTTTAGTAGGCATTATAGGAAACAGAATTTATCAGAATTCCTGTGTCTATAGAGCACAAATCTGTAGCAGTACTATAAACAGCAAGTTTGCCTATAAAAGAAACTTGGCAGACTTCCCCAAATTCAGCAACCATCATAAAAATTTACATGACATCACCCATAAAAATTATAAAACCAAAAAAATCTTCTAAACTACTATTAATAAAAATAAATTTTGATCAGCCATGCTGGAAGAAAGACTGAATACCCTTTGTATTCTATTTATAAAAATAATTGTATTACAAAACTGTTGTCAAATGAAGAAGTGAGCAAAATTAAGCAAAGACATAGCCAATAGGTATGCAGTTCCAATGCAACAGCCTACTATAAGAATGACAACTAATTTCTATTCAGTGTTTCCAAGGATGTTGCATGTGTTTAATTCTTTAAATGTATTTACAACTCAAAGAAATTACCATATCAGCAGGATGGGCTATGTTATACAGCAGTGGCTTAATAAAATAAAGGTTTATTTCTGTCTTACTCTTCATATGCTGTAGTTAGAATTTGTGCTCTATATAGTTGTCACTTAGTTAGCATGACAGAGCTTCCACCATCTGGAATATCTCCAGTCATTGTAACGAGGAGAAAGGGAATGACAAATAGCACATTCACTCTTAGATGTTTTGACTAGAAGTGACACCCATCATTACTACTTATATTTTATTGACCACAGCAAGTCACATGGCCATGTCTAACTTCAAAGAAGTGGGCAAAAACCATTTCTTCATTTACTTAGAAGGAGAAGAACAGATATTTGTAAACAACCAATCATTACTACAGGTACTATTATCATTAGTTGACATATTGGCATGCACAAAATTAACTAGCCAAAGATTGCACAAAGAATAAAATATGAGGCTAAGATTCAAACCCAGGCTCTAGAGTCCACAACCTTGACTTCTATGCTTCTGCCTCCTTTGATGTAAATTATTTGGTAAATTCCTAAACCCTGGAATAGCAAATGGCATTACCCCAAGCATTGCATTCTAGCTGAGAAATTATGACAAATAATACAAACAAGATCCACACATTTTCTATTTTAATGAGCAATATAGCTTAAGCTCTCAATCATTCTCTTCATTCAACAAACATTTCTAAAGGACATTTAGAAATTATAAATGAATATAATCTATATATATAAAAGCCCAGTGACTGGAATGGCGGAACAACCAGAACGACCGGTGGCTATGATGTGTACTGTGGCAACCAACCAGCGTGATCTGGGCCCTGGCTGGCCCGGCCCCTAATCGGCCCCCAACACCCCGACTGGGGGCGGGCCAACTATGCCGGCCCAACCTGATGGGCCCCCATGGGGGGAGCCAGCTAGACCCCACCCATGCACCAATTCATGCACCAGGCCTCTAGTTGTTTATAAAAGGTTAACATGGTGGCCTGGCCAGTGTGGCTCAGTGGTTGAGCATCGACCTATGAACCAGGAGGTCACAGTTTGATTTCCAGTCAGGGCACATGCCCAGGTTGCAGGCTCAGTCCCCAGTGTAGGTATGCAGGAGGCAGCAGACCAATGATTCTTTCTCATCATTGATGTTTCTATCTCTCTTTCCCTCTCCCTTCCTCTCTAAAATCAATAAAAATATATTTTTTAAAAACTTTTAAAAGATGAGCATGGTGGGTGGATGGAGTGGGCAGGCTAACTAGCCATCTCAGATGGTGATTTAAGAAAAATTGAATTTATTTAAGGAAAGGGATGGGGGAAGGGATTTCCAAAGGGAAGGGCCGCACAGCACCAAGCCAAGTGGACATTGGGTCGATGATGGCAGCACCCAGATGCTAGAGTTTCATCCTTATATGCAGTCACTGGTGGGAAACTTGTCGTCAGTGAGTTTGGAGGCTGAGCTGGTGGGCTTGGAATGCAGATGGGATGCAGGTGTGTGATCAGATGCCTTCAGGACAGTTTCCACTCCTTGAATGGTCTGACTCCCGGTGTCCAGCAAGCTTTTTCTGGTCTTTTGTTTTCCTGTGGCAAAAGCTTACAAATGGCTGTTAAGGATTGTATTGCCCTATAGTCCTAACAATTTGTTTGTTTGTTTGTGATGTGTTGTCACATCTGTTTCATCGAGAAAGCTAAGAGGAGGAAATTCACCTAACACTGACTGGAGGAAGGAACTATCTGGAGATTAAAGGGTCATCTATTGAACATCTAACAACTATAATTACTCATTTCCAATGATCAATGGCCTGCCTGCCCTTCCATCCTTCTTTCCTGTCTTCCTCCCTTTCTCCCTCCTTCTCACTCTCCTTCCCTCCCTCCCTTCCTTCTCTCCTTCTCTTTGTACCATCTCTTTCATAAAAATTTATTGCATTCCTGGGAGATGGCAGGTATTAGGAATTGAAGAGATAAACAGAAATAAGATCTATCCTCTGTCCTCAAGTAAGTAACAATCACAGCCATAAATGAGATGCACAAATGCAATATAAGATTCAATGAGATACACTGAATGTCTTCCGGAATTCAAACTCTACACATATGCCTGATTTTATAGGGGCAGGACCAGACTATAATTTGCCAGGATATGTTTATTACAGCTCTCAGCCTGTGAATTTATTAGCATCCTCTCCAACCCATAAGACCTTTGGTTTCATTCACTGATGTGTTTACAGCTGACATGCACTATCTATCTTTCTGGGCTTTTGTGCCCATATTTGTTTATACTGACACATGGTGCTATAGCTGTATGCCTAGATAAGATTTCAAGTGTTTTTACTGAAGTCACTCAGAATTATAGTAAAAAGAACCTTTAATAACCATCTTAATAACCAAAGAACCCTGGCTCTCAGATTCTGTGTTCTTTGGCATCTGTTAGTAAATACCTTACTACCTTCACTGGCTTTAGGGTATATTGTTTACCTGTGGCACAGAAAAAAAAAATCTCCCATATTTTGTTGGGAAAATTCTTGTGTCTGACACTCAGGGTTCTGAGAGTTGTTTACAGCCATCTGGTAGGAAGTATTACTTGTGCTTCACCTGCAATGATTTGTGTGTCAGGCTTTTTGTCTCTTATAGTACATGAAAAGGACAAATGAAAGTCCTTTTCCCTGCAGTACCTCTCCTCCTCATAAAAGTACTTTCCCAAACTTTAATTACTGGCATGATAGCCTGTTTCTATTCTCAGCGTCCAAGGTCCACTTTGCTTTCTTTTCCAATTAAATCTTTTTCAAGAACAAGGATAACATTTATGCTATGTTACAACTGGCAAATGTCTTCTCTCAACCCGCATCTTCAGTTTTCTGAATGGAAATACAGGCGGTTGTATGCTTGTTAAAACATTGTGGACATGGTAGCTATCATGTCCATAATGTTTTAACTAGTATTAAAAAATGCTAGTGTTTTCCAAGAAGGTCAAACTGGAAGCAAATATTCTGTTTCATTTTAAATTGTCAGAGATTATAATATAATGAAATATAATAAGCATATTCCCTATTTCAAAATGACTGAGGGATTGTGCAAAAGGATCCTGATTTAAGTTATTTTGAACTGTATTTTCATTTCTGGGCATGACATACACCTTTCCACATAGTTACTTTTACAGCAGATGCTAGAAATTTGTTGAAAACATTGTTTTTAGTATGACTAGTAAAAGTTTTGGAACAAAACAAACAAATAAAAGAGATATTTTTGTAGTAATGCTGCATAATAAGCAGCCCCCCCCTCCCCCCCAAAAAAATCTCAGTGGCTTACAACTAGCCTCTGTTTCTCACTCATGAGTCAACAGGTCCACTGTGGCAGCTCTGTTTAAAATGTCAGTGAGGCTCAGGTTTGCTCCACATCTCTCATTCTGGGACCTAGGTGGCAGGAGCAGCAGCTCTCTGGAGCATGTCCTCCTCGTGGTGTAGGGCAGGAGTGCCTGCGTGATAGACAAACAATGCATGCATATTGAAGCCCAGGTCGGATGTGATGTATGTTACCTCACTCACTTTACATTGGCCAAGCAAGTCTCCTGCCACGCTCAGAGTTAGTGAGGCAAGGAAGTACGCTGTACTCTCACTCAGTGACCATTGGCCAGGGCAGGGAGAACAGGGAGACCTGTGACCAAATAATACAATTTGCCATAAGGATTAATTATCACTCTCTGTCTTCCCTGTATAGAATATGGTTATTGCCAATAGAAATGTCTAACCATGTATTGCAATGTACTTCAAGAAAAGCTACCTTTATTGGTTAGAGTATATTTCTTCTGTTCTTTGATAAGTAGCTTTCTACTTCAGTTTATCTTTCATGCCTTCAGTTTGGATCAAATATATGTTTCTATCATAATTCACTGGAATTTACATAAAACCACCTAGTAATATGGTTCTTTTCCAAATCACCTTTTTTTAAGTAGCATGCACTTCTACCCACTTCTCTAAATTAGGCTACAACTTTTTCAAAAACTAACTTGAGCTCAGACCCACTTCTAAATATAAGAAAGAAATAATTATTTCAGTGAGAATAAACCTCCTCTTATCTATAATAAAGCTGTACCCTCTTACTAAACAAAGATTTTAAAATACTTTCTGTGTATTTAAATTTGTCATTATTCATTGAGTAAACCAAACTATAGATTATACCAGTCTTTTAAATGCTCAATGTAGTTTTACCTTTATTTCCTCAAAGTTCTCCTTTCCTGTGAACCTTGACATGCCTTAGAATTGCTATAACATTTCATAAGTTGGAATAGTCAAAAAATTTAAATATCTTTGGTTTAGTTTTACACACATTAAACTCATAACAACAGATATCATCTGAAGTAAATGCATTTTTGCCAAATTATACCATCTGTAGATAATGGCAACTCATGAAATCATATGAAAGTTCACAGAATAAACAGTAAACTTTGATATTTGTATTAGAGATTGGCCAAATGGTCCATGTTCATTCGAACATCTGTGCTGCTCAGCTATTCACAAGTCCCAGGAAATACAGCTCAGCCAACAATTTGTCCTTCCAGCGTTATAGTAAGATGTCTGTTCAATTCTCTTACATCGATGATGGACTGACAAATATGTTTGATTTCAGCTAGATATATAAAAATTCATTTTCTTCTGGGAGCTAGTTTTTGTTTGCTTGCTTGCTTTTGTTTTTTATTTTTTGCATTCCAGCTTTGAGAGATGGGGCCTGCACAGGAGGTGAGCGGAGTTTTCAGAGCTACAGCTCCAGGCAAAGGTGGAGCCTCCTGGGCCTTTCCTTGTATCCCAATCTGGGCTGCTGCTGAGCAGCTGGACACTTAGACCCTCATTCCCGCTGCAGAGTGAGCCGGTCTTTGTAATGCTCTTTTGTTTTTAACAACTTTATTGAAGTATACTTTGTATACCACAAAGCTCGCTCAGTTAAGGTGTACAATTTAATAATTTTTAATATATTTACAGAGTTGTGCAATTATCACCATAAGCTAATTTTAGAACATTTTCACCATTTCTAAAAGAAAACCCTCTATCCACTGGCCCCTTCCCACTGCTCTGCAGCCCTAGGCAATCACGAATCTACTTTCTCTATATATTTGCCAATTTGGATATTTTAAATAAGTGATATCCTGTTTCCATTCTTAGTGTCAAATATACAATATGTGGTCTTCTGTGGCTGGCATCTTTTTTTAAGCATAACGTCTTCAAATTTCATCTTTTGTAGCATGTATCAAGTCTTCATTCCTTTTTATGGCCAAGTAATATTCCATCACATGCATATGCCACTATTTTTTTTTCCACTCATCACTAATGGACATTCAAGTTGTTTCTGTTTGGGGGCTACTATGGATAATGCTGCTATAAACTGCTGTGTACAAGTTTTTCTGTAGACATATGTTTTCTTATCTCTTTACTATATACCTAGAAAAGAAATTGCTGGGTCATGTAAACTTAGACATGGTAATTCTACACTTAACTTTTTGAGGAGATGCCAAATTGTTTTCCAAAGTGGCTGCACCATTTTACAATTTCACCATCAGTATATGAAGATTCCAATTTCTATACATCCTCACCAACATTGTAATTGTCAGTCTTTTTTATTATAGCTATTCTAGTGGGGGTGGCTTTGACTGGTCTTTCCCTAATGACTAATGATATTGAGCATCTTTTCATGTGCTTATTAGTTACTCATCTGTCTTCTTTGGAACAATGTCTACTCAGATCCTTTGCTTATTTTTAAAATCAAGTTGTTGTTTATTATAGAGTTATGAGTTCTTTATATACTCTGGATACAGGTCCCTTATCAGATATATGATTTACACATATTATCTCACATTCTCTTGGCTGTCTTGGATATTCTGGATTCTGTCACTTGAAACGCTAAATTTTTAATTATTATGAAGTCAATTTTATTGACTTTTTTCCTTGATCACTTGTGCTTTCTTAGTATCATGTTTAAGAAAGATGCCGAAACCGGTTTGGCTCAGTGGATAGAGAGTCGGCCTGCGGACTCAAGGGTCCCGGGTTCGATTCCGGTCAAGGGCATGTACCTGGGTTGCGGGCACATCCCCAGTGGGAGATGTGCAGGAGGCAGCTGATCGATGTTTCTCTCGCATCGATGTTTCTAACTCTCTATCTCTCTCCCTTCCTCTCTGTAAAAAATCAATAAAATATATTTTAAAAAAAAGAAAGAAAGAATTGCCTAACCCACGGTCACAAAGATTTACTACTTTATTTTCTTCTAAGATTTTTAAAGTTTAAGCTCTTACATTTAGATCTGTCATCTACTTTAGGGAATTTTTGAGTGTGGTATAAGATAGGTGTCTAACCTATTTATTTTTTTGTATGTAGATATTCAGTTGCTCCACACATTTATTGAGAGACTATTTTACCTCATTGTTCCAAAAAAATATATTCACACTTTAACCACTGATATCTCACTTAACTCCTTTTCAGGTTTAACTGATTTTAAGTAATAGGTGAAGCCAAACTAAGCTTTGAACAAAGAAAATTTATCCTACACGCCACAGACTTTTTATGGGGATACATAAAAGATAAAGTTTATGGTACAAAACTGGAAAGTCAATGAGTTGAGGGCATACAAATACCAAACGAAATGATTCTTGATGTTACTGACTCCATTGCTTCGCATTATCAGCAGTGCCTGGACCAGAATGGTTATCAGTTTGAAAACAGGCATTAACCAAAAAATGTATTCATTTCTATAGATTCTTTTAAATTTGAAAATTAACTGTATGTCAATAAACACTGAATTTATAATCATTCAGAGTGTATATACATATTTTGGGATGCCCTGTATTTATTTATGACCATTTATTTCGGAGCACTCAGTACTATTCCATTCACCTATATGTCTATTCTTATGATAGTACCACATTGTCTTGATTATTGAAGCTTTGTAGTAAGTTTTACAGTCCAGTAGTGTGAGCCCACTGACTTTGTTCTTGTTTTTTAAAATTATTTTGGCTATTGTGAATCCCTTACAATTTGAATTGATTTTTAAAATCAAAATGGAAAGTTCTTCTTAGCCCACTTTCTCTTTTTGTTGCTTTGTTTGCTTTTTGCTTGATTACACATAAAAAACTAATAAATTATCTCAAAAAGTAAATAATATGGGTGTGATTAAGGGAAGGGTTTCTTGACTTTTATAAATACATACATATATATACATATATACATATAGATATTCATATACTAAAGCATCTCTGAATTTTATTTATTAATCATAAAATTCTTATTTAAGGAAAACTATGTTTTAATTTCTTATTCTAATAACCCTAACAGCCAATTCATACAGTAACTTATTTACCTCCTTGCACTAAAATATCTACTGAAGCACTAGCTGTACATTAATATTGATATGAACATGATTAGGTTTGGAAGGGCACAAACCACATGACATTCTGAGTAGAAAAAGAGGAAAATCCACTGGTAGCCCCTTCTGATATTATTGATTTGAACTTTTAACCATATAAACTTGTTTTGTCAAGAAAAGGGACCATTTCCTCAAAAACAGAAAAGAGCAGTCATGGAAAGATACACAGAACTGGAAAAAATAGTTAACTGGTTTCAATGTTTTGCCCAGTCTTTCCTTGGATCTGAGTTTATTTGATAACAAGGTATTGAGGAATGGCTTCAATAGTGGGCATGTTTCTACAACTTTAATAGACTCACCTCTTTATTTCCAAATTTAGAGAATTTATACTATAGAACTTGAAATACACTCTTTGCACGGGACCCTTTTATTTTCCTACAGCGAAGTTTGTTAAAACAGATTATTTTCATATGTCTTTTCTCTTCTTTCTCTTGCAGTTAGGCAAAGTTTTTCTGACTGAATGTAATTAACTCCCTTTTTCCTTATGTATGACTTTTTTAGTGATAGATTATTAAGAATTATTTCTGACATATATGGCAAAGTTTTAGCAAATAATCTGTATTTGATCAGAATTTTTAAAGTAGGTGGGCATTTCAAAAACAAGGTTTTTCTGACTCAAGCCTTTCTATGGTAGAGTTTCCAGAAATGCCACAGATCTCAAGAAGGCCATTCTTCTCCTAAACTCTCAGCCCACTCAGGCATTCTCCTGGACTTCACTGCCATGGTCTGAATAATTTATGTGATTTACAGTGCCATGTAAAAAGCACTGGAATGTCTCTGTGTATGACTTGTTTGCTTTTGATTTACAGTGACATCTTTCTATAGTAGTGGAAAGTTGCTGAAAAACTTTTCTGAAACCTTATGTTTTTCTATTCATACTCATATGACTGTGGCTCAGTTATCAATGACCTCAATTTTCTGCCCTGTTATTTTCAAATTAAAAAGTATGTGTGGGAAGTCTCATCACAAAGGCACACATTAAATAGCATTACCCAATAGATCATTATCCTGTATGCACTCTGCCATTACCAATGGTTACCTGACCTGTAGAAATAAGGAGAGTATTATGAGCATCTATCAGGATATTAAAAACTGCAGTATTATCAACTTTTCTTAGGGTCAGCTGGAATGCTTACATTGCAGCTATGATGTTGACTCAGAGAGTGACATGTGAGGTTGGTAAGTGGCCCTGTCAAGGCTTCATGATGGCCTGATAATAATAAAGAAGGGAAATGAGGGAAACACTGTCTCCTTCAGTGAGACAGGCATTTGTGAAGAAGACTGAGCACTTTGAAGTGTTCTGCCCTGCATAGCACACAAGGAGATTCAGAGAACTCGCCATGTGGGTACCTTATCATTTAAATTAGGCAGCCAGGGAGAATGCCAAGGAGCATCAACCAAACAGGGAGAAGCATATAAATTGTTGGCAGAGAAATTCAGATGTCTGGATCAGCAGCACCAGTATATGTTTAAAAAAAAAAGAAAAGCATTTTCTTAATAAAAACCTGGAATAAATTAAATCATGTCTAGTCTTCTGAGGAACAATTGCTTCTACTATTTAGAGAATATAATTAAGATGACTTCATGGATGCAATTATCAGCAAAAGTAATTGCATCAAAGACATATGAACTTTGTGTGTTTCAGTGTTGAACAAGGATTTGTATAGATTATAGAAGAAGAAATTATGTTGATTAGATTATATATGGGATTTAAGACCATTGTTTTCTGGAATCTATGTCTTAGAGCAAGTGTTTAGGCAAATTAAAAGGCAAAATAAAATGATATTAGCAAAATGTCTCTCAAATTTTCCAGTATACATTCAATAAGTGTTAGCTATTCTCATCATCATCATTATCATAATTATCCTTTTCTTCTACTGGATGGTTATAGTTGTGCTCAGTCGAGTAGACATTGATATGCATGAAGGTCTTCATCAAAGACAACATAAAGAACTCTTTTGTACTCAGGAAATTATCCCCATTGCACCCTATTTTAGCTATTTCATTTACAAATGGTCCACAATCAGCTTTGATTATTGTATATCAAGCACTGGAACAGTTATCAAAAAACCTAGTTTATGTCCCTACTCTACTCCCACTATTCTCTCTAGGCCACAGTTATAATAGACTAGAGGTGCGGTGCATGAAAATTCATGCACTGGAGGGGGTGGTCCCTCAGCCCAGCCTGCCCCGTCTCTCATAGTCCAGGAGCCCTCGGGGCAGGAGGCGACCCAGTGATCTGGGGAAGGCGATGCCCCATCACCTCTGCTGCTGCCACTGTGGGCAGCACAAGCCTCGGCCAGCCCTGGTTACCTGCACCTCGGGCCAGCCCTAGGAGGCTGGGCAGCCGCCATCCAAAGCTTGCCTGCTCCTCGGGCCAGCCCTGGGGGGCTGGGGGGCTGAGGGGCTGAGGGGACTGGGCACTGCCATCTTGTGGCTGTGGATGCCGCCATCTTTGAAGGCGGGGCAGTCAATTAGCATATTCCCTCCTTATTAGATAGGATTATATTATGAATCCCTTTCATATGTAATATTTTATGGGATAGCTCAAGAGGCAAAATTTCAGGAAAAGTATTACAATGTATTGCATTCACTTTTAATCTGTCATAGGAAGTCACCTCACTTTTGCCCCAAGCAAGCTCCACATTTTGTTTAAGTGTCATTTCATTGGATAGAATTGCAAGCTGCAGAGACTTCTGTTGCATAGTGTCAGTGCTTTGGATATTAAATATTTATTATGGATAAAAACCTGCCTTAAACTACTTGGAACCCAAAATTGAACTTTTAGAAACTATTCTATATCAGAGAAATAGATACCTTTTGTCTTCAAACTATCTTTTACTATTTGTAGTGCCTTTGACCTTCACAGGAATTCTATAGCAAATGAAGTCAAACTTTTTCAACTGTTTATCCCTGGGCAGTACCATCTGATATGAATAGTATTCCATCAAAATGTGTTTTTTTCCTGAGGAAGTCTTACTGTAATACATCATCAGAGTGACAGCCAGTGTATTATACATTACAATAAAACATCCCAGAGCAAAGGTACATGTGATGATAAATTATGCTAATATGTTATTGTCATCATGCTCTCAGCACTCCAAGAGTGATTTGGTGAGGTACATCATCAGTGAGAGACTATCTGATTTCATATTACTCAAAGAATGACACCATCATGGAAAACCACAAGCTGATTCAGTTGATTAATCGGGGTGGTGATATCCTAGTGCCAGAACTCAGTAGAGTGGTATATTAAAATGCCCTTTAAAAGTGAAAACAAGTTAAAGGAAGATGAATCGGTGAGGTGAGGTTATAAAAGCACTGTCAATTTTAATACTATTGCTGTAGACAGAGTGCAGAGTTAACTACAATCCAGAATTTATCCTTTGTCCTTTATTCAAACACTGGACAGTGATTTAGTTCTACTTAATTGTCTTTAAGAAACCTGAGAACGTCTTATTAGAAGCTCTCTGTTGTAGGACCACTGGTTACCTTACAGTCTACAAGCAACACTTTGTAATGACGTATGCATTACACCCCAACTCACTGAACGCACCAGACACATCACGAAACTGTAGTTGAGTGACAACTCACATATTCAGGATATAAGGTGATCGCTTTTGTTACAGCATCTTCTTTTCAACAGAACCTTGCACACATTAGACACCAAAAGAGACTTGCTAAATTGAATGAACGATTGCCTTAGAACTGTTTATACTTAAAACCACAAACTAACGTCTAACACCAAACTGTTCGATTAAAAGAGCCAGATACCATGGGTTGCAAATAGAAAAAACTTTGCTTTCCCTGGCACTGCTTGTTCTCTCATGATCTCAAAAGCTAGTTCCACTTCTTCCTCACAGCTTTCTGGCCAAGGTCTCTGACCCATTCATAATTAGAAGGGTCTGGGGAGAAAGTAGGATAGATTTCACTTAACTGGCACTCTCTTGATTTGGCATTGATGAGCTGAGCTTGCTGGGTAATTAAAACTGACTTTTTATCTCATAGAGTACTTTAACAGGTTCTTTGGGGACCCACTCCCTGTCATTACACATCTTTTTCCCAAAGATTTCCTGACAGAGTCTGTGCATTTTAGAGCCTATGATCATTTCATTACTCTCTATTTTCTAACTGTTTACCTCTCTTTTGTCACCTTTGGGACTTTGAACAAAGTCCCTTTAGGGGGGGAAAAAACAACCTAAGCTGAATCCATTCCACAAGACCCATAGCTGATCCACAGGGAATATACCCCTCCACTTGTCAGTGGAAGCACAACTGGATATTAACATAATAATTACAATAACTAACTTACTGAATGCATATTATCATCCAGGCATTGTTCCATGCATTAACTTATTAAACTTTTCCAAAAAGAAAAGGATGATATTAGTATCCTCATTTTACAGATGAAGAAACTGAAACATAGAGGGATTGATTTATTCGGTGTTACAAGACGCAGAGACAAGAGAGAGCCAAGACTCAAACCCTGTGGTCATAGCTGGCCTGTATGCTCTTAACTATGGCACTGACTTGTAAGTTTAGTCTTAGCACTCAATACTAAGTTTTAGAACTACAGATTCGTGTTCTCTCCTTATAATAGGCACCAACCAACCCATGTCTTACCTTCAAGCTTTTCCAGGCCTGGATTCAAAGCAAGTGCCTTGTATTCCCCCAAATTCCAATAGCCAATAAAAATTCAGTGTTCCTATTGATATGGAATTTTGGGACTGGAACTCAGATTCTTTGTCCGCCAGAGTAGAAGAATGAATCCACTGACAGAAGGTGGTATAGCAAAGGTGGAGATTTATTGAAGAACAAGTACAGACTCCCACATGGGGAGGGGGAAAGGGTCCCACCAACTTCCTGTTTCCATGGTTTATAAAGGCTGCAATTCCTGTGTCCTAACAACCCCTCTGATTGGTCAATATTCCCTTTCGAATTGGTTACTGTAGTGACTCCTGAGGCCCTCTTCTCTCATTGTCCTCTTATTCCTTCTGGGCTTTCTTCCTTCTTCTTTATTTTGTAAATATACACCTTTTTTGGCTACTTCCAGTTCCCTTGTCTTATGGAAATATACCTGTTGCTACTTCCTTGTCTTATGTAAATGCAAATGCACCTGGCTTCCTTGTGTTATGGAGATGTACCTTCTCCCAATTTGTAGCCCTATGTTTTTTCCATAGACCCCAATTCTAAAAATTCCCTAAACCTGCCTATATTCCCCTAAAATTCCTGTTTCACTATCAAGGTCCCTCCCTAGATTTGACATGAGGCAGGGGCCACAACTATAGTCTCCAAAATAAGTATTTACATTTCTACCTCTTCTCCCTTGGTGATCTGGGTACTGAGCAACTGGTGACAAAGCCAGTGTTTTTATTCCTTTGTGTTTAAACCTCCCTGTCAAGCCTTGGTATAACGCAGGACAGGTTTGTAACATGGAATACTTACTGTGTATCATTTTTTTCTCCTTGGCTTTTTTGGGCCTCAACTAAAATGGAGACAGGAAAAGCCCCACTTTAATATCCTTTTACAAAAATAAAAGCTATTATTTTTCATAATCAAAAAGGCAAGGATATGAGATGTATGGCTTTCAGGAATGAATGGGTAAGTCTCTTCGTCAGAGTTAAAAACCTTCAAAGATGACTGTGTTCCAGACCTTGAGAAATGTTACTGAAATGGGAATTTTAGGGGAACATAGGCAGGCTTAGGGAATTTTTAGAATTGGGGTCCATGGAAGAACACAGGGCTACAGACTGGGAGAAGATACATTTTCATAACACAAGGAAGCCAGGTGCAGTTACATTTCCATAAGACAAGGGAGCAGCAACAGATACATTTCCATAAGACAAGGGAACTGGAAGTAGCCAAAAAAGGTCTATATTTACAAAATAAAGAAGGAGGAAGAAAGCCCAGAGGGAATAGGAGAACAATGAGGGAGGAGGGCCTCAGGAGTCACTATAGTAACCAATTCGAAAGGGAATATTGACCAATCAGAGGGGATATCAGGGCACAGGAACTGCAGCCTTTATAGACCATGGAAACAGGAAGTTGGTGGGACCCTTTCCCCCTCCCCACGTGGAAATCCATTCTCTGGGGCTCTTTCCCTCTCCTTACGTGTGAGTCTGTACTTGTTCTTCAATAAATCTCCACCTTTGCTATACTGCTCTGTCAGTGGATTCATTCTTCTACTCCATCGGACAAAGAAGTCGAGTTCCAGTCCAGAAATTCTGTTTCATTTCAGAGTCAGGAGAGGAGTGTTGGCTTCAGCTGATTGATGTGTGCAATTTCAGCTGGGCGGCCTGTTCTGGAGGGCTTCCGGGGAGCCACTGGTTAGAACATGAGGAAGTTGGTATCAACCTGTCAGTGTGCAGTTGGCTTGGTGGCATGTGATCAATTTCTAGAGCATCTAACAGATCCAACAGGACGTTGGCACTCTGTACCCAGCACTCATTGTGTCAGTCTGCTCCACACGTCAGGGTGCTGCCAGCCTCCTCCCCATGCTGCTTCCATTTACAGCTTCCCAAGAGCACTCCCAAAATGGGTATTCTCACCTATTTTACCATGGTGCCTGGTCTTAGTTTTATTGGCATGTTAAATGAAGTAAATTACTAGATAAAATTTTAAAATAAAAGCAAAGCATTATAAATAGCCAGTATATGTTTATTTCATTCATCTATTTTCTTTAAAGATAAATTCATTGTCTTAAGAAGAAAAACTTATTAGTGACAAGCAAGCCCCTTCACAATCTCTTGACATAAAAGTTTTTTTGTAAAACTGTGTTTCGTCACCTACAAAATTCCTGTTCGTTGTGGCAGATTGACCTCAACTTGTCTTTTGCCTCTAAAAGTTAAAAGGAAATTCCAGTGCTCAAAAATGTAAAACAATAAATTATGAGATTATAGTATAAGGAAGTTAATGTGTAAAGCTCTTTACATTTACAGAATATTTATAATATTCTATATTCTAAAAAATTCTTAGCACTGTGTTGACTTTTGATAAAAGGTGACCAGTACTGTATAATGGAAAACCTTAGATCTGGCACTTTTGCTGGTCATGTTACCCTGGACAGTTTTCCAGCCTTTTCTGACCTTTTTTTTGGTCTGAAAATGGTGACAACTTTTTTTATTAACCACTAGAGGCCCGGTGCATGAAATTCATGCACAGAGGGAGGGGTTCCCTCAGCCCAGCCTGCACCCACTCCAATCGGGGACCCCTCAGAGGATATTCAATCACCGGTTTAGGCCTGATCCCTGTGGGCCTAAACCGGTGGTCAGACACCCCTCTCACAATCTGGGGCCACTGGCTCCTAACCACTCACCTTCCTGCCTGCCTGATTGCGCCTAACTGCCTCTGCCTGCCTGCCTGCCTGCCTGATCACCCCTAACTGCCCTCCCTTGCCAGCCTGATCTCGCCCCCAACTGCCCTCCCCTGCTGGCCTGATCTTGCCCCTTACTGCTCTCCCCTGCCAGCCTGATCGCCCCTAACTGCCCTCCCCTGCTGGTCTGATCTTGCCCCCAACTGCCCTCCCCTGCCAGCCTGATCTTGCTCCCAACTTCCCTCCCCTGCAGGCCTGATCTCACCCCCAGTTGTCCTCCTCTGCCATCAATTTGGTTCTGATTGGTCAGTTTCTATGCCAGTCAGCATCTCTGGGCCTATCAATGGGGCCTGATCAGAATCAGCCCCAGTGGAGGCCTGGAGAGAAATGGAGGCTTGGCTGTTGGCCAGGCTGGGAGAGAAAGAGAGGCAAGTTCTGAGCAACGGCTGCCACAGAGGCTATGGATCAGACCCTGCCTCTCTCTCTGCAGGCCTAGTGTGAACAGACTTGACATTTGGTGATTGGCTGGTATGCTCTGCATATTTCTGAGAAAAATCTGTAAATTCCTGTAAGGTTGGGTTAAGTTTCCTTTTTGCACCTGCATTGACTATCTCCATCTTGCCCTTGACATAAATGACTCCATTTTAGTTTGGTTCTACAGAGGGATAGAGGAAAAATAAATATACACATACACGCACACTACCCATAATATATATATAATTTCCTTCAATGTCATAAAATACTCAGTCCTGCATATTATAATCCAAGTACACCAATGTATTTTCAAAAATATGATTCTGAAAAGATGTGGGTATTTAGAAACAGCATTCTCTTAGTAGTACAACAGGGCGGGGCAGCCCTGGTACAACAGGGAAAGAGTCAGAAAGGCATTAGAAAGGAGCAGAATGTCAGAAAACCTCACACAGGCCACATCACAGGCCAAAGGCCACAGGGCAGTGAGTTGTGTCAGAGGGTGAAGAAAAGGGTTTCCCTGTTGCTGGGCAGAGCATAGTGTCCAGAGCATCTGGCAGCAGGTTATGACCTATGGACTAGGTAAGGGATAGGACAAGTATTCAGGTATGAGAACTGGACAGGGATTTGTCTGGAAAAAAAACAAGCAGGAGCTGACAGACAAGGAGGACACACCCACAAGCTGATTCAAAGTTTAGTCTTACAGCTTTAATGCTCACTGTCTAGAGGTAATAGTGGCTGCAGAGCCTAAGAAAAAGCTTAGTATGCCAGTGGAGGCTGAGTATTCCTTCCTGGGGAGATCAGAGGGCTGTGGGGCAGGGAGTCAGGTTAAAGAGCCAGATAAGCCATTTAATTACTTCTCTGAATTAGAGAACATTGACAGTTAACTATGTTCTTTCAGCAAAAATTTATCAAGCACTTATTATACCTGATATTTAATATATACTTCAGACTAGCATCAAATATGAAAATTCTATAATTTGTTGTATATATGATAGTCTATTTTAACATATTTCTACTTTAACATTTTTATCACAATTATGGATTACACATACACACACATTAAAAATATGTATAATTTCTTTCAATGTCATAAAATACTCAGTCTTGCATATTATAATTTTATGTGTATGTGTGTGTCATATGAATATAGATTTTATATATATAAAATTTCAGCTTTTCTACTAAATCTAATATTACTATTTGAATTTTTCCAATAATTACTACCTACCTTCTTAACTGTTAACCACTATAATTTATACCTATACTTATTTGACATTCACATTCACCTGTAATCCCTTCCTTTTTCATTTCCATCCCCCATCAAGTGTAATGCGATCAAGTCCTTAAATGATAGGTAAAAGAAATAATGCCTATAGATGCCTAGCCACTTCACCAAATTTATCAATTGAATGCCAGGTTGAAAATTGTATCAGGTATCTTTATCCTAAGTGTTCTCAAAGGTAGCTCTTCCTGACAACTGGCAAGAGTACCCTGCTCTGACAGTCCGACCTTTGCAGTCCAATTAAATATAAAAACATCTGAGTCTTTTTCACCAGTTATGCTGTCAGGGATAGTATAACTTGACTGTCATATGAAGCTCTTTACATCAGCCTGCTATGAAAATATGATTGTAATACAGACTTTAGCATTCAGAAGTATTCACTCCCCTTTCACTTACACAGATTTTGAGGGTCAAAGCTATGCATTTTTATCAGATATTTTACTATCTTTCAACCTTTGTGAAGATCAGTGTATTAGAATAGAGGAAGAACTTTTTCTCCTTTAATGCTAAAGTGATTTAGTACAAGGGAAATACTAATGAAGATTTTTATTACTTATTGAAAGTTCCTATTGGACAAAATGAGAAAGTTTTATTTTTTTAATGGATGCAGTGATTAAATTCCATAATACTTTTGGGAACAAGAATCTGATCAAAAGAGTTGAGCACTTAGAAACATGTGAAGTTTTGACTTTTCTTAGAAACATGGGGCTTCCCAAGGAGCTGCAACACGTTTCCACAAAATTTAGACCATAAGGACCCAGACCTGTCAATCAAAGAGAGAGAGAAACTTTCAGAAATAGTTTTTTTCATTTATTTTAAATGTAATATAGTTCTTATTATAATGCCTAACAATGATGACTTTTTAGCACTTTGCTGTCATTATGGTTACAGAAGGTTAAATGCTACCTCCCTTATCACTGTCAGCCCACTGTTACTATGTTAGTCATTCTGGCTTCAATTACCATGGGCTGATGGAATCACTTGTTTTTTACAGGTTAGATGGTAAATTCGTCATTTAAGAGACTGAACTATTAAAATTTCTAGGACTTTCTCTTCAAACAAAAAATCCTGAATGAAGTTTAATACAGTTGGGCTATCATGCTCATTTTATCATCAATAACATGAATGCTCACTGTACCAAATGTAGGATGTCTCTTTTTTCTTAATAATAAAAGTTCATTTTTCCTTTTTAAGAGATACTTGGGAAAGGGAGGGTGGGGTCAATTGGGGGCTGGTGAAGGTAAACGATGGACAGCTCTGGCTGAAATCCAGCAGGCTGCTTACCCCACGAAGCACTGCTGACAGCCACACGAATGCAACACAAGGCTGACCTGAAACTTCCTCCAGATTCCAGGAAGAAGCCATTGGGGAAGAGCCTATCAATAATGTAAAATGAGGCCAAATGGTTCTGGGTGTGGACTGCTAGCAAATGTCTACCCAAGACTAACTGGAGATGGCCAAGCTCATGTTTCTAATGAAAAATGGGAGCATAGCCTTCCTAAAATGAGAGGAGTTTTCCTGCAAATTAGGATTTTTTTTTTAAGTAGCATATTGGGTTTAACATTTCAGGTATTTTTCTGCAGTAGATATTTTTTTTCCTTCCTGAATTCTCAGGGCTCTGATTTGAGTTCAGTTTTGTTTACCAGAAAGATATGAGAACAAGTTTAATGCTGTGAAAGATGTTTACTTAGAGCAGTAATGTGACAAGCAGAAGTGAATGCATAGCAGCTCTCACATCACATAAACCTCTCCAGCCAGTGCTGGCTTTAAAATCACTGGTGACCTAAAAAAAACAAAACAAAATACAAAAATAAGACTGAGGGGATAGATGAAAATGACCATGTCAATCAAATAAATTATCTTCTTTTGTGCTTCAATAATGGATGAAGCTTATGGTAACCCTAACTGCTGTTTTGATGTCTTGTATTGCTTCAACAACTTGACCTTGGGTTTATTTCTCTGGAGTATAACTTTAAGCCCGTGTGAAGTCCTTTTTCCTGAGCAAATTTCTTGTCAAATGAGGAAAAACAACAACAAAAATTGGTTCTATAGAATTTCACAAATGACAACATTGAAAAACCACCTTTCTGAATGAATTTTCTTTCTTCTTCCCAGCACACACACACACACACACACACACACACATATATATGAAAGCAAAACAGAACAAAACAAAAAGTTGGACACTTGTCCTTCTTCCCTTTCATGTAAACTACTTAAACTATAAATGTAATATAGAGTATAGCACACAAAAACCATTATGGAATAAATGGGGGAAGGTAAAAGGTAGATTGTTTTTTAAACATGGCATTCTTAATTTGAAATATTATAAGAAATTCTCTAAGTCTAATTAGGAGGTATTAAGGGGATTTTCTCTAACACATAAATTTAAACTTTATGTTAATGATGCTTCTATAGTGTATGATGGTCCTTTAGGAGAGAATTTTCCAAAATTGGTGTTTGAATATTCCTGCCTGCACTTTGTTTACATGATTGATTTGGACTGTCCATTTAGACATGTTAAGCAAGTAAATGTCATTCTTCTCTGGAATATGGCAAATATCTAACCAGAGAAATAGAAATAGATGGCTTTAATGTATAAAACTTGGGTGTCATATGTGACTATTATAGAACTATTAAGTAATGTTACTAACTTCCTAGACATGGCAAGATTATCCTGCTCTACTCTTCTCTCTATTAGTCCCTTAGACTCCCATCAGCAATTCACAAAGCATCCAAAGTGATCTAAAAAGAATAAAACAAAATCCCTAATTTTATCACCACATGGCTTGAAGCCTTTCAGTGGCTTCCCAGTGCCACAAGAAAAGATTTCTTTAAATGCTTTAGGAAGCCCTTCATGATCTCCCTGCTTACTGCCTTAGCCTACATCTCTTCACTCCCTCATCTCACACTCTACTCTCCCATTGCACTCAACTTCTCTTAGTACTTCTAAATCTGTATGCTCTCTCTTCTGTACCTGCTCTTCTCTTGCCTGGACTGGCCTTTCCTCCCGTATTATTCATCTAACTCCAATCTTCCATAAAGTGAAGACTAGATGTTATTTTTCTCTTGGAAGCCTTCCCTGATTCTCCCCTCTCATGGCACCTGTCACATTTCATAGCATCATTTATTATGTGTCATTAGGTTATAAGTACTTTTGTGACCTTATGCTGTATCTCCAACATTCCTTTAAGTAATATTAATTTGGTACCTATTGTGCCAAGACTCATTTCTAGGCTCCGAAAAAACAGCAAAGAACCAAGCAAAAAGTTCCTGCCTCAGAGAACGTATATTCTATACACACAATAAATAGTTGTTGGTAAGAATAGAGTAAAAAAGGGAGGGATAGTAGAGAACAACAGAAAAAGAACAGATAGAGAAGAATACAGAGTGAAATAAGAAAGAGCCAGAGACATTCAAGATAAAAATGGAAAGGGCTCATAGAAAGCCAGGTTGATCTCTTTAAAAATATCACTTCACCACAAGACAAGCCCTCTTCTACTTAAAACTTTGCCATTGGCTTGTGATACCATTTGAAGATGACAGACATCATTCCTTACTTCATTCTACCTGCGGCCCAGTACATGGGATTCTGTCATGTTGTGCCATTCAGCCTTCTAGCAACGTCCTCCAGAGCCATCTGCTGTCTGCAGTGAACAAGGCTGCAGACCCCAAATGATGTACTTAGGCCTGAACAAAATGAGCTGGGATCTATTTTAAAAGCATTGCTTTTCCAAAATTTATTCACTGGAAAAATCTGCTATAAAACAGTGAATATGTTATGCAAGTAAAATTAGACCTTTCAACCTGCTTGGTATGATGCATGATTGCACACACTTATTGCAGGTGATTCTGCCAGAAATAAAGTAATTTTTTTGTTTTATTAGACATTTAGTGCAAAAGGTCAAAAGAGAGGTTTAGGGTCCCTGTCATCCTTTATACTTAAAAAATTAAAATAGCTCATTTACACCACTTTTTTACCACATGAAGCAGATCTTTAAGCCACAACATAAATAGGTTTAAAAACAAAGAAATCAAGCCAAATTATGTATGATTTCGCATAGATGCATCCCACATTGTTAAATTCTATTTGCTAGGAACACATTTCAACTTACTGTGACATGTGGAGTCCTGTTGCCTAACTAACTATCTAATCAGGCCAGCCACTGGTCTCCTCCTTGGACTCTAATCTGGCAGCAATTTCAGGCAACTTGCAATTCCTGGGACACATTGTGCTCTTCCACCCCTCTGTGCCTGTGAACTCACTGTTCTCTGAAAGGATGTCCTTCTCTGACTTATTAGTCAGACTCCTAACGCTCCTGTTAAACTCTACCTAAAACATGACCTCTCAGTGAGGCCTCTCTGCTTCTCCCCATACCCATCCCAAACAGCTGACCCTCCCTCTTGCCACCAAAGGAATCTGGCACAGGCTTCTGTTGGAGTGCTCACCCTCGGTGCTGCCACTATTTGTTTACTTCCAAGTCTCCCCTGCTGTGAATAATTTAGCATACAAAATGAGCATCTTCATGATCTCCCTGAGGATAAGGAGGGTGTCTTTGTGATTCAAGCACCTGGCATGTGAGATGTGTTTTAAAAAATGTTTGATCTGAAAGAGAATAAGTGAATGAATAAATAAATGAATGCCATAAGTGACCTTCAGCGCCTCTCCCCGGGCAATGCCCTTAATACCCTGAAATAGATTGGGAAATTTCCCTTTCTTGTTTTCCTTATCGTTAACCAAGTTCATAACGGTGACCACGAAGGAACTAAAAAGTAAAACTTGAAATCCACTTCTACAGTGTGGCTCTTCATTTTACATCATCTACCTAATTCATCTCATCCAGTTATCCTCTCGGCAAATAACCATTATAATCATAGCACCATGCTAAATACAGTAAAGTAGATCACAAAGAATAAAAGCACCTCCAAGGTTTTATTTCCAAATTTTGTCTTTCCAGAAAGTGCATCTACATTTTAAAAAGCCAGCTAATACATAGAAGGTATATGATACTAAGTGCCAATGAGTGAGGCAGACAATGGGTGTCACAGGCAGGCATAAGAGGAGTGATCATTTGAGTCATGAACAAAATTGAAGCTAAAGGAAACATTGACAAGACAGCATTCCATCTTGGAATAATGGAATGAACAACGTTTGACTGTGTACATTTTCTCAGTTAGGACATTGAGGATGTAAGAAAACTGGCCCCTGTATTTTAATCAGTTTTTCCCAATGTTAAAGTTTGTTTAGAAATACTAGCATTTTAATAATTTTCTCAGCCAAAGTCTACCTTTAAAATTTATTTGTAGTAAACACTTTTTGGCATTTCCAACTCCTGGTACTTCCAGACTTTTCTCAAGTTCTTGCCCACCGTTGGCTGTGAGCCCCTGTGCCCTGTCCTTCCCATGGAGTAACACTTCTTCCATCTCTCAGACCCTGTGCGCTCTCCTCTGTTGAGTGTCCATCAGTCTGAGCAGCTGGTCCCAAGTAGACCACCTCTAAAGATGTCCTTCTGTCCTCTTGCTCTCCTGCTCAGATTACACTCAGAGCTAGCCTTTCTGACCAGGGCAATTAGAGGTCACAGTTCCGCTCTGAACTGATGTATCACAGCACTACATGCAACACCCTCAAGAGAGACCTGCATCAGAGACACGTTCACGCAAAGCCCTGTGGATCTGTCAGGAAGGGTCTCATTTAATGTAGAAAGTGCCAGTGGGCATAATGATGACTCGGGAGCCACTGAGCTCAGCTCCAACCCCTTCTGTCTGTTTCCTTAGGCAGAACTGGAAGTTCCTTCTTCTTTTTTAAGTTACTGGGGTATTGTGTGTATTAACAAGTCATAGAATATGAAACCCTCACATGAACTGCAATATCACACAGTCTAAGCTCCTCATTTTACAGAGACTCTGTAACTTGCCCAAAATCACACACCAAATTAGTGAAACAAGAGGGATTAGAAGCCAGGTGCTTGACTCTAAGGTCGAGTTGTCTCTCCACACTGCACTCTCTCTCCAAAGTAAGCACCCCTGGGTGTGTGAGACTCAGCCCAGTGTGTGCCCCAGAGTCCTACATACTCCTCCATCCTAGTCAAATATTTGTTTTCAAACAGGGCTTGCAAATGATACTAGTATAAATGTAGGCATGCCTCATTTTATGCAGTCTCTTTTCCTAATAACAGGATCTGAAGTTTTTCCCCAAACAAATAACATTTAATTATGGATGGAAATAGTCTAAGTATTAATTGCTGCTTTTGATTGGTATTATCCTCACAGGGAACCTGATAAGAAAGCAAAACAGGCCGAGGCCGGTTTGGCTCAGTGGATAGAGCGTCGGCCTTCGGACTGGGGGGTCCCAGGTTTGATTCCGGTCAAGGGCATGTACCTGGGTTGCGGGCACATCCCCAGTGGGAGGTGTGCAGGAGGCGGCTGATCGATGTTTCTCTCTCATCGATGTTTCTGGCTCTCTATCTCTCTCCCTTCCTCTCTGTAAAAAATCAATAAAATATATTTTTTAAAAAATAATAATAATAAAATAAAAAAAAGAAAGCAAAACAGTCACTCCTTAGTGGTTTATATCAATTTGAGGCCATTCAGATAAATATGCTTTGTATACACTCAAGGTTATATACATAATTATATTATCATGTTATATATTACATTAGTATTTAATGTATTAAATGTCTCTATATTAATGGTCAAAAATAATCCTTTACTTCCTTTTATGATTTATGTGGTACAATTTTTTAAACTATTATCTCTGTGCTAATTTCCGACTATAGATTCATTATAATACACTGGGGATACAACAATAAAAATAAAGTTTAAAAAAATACATTGGAAAGGGAGTAGAGGGGAAGGTAGTCTTTCACAGAATGAGATTAAAAAGAAAAAAGAGAGAGGGAAAGAGAGTAACTGGAGACAGATGAAATATGGAAGAATGCTACTGTCTAGAGAAGAACGGGAATTGTACTTTTAACTCTATTAGTATCCGCTATCCTCTTGAGACCATACCATACAGTATAGTTGTAAAACCATAATGGATTATAGGTCACTTTTAAAAACGGGTCTATACTGTCAATGGGTTTATGTATCTACACTCAGACACAATGGCAGTCCTCATAATAATGTACATCTAATTCTCACACATTACAGTAACAGTGTCCTGCTTTACCTATTCTATGGGATGGAATAGAAAATCTAATTTCACAGATGTCACCCCAGAATAGTGTTATTCACTTAATGATGTAGCATCTATGTTCTCATCAAAAGAGAGTACTGAGAAAAAGACGACTATGAATTATTTTGAAGAGCAATTTAGGAGGAAGCAGGTGAAAGGATTCTAATTCCCGAGGCTTTGAATAGCACTATAAGCTCTGTTTTATTACAGGAACAAAAAATTAGCATTCACTGAGTGTTTATACATTTAGACAATGAATAAAATGTGGAATATTTTAGGTAAATAGCGTAAGTAGAGGAGACTGAGAAAGTCTTTCCACAGTTAAGAATTTTTTTAGAGAGTGGAAAACAAAGCGAGTTAGCAATTCATGTTTATTTGAAGTCATTTCTCATTTGCCCCTATTCTTTATGAAAAATATGGTCTAAATAAATTTCAAAAGTATATAATTGTTTCATAATCAGAACAAGAGATTGGGTTAAAATTAGAGTGGGAGAGGTTGACAGCAATATCCAGAGGATCCAAGAGGATAACAGAAGTAGGTCAAGTGTGTCCCGTGACTTAGTGAGGTAGTAGAATCGAGTGACAGTACTCAGAACCCACGCCCTGTCCAATGGCATTTAGATCCACCTTAAAAAAATAGCCACAAAAAAATAATTTCAGGCCTATTTCAGCCCAAGGGCAAACAGTTGATGAACTCTGAATTCATAAAATCAAAGCCCTGAGACCTCAGTGAGCACCCAAACAAAGGTCGCTGGCACAGGGAATGAAAGCCTGGAACAGAAACAACTGTTAGGAAGTCTTTGTCTTATATAAAAGTATGAAAACAGTTTGTTTCATATGTTTGTGGCCTAAAACAATGCTATTTACCATGGATTTCTACAATGCTCGTCATCCTATAAAAACTGGTTGTTAGAACCAATGACTTATATTTTTAAAACACTATGCCAAAAAAGGGTCTTATGCTTACAGCACGAGAGTCTCAGTATAATATCTCTGAGTCCCATGATACTGCTGCAAAATTATGTGTGGGGTGTGTGTGTGTATGTGTGTGCGCACGCGCGCGCACGTACATGTGCACTTTTGATGGGAGAAAGTTTGTAACTTTTTCAGTGTGTCACAACCCCATAAAGAGAAGAGAAACACTCAGGAAAAGGCAAGAAATCCAGAGAGAATCATTATCACGCAGGTCCAGCTGTAGGCAGAAATCAGGCTGCCAACATTCAACCATAGATAATGTTCTTTGATGATAGAATCCTACCTATGAAAGAATAAGATGAATGAGATACATCTTCAGTCTTGGAAGGGCACTGATGGGACAATGGCAGGAATGTAAGTATGGATCCAAAGTCACTGGACCAAGATATCCAGATTTCCCCAAACTAGACAAGGTGTGATCTAAATTACAAGAACTGAGTCAGAGCTGGTCCATCAGCAGAATTGATTTGGTGCCCAGCCGGAGTGGCTCAGTTTGTTGAGCATTGTCCTGTGCACTGAAAGGTTGCTGGTTTGATTCCTGGTCAGAGCACCTACCTGGGTTGCAGGTTTGAGCCCCAATTGGGACACATGCAGAAGGCAACAGATCGATATTTCTCCCTTTTCTCTCTCTCTCTCTCTCTCTTTCTCTCTCTCTCTCTCCCCCTCTCCCTCTCCCTTTCTCTCTCTCTCTCCTTTCTCCTTTCTTCTCTTTAAGCATGTCAACAGGTGAGGGTTAAACAAAGTTGGTTTGGTACCTTGTTTTAGAAGTTCACCCCTGAGCCTGGGCACTGTTGGAGGTGGGCTTAGTGACTCCAGATGAGGGAACTGGGATACTAGTCTGGGCTGGAAGCCAAGCAAATCCTCCCAAAAGACAGATTTTAAATACATTAACTTAAGGAAACAACATTTTATAAGTACCTACCATGTGTTCACAGCTTAGAGGTACTTCATATGTATATCTTATTTAATCCATTTAATAAATGTTATCTAGAAGCCAAAATGTGAGAAGCTTTCTCAACTACAAATGAATTCATTCTACCATAGTCCTCAGTCTTTCTTCAAGGAAGGACAAATATTATCATCATATTTCAGAAAAGGATAAAACTTCACACAGTACCAAAGTTGCCTAGATCAGTACAGTACCAAAGTTGCCTGGATCAGAAAAGCTCAATGAAAAAAGAGAGTACATACCCCTCTGAGACAGGGTAGGGATGTAGTTTTAAAAGGCTTACACAATAAAACATAGTTGTCCATTATTATATAATAATTTATTGATTTGGGAACACAAATTAAAAAGAAATGCTCACAGATGGACTTCTTTCTCATGATCAGTAATTCTCATGAGAAAGAAAAATATCCCCCTAATGAAGGTTGTCTATATAATTAGTATGTGTGTGATCTTTCTGTGATTTGTTGTGACTTCCAGGGACACCATAGTGAATTAAGACAGAAGATGCCACAATGCTAATTCCTCTACCAATGCTTCCAAAACAGACTACCTCTGCCACAGATAATCCTACTGATAACAAATTATGATGTAAAGTAATCTTTCTTTAAGCACATTAACTCTTCTTTTGTTGAGCATCAGTAAGTCTCCATGTACACTGAGTGGCCAGATTATTATGACCACCTGACGTCTGTAGGCAAATTAGCTATAATTTCGAACTGAAGTTGCTAGAGGGCCAGGCCATAATAAATAGGGAAGCAGGTTTTTTACCATGACAGTAGAAGTGATTTTTTTCTGAAGATATGGGTAAACAAGGTGATTTAACAGCCTTTGAACATGGGATATATTTGGACATGGGTGGTCAGATTATTATGACCACCTGACGTTTGTAGGCAAATTAGCCATATACTGCATCATATGGGATATGGAAGCCGAAGGCCTGTTCGAACACCTTTGCTGTCTGCAGTTACCAAGATAAAACATCTCCAATTCGCACAGGAACACAAGGATTGGACAGTCGAGCATTGGAAAAAAGTCATGTGGTCCGATGAATCACATTTCCAGTTGCATCATGCAGATGGCAGAGTGAGAATTTGGCGGAAACAGCATGAAAGCATGCACCCCACATGCATGAGTACAACCCTTCAAGCTGGTGGGGGCAGTGTTAAGGTTTGGGGCATGTTCTCCTGGCATGATTTGGGCCCTTTAATTCGTGTGGAACAACATCTGAATAGCACAACATACCTAAGTATCGTTGCTGATCAAGTTCATCCTATCATGTTGATGGCATATTCCAATGGAGATGGTTTATTCCAACAAGACAATGTGCCATGCCAGGTGCTTGTATTGTGCAGGAGTGGTTTCAAGAACATGAGGGAGACTTTATCTTGCTTAGGTGGCCCCCACAATCACCAGATCTCAGTCCGATTGAGCATTTGTGGGACGAAGTTAAAAGAGCCATCAGGCAGCTGGTTCCACAACCATCAAATCTCACAGAACTGGACAGTGCTATTCATCAGGCATGGTGTCAGATTCCTCGCATCACCTTTCAACATCTTAGTCATTCAATGCCAAGAAGAATCGCCGCAGTATTGAAGGCAAAAGGTGGCCCAATGAAGTACTGATGGGGTGGTCATAATAATCTGGCCACTCAGTGTATATATATATATCCCATGTTCAAAAGCTGTTAAATCGCGTTGTTTTCCCATATCTTCAGAAAAAAAATCACTTCTACTGTCGTGGTAAACAACCTGCTTCCCTATTTATAATGGTCTGGCCCTCTAGCAACTTCAGCGTGAAGTTATAGCTAATTTGCCTACAAATGTCAGGTGGTCATAATAATCTGGCCACTCAGTGTATATGTAAAGAGTTTTTCAAATAACCAATTATTACACATTGAGTATAAAAAAACAAAAAGAGTCTTAGCTGGTTTGGCTCCGTGGATAGAGCATCTGCCTGTGGACTGAAGGGTCCCAGGTTCAATTCAGGACAAGGGCACGTGCCCGGGTTTCAGGCTCGATCCCCAGTAGGGGGAGTGCAGGAGGCAGCTAATCAATAATTCTCCCTCATCATTGATGTTTCTAACTCTCTCCCTCTCCCTTCCTCTCTGAAATCAATCAAAAATATTTTTTTAAAAAAGAAAAAGTCAATGTCCTTGTTTCATACCTTTCAATGTGTTTCATAGTATTTATACCATTCCCTTCTTTTAAAAAGCAATTGAGTTGTTTTCACCCTTCCTTACCACTTAGAATGATCACTGTAACCATAAATGACTGGTCTGGATCTAAATAAAATAGGAGTATGCTCTTCTCCTTTACTGTCTGTCATCAGGCTATCTGTTCACACAGTCTATGTACCAATTCATATGGCCTATCTCCTTACGGTTCAATGAGATACTGTAGGCAAATTTTAAAACACTAGGGGCCCAGTGCACGAATTTGTGTATCTTGAAAGGAACTGTGGGCTGCGAAGCTGTGGTGGGCACAGGAGAGGGTCTCGGCCCATCCTCCACACCCCCGCCCGGCCCCTCCCACCACAGCCCCTGTCTGCTGGCAGCCCTGTTCCCCGCAACCACTGCTCCCACACACTGATGGCGCTGGCCCCTCGCTCACATCCTCTGACAGTGCGGAGCTATTGGGGCCGGCGCCCCCAGCCCCCTCTCTGCCAGCAGCTCCGCTCCCACGCACTGATGGCCCTAGCCCTGCTCGCACCCTCTGACAGCAGCAGGTGCGAGTGGGACTGGCGCTGTCAGAGGGTGCGAGCAGCAGCTGCTGCCCCGATCACCCCTGAGGAGCAGGGGGAGGTGGAGAAGCTCTAGGGGGCAGTCAGGGCCTGCAGCTGCCACTTACACCCATTGATGGTGCCGAGCGATTAGGACTGGCGCCAGGTGCCAGCAGGGGGTATGAGTGGCAGCTCCGGCACTGGCTGCAGGTGCAAGTGGGGCCAGCACTGGCAGTGGGTGCGAGCACCGGGCGAGACCGCAGCACACAGGAGCAAAGAATTTTCAGTAACCACCAGAGGCTCGCCCCAATGATAGCAACTAGCACCCCGCCTTGGTCTGGCACCCTCACTCACATGCTCCACCATCCCGCCACGCCCAACACCCACCGTGTTCCGCACACGTCCCCTGGTCATAGTAACCGGTTGTTCAATTGTTCGGTTGTTCCGCAGTTTGGTCTATTTGCATATTAGCCTTTTATTACATAGGATGATAGTTTACCATTTTATTCAAATCCTCTCATTTTGCTGGTCTGAAACATAAGACCCAGAGTTAAGACTTGCCCAAGTTTACACAACTTAGTTGTATGAACTTGTGCATACAACTACTTAGTGGTAGCTCTACCTAGAATATGCAGCTCATAAAGAAAAATATTTAATCAAAATTGTCATTAGAAATTCCTTAAATTAATCTTTAACCATAGTATGTATGTTTTCTGTACTGTAATTCTTATGTGCCACAGAGATAAACTGAGGAAATTTAAAAAGGACAATCTGCAAGGAGATTGTTGTCTATTCAAACCTGTTGCCTTTAAGATAACCATCAAATCCAGTGAATGAGAAATGAAGAGATTTATTTTTGTGTTCTTGTTTCTCAATGGAATTTTTCATCTGGGTTCAGTATTGAACCACTATATTTCAATTGATTGTGTCCTCTGTTAAAGATTAGAGGATTCGATTCTAAAACTCAGATGTTAATTAAATATGCCTATAATACAACTCCACTCCTGGGGTGTAGGGTTTACAGCATACAGGCTCCTGGTTCCCTCTTCAGCACTTTTCCTGCTACAACCTCATCACCTATTTATTAGACAACAGTCCAGAATATGATTTAAGAAACAGAAAAAAAAAAGGTTTGCTAACAACTTTTTCAGTGGCAATCTAGTTTGCTTCCTGTTTCTCTTGCATATCCTAAGTAATTAACCTTGCTGTATAAGGGAGATATTAGTAAGTAAGAAGTCTTTGGAGTTACATTCAGTCATTTTGATCAGCATCTTTGGTAACCTTTTTTTTCTCATAAGCATATGGTAAAGCAAGATGCAACGTTCGAATGATTGTGATTTCAATCTAAAGTACTATTTGTTCATTCCTGAAACCTGAGACATCTGGTGGTTAATGCTTTGAGAAAAAAGTATCTTAATGTTTTACCTCTGTCTATGATTCAAGATCATGGGCAAAAATGGGTAGATGAGATTAAGCCACAAAGTTCATATATTCAATTTAAAGAAGAAGAAGAGGAGGAAGAGGAGGAGGAGGGGTGGGGGGAGGAGGAAGGGGATAGAGATCATGCAGTAATCTTAATGACCTCTTCCTTTCTTATTCATCTTGCACTTAGATATAAACTATATCCAGTATATAGCCTCCCATTAGAAAAAGAGATTTAAATACTTCCTATCTCCATCCCATATATATTCAGAATCATTCCATTGTATGCATACTGTCAGATTCATATGACCATGAATTTTTGTTAATTAAAATTGTATCTCCTATATCGAAATTTCTGTGCCAATTTTTCAGACTTTGTTTTAAGATTTATTCTAGCTCACACTTTCCATTACAAGACGACACTGGACTAGAATTTGAAATAAAGATGTACTGGCCATCTTCTTGCTGTGTCCTCTCATGGCCTTTTCCCTGTACCTGCACACCTCTGTTGTCTCTTCATCTTCATCAATCATGCTGGATTAGGGCCCACCCTTGTGACCTCATTTAACTTTAATTACCTCTTCAAAGGCCCTATCTGTAAATACAGTCACGTTGGGAGTTAAGGCTTCAACCTACGAATTCTGAGGCTAGCAATGCTATTCATTAAACATTCTATAATACCTTGCCCTTGAGGAAGAAAATAAAATCTTAGGAAGGAAAGTGGTAAAATTATCGTTCATATATCATATCAAGTTATATGAAATATAAACTTACATGTAAATCTTTTATATGAGATATCATTTATGAACGCACATGAAATAGCCCTTAGCTATGTTTTTTAGCCTGTCTTAATGCAGCACACAGAGATTTAGCAAAGGATCAGCCCAGCAGACTAACAATTCACATACTGTTTGCCAGAAGAGACAAGGAAAGATCCAGAGTCAGAAATGCCAGATGAGACTGATCTCTTGCATCTGTTCTGAGGTCAAATCTACAGATTTGGCCTTTATTCTCCGCAAGTGTGGCTTCCACAAGCCTGAGGCAGATTTAAGTGGCTTCAAAAGGCAGAGCCACAAGACGGAGGCACGTCAGCCACAAGCATGCAATAAACAAAGGCTGCTGTAGTGCTGGGGCACAAGTGAGTCTGTGTCCTTGTCTCCTCCTGAAGGACAGACCACACGGTCTTTTCAGAGCACTGCTCATGTTCTGCTGGATCCCTGACAGTGTTCCCACTTCTGAATTCTTTTCATGCTCTGTGTTAGGATTGCCAGGTTTAGTAAATAAAAATATAGGGTGCCCGGTTAAATTTGAATTTCAGATAAACAATGAATATTTTCAGTACAAATCTGTCTCATGCAATATTTGGGACATACACACCAAAAAAGTATATTTTATCATGGGTAATGCTTATACTAAAAATAACATTTGTTATTTATCTGAAATTCAAATTAACTGTGGGTCCTATATTTTATCTGACAACTCTATTTTGGGTTCAAGAACAAATCCTCCCCTTGCAAATCCCTCCCCCCCACCTCCCCACCACCACCCTCTTAAACTACTATCACCAACTTTATAAATATAATTTCCTGGTCTTAATTTGGTGCTGCGCCAGGTTTCAGACTCCCTTCTATTTTACTACTATAATACATGGTTATGGATATTCAATGTTAAACAATAAAGTTAGTTTGTCCCAACTTTTCTGCGGTGCTGAAGTATTTACATGTTTATATCAATGCCCCATAATACCACTAGGAGGGCATTCCTAGAGATCTTGTGCTTACTAGATTACCGCGGGGAGGGATCTCTAAACCTGGGAACCCTGGACTCAGTCTACTCACCTGTAAAATCCGGTGATTGAATTCAAGGTATTTTCCCCAAGGTTCCTACTAACAAGTCCTTGCTGCAGTTCTCTAAAATGAAGGTCCCGTTAATGCTCGCATTTGCCTGGTGAAACCTACTTGTTCCTATTTCGGTAGAATCGCTTTTCTCTTCAAGTAAGTAGTGTTTAGGTTACTAAGTAAAGTAGGGATTAGATGACCCGATTAACGGCTTCACCTGAAAGATGTTAGGTCTAAATTCCTCAAGGGCCAAACAATGCCCCTTTATTTCCTTCCACCCCCACTCGGCCTAACACCAGACTTTGCGCACAGTGGGCGGTCAGATGCAAGTGCTGATAATGATGAAACCATCTCATTATGGTGGTTCTGACTGTCCGATCATTTGCTGGGAACAGAAGCCCTCTCCGCGGTGAGACTGCCGTCTGGGAGCCGCTCGTTGTTCTCTTCCGCCATCTAGTGGCGTCAGGGTCGCTCTCGTCCGCTCAACTTGCTGTTCAGAGCTGCAAAGATTTCAAAGATTGTAAATCTAATAAATGAATTGTTTTATTGTCGTTATAGTAAAAAGGGGATTTATAGAGTGTTTCAAGAGATAAAATGCAATAAATGTTGATAAAAATAAGTATAACACAATAGCCAACTTTAATACCCAAATAGTATAGATTAAATTCATGCAATTTAATCTCTTTAATATCTTCAGATGTTAACTTGAACGTTGAAGATCAAAAGTATGAACTAGCCTAAAAATGTTACAAAGAAGGATCATCCTTCTCATGTGCTTTTGTATAATGTTAAAGGATTTTTTTTACTTTAATCACATTTTCACAGCAGATGAAAATGAAAGGGGAAGGAAATAAAATTCTGATAAACATTGAATTGATAGAGAATGTCTCAGTTCTGTATTTAACCATTTGTCTTTAATTAAGTTAGAACTTATTATCATTATTATTAATACATGCAATATAATGTTTAATGAGTGTTGAATGATATTTAGCTTTAATGTCCTGTAATCTGGAACTATCTTCAAATGGCATGATAGTTTAATTGTGTGAATCTAAAGTGAAAATAAATTTTCCTAATGAATGAAATAAAATATTTCTGAAGTGTGACTTATTTCCCATTAAAGCTGTTTCCACTGAATAACTATTATAGGAAGACTATTTCTGAGATATTAACATTATTCTGGTTTTCTTTTTATTTTTACTTAAATGCCAACAATATATCACCCAGTATTTATTTTAGGTCTTTTTAACAAAAGGTATTTAATTGGAATGCCGATTTGTTTTTAACATTCCTGCGAGCCAGCTGAGAAATCTCCAATGTGTTTTCCAGGGTGGGAAAATCCCCATCAGGTGGACAGCCCCAGAAGCGATTGCCTACAGAAAATTCTCCTCCGCGAGTGATGCATGGAGCTATGGCATCGTCATGTGGGAGGTCATGTCCTATGGAGAGAGACCGTATTGGGAGATGTCTAACCAAGATGTAAGTGCCACCGGTAGTAGTTGAGCTGCCATTTTGTGAGTATAAACACATCAGCATTGACGGGGAAATGTGCCTTTTGCCCTCATTCAGACTAGGCCTGTGGCTGAGATTGAAAAGCTAAGTAACTTTTCTCTCTGAGCTGTATTTGGTGTCAGAGGGCCCAGCTGATGGGCTTTGCCATGTGAGTACATGATCTGCACCCCACAGCTCGGACTTCCACGCATGTTATTCTAATGTGGCATAACCGTGTTTATTCTGCTTTACACCTGCAAGTAACGAAAAAGGACGAGTAGTGTTTATCTTTTATTTCTTCCTTAGGGCAATTGAATGTGCCACTGTAAACAGCAAAGTATCTCAGACTACATATTGCTTAGTAGAAAAAGATTGCATGTTCTCAGGCACTGTATCATCAATATATGTCACTTGGTATGGTTCTTTTAAGATATGTACATGACCCTTTATACATTCTGTTTTGTTTCTGTTTTATCTATAAAAATTACCTTGGTGGTTAATACAGAGTAGGATGGTTAACACACATTTGACCTCTGTGACCTATCCAGAGTGATAGAGACAGTAGTCAGAAAATGCAAGTACCCAGACAATGCAAATAAGTGTGCTGTCAGAACTGAAAATATATATTAATATCCTACTTTCTCAACGTATCCAGTGCTTTCTGAGGCAGTGGCAATGGAAAACCGCCTCTAATGGGGTTCTGAGTGTTCAAAGGAGAGAACAAAGACAATGGAGATATAGAAGATCCCTAAGCACACTCACATCTCCTTCCTTTTCTATAGTCAGTTCCTTGAGCAACCCCTCCACACCTCATTGTTCCTTCCCAACTTCAAGTTGTCCAAGTATCGTAAGAACTTATTCAGTCGGTACATTTAAACAATGGAATACTACGCAGCAATGAAAAGAAAGAACTCTTATCCTTTACAACAGCATGGATGGACCTGGAGAGTATTATGCTGAGTGAAATAAGCCAGTCAGAGAAAGATAAGTATCACATGATCTCACTCATATGTAGAATCTAATGAACCAAGTAAACTGGTGATGAAAAATAGACCCAGAAACATGAAAAGACTGTTGAACCTCAGAGGATAGGCAGGGGATGGTGGGTGGGAAGAGATCAACCAGTGAACTTGTATGCATATATGCATAACCTGTGGACACAGACAGTGGGTAGTGAGGGTGTGAGGGGGTTACGGGAGCGGGCTGGAAGAGGCTAATGGGAAGAAAAGGAGGACCTATGTAATACTTTCAACAATATTTTTAAAAAATAATAATAACTTATTCAGCCACAGAGTTTATCTGTGGCTAGCTCACCATGGCTATTGCTTCTCCCTGCCATAGAGTGCTACTTTCAAAGCTGAGCCCTGCTCGGTCCTGTGGGTGCCTGCTGACTCTGTGGAGAATGCCAGGTCTAGGCAGCAGATTTGAGGTCATATGCACTGCTTGGTCATCACTCTCCAAAGCACATCATCAACACACAAAGACAGCGTGGCTGGGCCCTGCAGGGCATCTGCCCCATAGCCAGCAACCTCTGCTCCACTCCCATCACTTGGACTTTGGATCCAGGTCATTTGCCTAGTGTCTATCTACTATTCTTCAGGGAACTTTAAGTGAAGGAACTCACTACTTTTCCCTGCCACTGGGTGTTGTTTGGGGGAGCTTATAACTATCTCTCCAGCTTTTCTTAAAAACTGAATCTCAGATACCAAAACTTGCCTCTTCAGTCCCAGAAGGAACTCATTTTTATTCTTAACTAACTACTTATCCAAGGTAATGGAAGCCCTGGATTCAGTCACCATAGCTCCTGCTCTACTCTAACCCCAGATCATGCTTGCTTACTTGTTCTACTTTCACACGGCTAAAATAGGCCTTTCAAGCAAATCTCCAGAATAAAACATCCTCCTTCGGATGAGTTAAAGTCCTCACTGCACAGAAGAGCCCTCACTTCAAGTATCTTACCGAATGGCTCCCCATTTGGTCCTTGTTTTAACCAGTTTCCTGACAGACTTAACATGAAAAATTAAGGCTCCAAACTTTACCATAAATACCCTTACCAGTAAAAAAATTCTTAAGCATTCACAGCTGACATGTGCATATTTACTTGCATATTGTATGCAAGAACTGCTATACTAATATAATCATTTATTCATTTAAGTATATTCTGCTTCAAGAACTAGAGATACAACAGAAAACAATGTTACACCTGGAAGGGGCCAAAAAGATTATCTAGTCCAACCCAGCCGGTATGCTCAGTGGTTGAGCGTCAGCCCAGGAACCAAGAGGTCATGGTTCGATTCCTGGTCAAGGCACATGTCTGGGATTGCAGGCTCAATCCCCAGTAGGGGATGTGAAGAAGGCAGCCAATTGATGAAGTTTCTCTCTCATCAATGTTTTTATCTCTCTAACCCTACCCCTTCCTCTCTCTTTAAAAAAAATCAATAAAAACATATTTTTAAAAATATATTATCTAGTCCCACCCAAGTCCAACTTGATTATGAAAATGAGGCATAGAGAAGTGACATGATTTCCGTAGAATTGCATGGTAAGTGATTTAACAGTGATCTTGGAAGACAATGCTAATAAACTTCTAGAACAGTGGTTCTCAACCTTCTGGCCCTTTAAATACAGTTCCTCATGTGACCCAACCATAAAATTATTTTCGTTGCTACTTCATAATTGTAATGTTGCTACTGTTATGAATCATAATGTAAATATCTGATATGCAGGATGGTCTTAGGCGACCCCTGCGAAAGGGTCGTTCGACCGCCAAAGGGGTCGTGACCCACAGGTTGAGAACCACTGTTCTAGAATAAAAAGGGAGAGGAAATAGCTGCTTTTTCATGGTGGTTTGGTTTATAGTCCATGTAGTTCCCCATGAAGGACCAGTAACTTCTTGCCCTTATGGAGCTTACCTTATAGGGAAAGGGAGACAGACTGTAAACAGGTAATAAGTAGAAGATATAGTATGTAACAGGATAATCAAGGGTGGTGGGGGGGGACAAGAAAGTGGGATAAGAAATGCTGGGAGGTTGATTTTAAATATATCATATATATTATAAAATGCATTCATAAAATTCATTCCTTTATAATCTTAAAAGTCATAGTCTTTCTTATTAGACATTCATAAATAGTCATTCTTATAATAGAATAATACAAATAAACATAAAGAGAACTTCTATTATTTTTCTACCCCTGGATTATCTCTTACCACCTGGGGTACATTATACCAGAGATTTAGAAACCAGGGCCATCATTATGGAGACTATAAGTCAACCATGAAAGTCACTTAACTTTTCAAAGTGCCTGAGTTTTATAACCTATAAATACAGTAAAAAGACTGAGTTAAATTATTTGTAATATTCCTCTTAACAGGGATATTACATACTATTATTTTATAATCTCTGCAGAAATAGTTAACATACTTATCTCAGCAAAGGAATGATTCAAATTGTTCTTTTCATAAATTTAGGACATTTCTGAATCTCTGTCGAGGTGTTAAGAATGAGATAGGAGTGCCACAGAGCAGAGCAGGTACAAGTGAAGATACCAGACAAAACAGATATGTTTTTTAGGAGAGCAGCCTCTGAGAGAAAAAGCCCACATGTGTGGTTTCCAACTTAAACCGCCATGTAAATTTTGCCTAGAATAGTCCAAACCCTGTTGCCAACCCCTTCCTTCCTGGATCTTGCCCAAGAGTTTACCCAGCCATCCTGGCCCTGTGTATAGATGAACTATAGCCAAGATGACCATTTAGAGAGCAGTTCTGTCTCCTAAACCTCATTTGGCCACAAAGCCTATATCTGGAACCAGAAGAAGCTACTGCAGCCAGGAATAGACTCCCGACATTAAGCCCATTCTCATTCACTCAGGATTGCCAATGTCCATGTCACAAGGTTGAACTCTCTCCACCTAGAGCTTGGTTTTTGTTCGAGGACCAGGTAGGGGGTAAGGTGGCTGTCTTCATGGTATTTGAGTGGTTACCAAAATACATTCAAGCAAGAATGTGAAAATCAGGAGAACAAAAGTTCTGAGGTGAAGGGTGGGGGGTGGATACAAGACTAAAGGAAAGTACTAAGAACTATTTTTGTTTTGTTTGTTGTTTTGTTTTTCTTTTTATGTTTGACATTCTGCAACCAATGTTCATTTTAAATAAAGTAATGTTTTAAACAATAAAAATTCAACTATGTTCTGTTTGAGTATTTTATATTTTTACTACAGTTTGGTGAGTTTAACTGAGCTATGGGCTTAACTAAATATGGCATGTTAACATGTTTTATGATCTTAAGTGAGGTTAGAAAATTTCAGGTAGCTTTGATGAAAGAGTCCCTCCTTTCTGCAGACTGTGGCATATTTTATTACTATGAACAATTCTGAGTTTGCAGAATCTGTTTTAGCAAAATAGTATAATGTTTCCCAAAGGTCAGTGGTATTGTAAGGAAAGGAAATGAGAAAATAGAGTGCACTGGACTAGTCCTTAGAAGGCCTCACAACCATAACAGCTTAGCCATCCAGCAGGATGCCAGTCACTGGGTCAGGTGTGCATGTGGGTTGGAGATGGAGAATTAGAAAACACGGGCCTCACTCTCAAGGAGCCCAGTATGTAGATGAGATGAAGTTCTGGCATTTATAAGTCTTTTCCCCATCACCGAGCAGAGTGTACACTTCTCAAGCGGAGACCTCATGCCTTCTACCTTTTTTAAATAGAGACAACAGTGTGTGAATCAGCATTGCTATTTTTTAAAAATATGCCAAAAAAGCATGCATACTCTATTATGCAGGGTTCTTTTGATTATAAACGACAGAGACTCAGCCCAAGCTAACTTAAGTAAAAATAAATTTTTTCCAGGTGTGAGACTAAGAAGGTAGTTCAGCAGTGCTCCGTCTCAGGAATCATGCGGATTTTTAGTGCTTTTCTGGGTCCGTTGACCTCATTTTCTCCTGCTGCAAAGGTCTTCTTTGCTTTATTCTTCTTTACGCTCCAGAGCTCAGCATTCAGCTCAACAACCTCAGCAAAATGAGACCTTCTGTCTGTGAAAATGTATGTACCGATACCAGAAAATTCTGGTTGGCTCTGTTAGGCCCTGCCCAATCCTGCCCCAGGCCAGGAAATGGGTATTATGACTGAGTTTATGTACCAGCCTGTGCGTTCAGAGGTGGGGGCAGCACTGTGATTGGCAATTTCCGCAAAATCTCATGCAGTGAGGGAGGAAGTCCCCAAAGGAAAGCAGTAGTGTGCCAGAGCTATACTATGTTGTCCATTTTCAGTGTACATTGTTTTCAAGAGCAACTTTCATTATTGCAGTATCAAACGGCCCCAAATTGTTAACTTTGTGCGTCACTGTATTCTAGTGATGTAACAGGTGTATTGGAAAGGTCATGAGAGCTTTGGAGGAGGGTTTCTCAACCTCAGAACTATGGATGTGTTGGGCTGAATAATTTTCTGTTGTTGGGGGCTGTCCTGTGCATTTGTAGGATGTTTACCAGCATCCCAGCCTCTACCCACTAGATGCCAGTAGCAGCCTCCAAGTCATGCCAACCAGAATTGTCCCCAGGCATTGCCCAGTTGGGGATGGGGTACAAAAAATCACTCCCAGTTAAGAGCCACCGCTTTAGAGCTAAAAAGATCTGTGTTCAAATCCCAGCTCCACAATTTACTGGCCATGTAATCTTAGGCAAGTGGCTTAAGTTTTCTGAGATATTGTTTATAATGGGATTCAAAACACTCACCTGCAGGATTTGAAAGAATTAGAGATAGTGTATGTAGCACACCTTGTACATAGACAGTGTTTAACGAGTGATAATCATCACAACTTGCTTATTATGAGCCAAGCATTTTAGATTATTAGCTCATTTAATCTTCAAAATAATTGTCTAAGATAGATACTGTTATTCATATGATTACTAGATGAAAGAACTGAGACTGTCTAGAAAGTTTAAGTAACTTACCCAAACTTACTAGCTAGTTAATGATAGAAGTGAAGTTCATGCCCCCGCTTACTAGTGCATGAGAAGTCTTGTTTTCAAAGGCGTCTCCATGCCACAGAAGGTCTACGTAATGAGATTAAAGCATCTTTAATTCTGTGTGCCACCCTGATTTCATTGTTTCCTATTAGCAAAAGAATGTGGATTGACTCACTATAGTTTTGGAACTATAAATCTTTTTGGCAGTATTTTGTGTCTTGATGTTAAAATTTTATAGAATGTACCACATATATTGAATATCTTAAAAATAATTAAGGCGGTAGCTTAAAATCAGATTCTAATGATCAACATATTTAGCCTATTACAGAAACATGTCACAGGCACACTGAAGGTATACAACTTCTTGCTGTTTCCCAGCATTTTTTTCTTTTTAAGGTATTGCAGGGGAATATTTTGTTATTTTCATCCAAGTTCAAAATAATTGCTGTTTACTACGTGTGGGAGTACATTTTAATGCTAGCAGCTACACAAGCTCCAAAGAGGACACCAAGGCCACTGCAGATCTTCCAGCACTTACACTGTGTAAAGTACTTAACAGAAGAAAATGCAAGCAAAACATGAACAGCAGGCAACATTAAATAACCAAATCCCCACAGAGCTCATATGTAGGGGGAAAACTAGCACCACATAATGAGAGGTGACTTGCCTCGAACTAATGATCTAATGCAAGACTGAAGTCTTGGGTTTTGTTTTGTTTTGTTTTTCCCTGCTGTGATGATGTTTAAAAAAATAAAAAACATTCTCCTTGAAGCAATTTGAAACGCAAATGCCTCCAGGGTATGGTATCATTTAAGCATATGCTACTAAGCTAGTCCCTTTTCCCAAAAAGATAACCACTATCAGGGAACATTCATTTGAGGTTTGCTAGGAAACATAATGCTGCCTCAATATTTTTGTGTTTTTATTTCTCCTTACTTTTCAAAAGCTTTTATAAAATGTTTTCCTTTAATTTGCTTTCAGAACCTTAATTGAGGAAAAAAATTAAAGTTTATCTTTAGGACTCTTTTTTTTTTTTTGGTAGGTGATATGGTTGGAAGTAAACTTTTGATCTTAAATGAATGGATTCTTTTTTTCAAAATTTAAGAAGGAAGAAAATAACCTTTTACCATATCTGTTTGTCCTAATAATTCTATAACCTTTCTCAGTTATGGGTCACTACTTCAGCCAAGAATGGAGGAGTTGCAGAATCTACTTACCTAGAAATGCAGTCTGATTTTATGACATAGAGTCCAGTCATTTCCAGTTCTTGTCTCTGATTAGATGTCCTAACTCTACTTTATTAAGTAACTAGAGGCCCTGTGCATGAGATTCATGACATTCAGCCCGGCCTGTGCCCTCTCACAGTCCAAGACCCCTCACTCTTACCGTCTGCCTGCAGTGGAGGCAGAAGAGGCTCCTGCCACCACCGCTGCGCTCGCCAGCCATGAGCCCGGCTTCTGGCTGAGCGGTGCTCCCCCTGTGGGAGTGCACTGACCATCAGGGGGCAGCTCCTGCATTGAGCATCTACCCCCTGGTGGTCAGTGCACGTCATAGCGACTGGTCATTCTGCTGTTCAGTCAATTTGCATATTATGCTTTTATTATATAAGATGGTCCTTGTTTCATGATCTGTGTAAGATACAGTAAGTTGCTAAAGGCCTGTCCCCATTATTTCAACTTCCATATTACAGAGGGAATTTTTGCATTTATTTAATATGCATTCTACCAAAGCAATTTTCAAAATGGCCTTCTTCTCCCCTGTTTTTCAATAATCCCTACTATTGGTACATAGGCAGTAGCAGCCTTTTAATTAAATATATACCAGTTACATTAGCATGATGCATGTCTACTGCCGAGGCAAGAGTAATAGGGGATATTGTGAGATGCAATCAGTCACCATTGTAAATAATTCAAATAGTAAAGTTCCAAGTAGAGGAAACCAATAACCAATATGCTATTACCACAGTGTAATTTCCAAGGGAATTTTTTATATTAAATGACCACAAAGCTGGAAAATGTATACATACCAGCAATGTTTTTATTAAAAAAAATTTAATTATGCCTTCAGTATCTGTTTGGGGAAAAATACACTCACAATCTTTTGCTGTTATAATTGTTATTCCATCTTTTGTTCTCTTTTGACCATTTTAATTTTTATTGTCTTTTGTTCTCTTTGGAACAAAGATGGCATTTTTAAATCCCCTTTTTCTTTGTACTCATAAATTACTTTTGCATAGCTTTTAGATATTTTTAGTGGGTTTGGGAAATGGATTAAAGGTGTTTTTCTAAAATCAAAATGATGCACCAGTAAAGAAATACTTGGTTTTTACCCAGAGAGCACTTGAGAAAATGGCCCTGAGTTTTAAGAACATTGTCTTCTTAAAGGAAAAAAAATGCTTTTAAATAGATAGATTTGGAATGTGTCTTTATATTTTCAAGAAAAAGTATAATTTATTAGAGAGGAACTGGCGTAGTAAGGAATATCATGGTTCCCCAAATCTTCCTAGTCTTGGTTTACCAGGAGATACTCTGGCCCTGTCAGGATGTTTGTCTCCCTGCACTTGGAGCTCTGTGGGAGCCAGTCCTTTCAAAGGAGGCCCAATGTAGACACGAAGGTTATAGAACCTGGAGATCCAGAGATGCTACCAGAAGTCCTACAGATGAAGCTTCCAGTTTAAATGACTCTAGAAGAATAACTTTTTAAGCTGAAATGCACTATTGCAAGCACTGAATCCAGTTCTCTTTTCTTTACTAAGGAGGAGACAGAGCTTGTTAGTGACAGTTTAGGATTTTGATGTAATTTAGATGGCTCTTTCACTAATGCTCATCCTGTTCCTTACACACTGAAGCATAGACGGGTTTGAGAACTGTCTTAGGTGTAGGAATTTTTAAAAAGTCTTTTTGTTTGCTTGATTTTTACTTATTGATTTTTAGAGAAAGAGAGAGGGAGATAAAGGGAGAGAGAAAAAAATTGATTTGTTGTTCTATCCATTTATACATTCATTGGTTGATTCTTTTATGTTCCTTGACCTAAAATCTAACCCACAACCTTGGCATTAGGACAATGTTCTAACCAACTAAGTACCTGTCCAGGGCCTCAAGAAAGTCTTTATCTTAAGTTAAAAAGGAAATCTTCAGTTTCCATGCTATAATTATTTATAAATTACAAATTAGCCTCGAAAAAGTGTGATCTGTCTATATCTTACATAGAAACCTACTCTATTCTCCTCCCTTTTTAAAAATATGTTTTTATTTATTTCTGATAGAGGAAAGGAGAGGGGAAGAGAGATAGAAATATCAATGATGAGAGGGAATTATCAATCGTCTGCCTCCTGCATGTCTCCAATTGGGGATTGAGCCTGCAACCCTGGCCAGGAATCAAACCATGACCTCCTGGTTCATGGGTCGACGCTCAACCACTGAGCCACATCAGCTGGGCTATCCCCCTTTTTCTTAATGTACACTTAAATTTCTCTTGTGTCTTGATTGCTTTTCACTGAACTATAAATTATATATGTTGAAAAACATTGAATAAGAAAATAGGTATAAAATTATAAATGTTATTTACTTATAACCACTTCTAAACTTTCTTTTCTTTTTTTGCCCATGTAGATGCAATCTTTATATTGTATATAAGGAAAATACATTACCAGTGCTTTTAGTATCACTGTATTATAAATCTAATATTCTATTTGTACAAGTAATTGTTATCACAAAAAGTAAGTATATACTGGGACCCTCTGCTTTACCATCCCCCTTCTGCCTGAAATTATAGGTTTTCCACAAAGCCATGATAAGTATTTAGAAAGAAAATAAAAATATTTCCCATTGCATTTACTAATGTACATTTTAGTCCTTGCTAAAATTTTGAGAGAGTTTCTTTTAAAAGGAAGTATAAATAACTAAATTTAATGTACTGCTCTTTTGGAGATAGTTAACAGTCTTATTTTAAAAAAAAAAAAAAAAGCGATTCCCTGCACAGCCCAAGCAGTCCCTGTTCAAGGAAGTTTCAGTGTCTTCCTGCTGGCTGTCTACTCCTAGTTTGCCTGGTTTAATAGAAGGTGCACATTGCCTGTTTAACTCAGAAACTGTCAAGACAGTTGGAAAACTCATTGGATTCAGCAAGAGCAGAACAGTCTGCCCTGTGCCCCAACTGGGCCTTATGTTGATTCTGGGCTGCTAAAAATTGCAGTGTCAGTGACAAGGAACCAGTCCAATCTCTTTAGAATAACCAGCCAGGTTTTAGATAATAACTTCTGACAGAATCTAATTCCTTTTCCTAATCTAATTCTTGCATGGAAATGATCACTGCAGTCATTTTCATATTTTTTCACTTTATTTTAATTTTCTCCTTACATTTTTAAATAAGGGTATAACCTTGTTTAACTCTTCTCCAAAAGACGACAGCCTACAACTGTCATAAAACCAAACTGTTAAAAAATTCTCTCTAGTTAATTATCAACCCTTCATATACTGAAATGACAAAACTCAATTAATCTTTTAGACAAAGCACCCATATGCTCCCGGCTCCCTGTCAGTCCTTAATTAAGCAATCAGAAAATACCTATAAAATAAAACTTCTCACAAAAGAAATGTTTACAAAGATAAGTACTAAGGTTTTCTGAAGCTGCCCCTAAAATACAGTTTTTGTAAATCACATATATGGCAACTGGAGCTCTAGTCTTTGACTTGACATGGCATTGTCCTATGACCTACATGATGGGAACAGATGGGAAAAAGAAACAGTTGCTGTGTGGGGGCACTCAGCTCACCCAGCTGAGGAACTGCAAGTGTTTAAGTGTTTTGTAGTGCCAAGGCCAAAGGGGAAATGGTACCCGGTCAGGGTGAAGACTGAGAGCCAGAATCATGGTGAGCCCCTGCAGAATTTCAGACATGGGAAGACACGATCACAGTTCTTCAGAAGGATTGCTTTGAGTGTACCTTGGGAGATGATTGGAGGAGGAAAAGAAGAAACAAAGACGAGTTAGGCCCTAGCCGTTTGGCTTAGTGGATAGAGAGTTGCTGGTGCAGGAGGCAACCAATCAATGTGTTTCTCTAACATTGATGTTTCTCTCTGTCTTTTCCTCTCTCTTTCACTCTCCTCCCCCCCCCCAAAAAAAATCAACGGAAAAATATCCTTGAGTGAGGATTAACAAAAAACAAAACAAAACAAAAAGATGAGTTAGGAGGGTAAAGCTATTGCAGTGATCCAAATGATAAGTCATTTGGAGAGGAGCTTTAAAATGGAGCAGATTTACAGTATATGAGAGTGGTAGAATCAGCATAAGTGAATTTTGAGAATCAGGGAGAAGGCGGAGGCCGGAAATTATCACTGTAGTCATTTTCATATTTTACCCTGATTTCACTAAGAGGAAGAGTGGTACCCTTTGCAAAGGACAGAAATCCCAAAGGAGGAACAGGGTTAGTTTTGAACAAAATTAATCTAAGGCATGCATATGACAACTTTATGAAGTGGTATGTCCTATAGATGATTGACAGAGAAATCCGCAGAGGAAGCTGAACTACAGCTTCAGCAATGGAAGTCATAAGCAGATAGGTGAGAGCGGGAGCATGCAGGTAAGAGAGGGCTTAAGATCTAATTCCAGGGGAATGAGTCAGGAATGTGGCTCAAGACTTAAACAGATTGTCTCTACCACTGCCATGATTCAGAGGCTACAGAGATGGTAGTTCTAGTCTGGTCTTCAAGGAATTACTAGCTACATAATCCAATCTGTTCATCAGTTTGCGCTTCAGTTTTCTTACCTATAATATGTACATAAACAATAATAAGGTATTTTGAGACTTTATAAATTAAGCTATGTTAAAAACACCTGACCCAGAACTCAGCACATAATAAGCTCTCAAAGTAATATATGTCACTTGAATCTGAAATCAGAAAGCTCATAGAAAATTAAACGCATCATCACTCCAGCCCCAAAATCGCTTCTCCTCCTGTGTCCTCTATCTTTGCCAGTTGACCAAGGCCAAAACTTAGAAATTATTCTTATCTTCTTCCTCTACTGCCACATCTAATCTCACTCACTCCTGTATTCCTGCCAAATCAGTCCATGTCTCTTAAAACACACAGTCTCCATCAAGGCCATTCTGATTTCTCCAGGATCCCTGCAAACCTCCCACTGGCCTCCTGCTGGCCTCCCCTCCGTGCATTCTCCACACTGCTAGCCAGAGTGAACTTCCAAAAGGCAACTCTAATGTCATTTACTTGCTAAATTCCTTTTCCACTTTGCAAAATGTTTGTTTATAACATGCAAAATAATTTGTAATCTCAAGAAATATAATTTTTACTTAATCTTCCAGCCTCAAATATCACCATTCTTTCTTTGAAGACTCTGTCTAGCCAACGAATCTACTTTCATTCCCTAATAAGGTTAAATCACCTCTCTTCCCATCTAGTTGATTGTGCTACCTTTTATATATAGGGTGTCCCAAAGAAATGTATACACACTTTGAATAATTATAAAGGCAGTGTTTATTGAAATACATTTCACTTTCAAAACTGAGCTATCAGCTGTTACAGTGTGTATACATTTTGAGGGGACACCCTCTATATTCTTTAAGATTCAGCTCACCTTCTCTGAGAAGCCATCCCAAGGTTGTGCCAGGTGTTCCCCCACAGGCTCTCATAGCTCCCTGACCTACATGGTACTTAACATAGTCTCACTCCTCAGTCTCCTTCACTAGATCATACAGCTCCTAAAGTAAGATATATTTTTTACTCGTTGCATTATACCTTTATGCATAGTATGCTCAATAGCACATTTAAGTGACTGATATATCTAAATAAATTAAAAATTCATTAGAAATATGCATCTTTTAACCATTTTTGTGAATCATATTGCTTGAGTCTTTTCTCTGGCTACCTTCGAAACCAGAATTTTTAGGTGTGTGATCTTGGGCAAATTAAACCTCTCAATGTTTAAGTTCCTGGTCTATAAAATGGGAATAACAACAGTACCTTACTCATAGGGTTATTGTGAGGATTCAAGGAGTTGATACATGCAAATAATTTAGAACTGGCACCTGGAAGTCCCCAAGAGCTCTCAGTTACTAGCTCTTACTATTATTGTCACTGTCACTATTGTTGTTATTTCTATTCTCCTATAAGGTGGAACCCTTAATGCTTAACATTCATGAACCAGGGCTCAAGACAAATTTTACAATTTAAAAAACTGAGGAAACTTAAAAAACAGAGGCAGCAAGAAAAATAGTCGTGAGTCCCCAAATCTCTTCACTGTCCCCATGGGAAGGCATACTGGGACCAGACACACATTGAACACATTATGGGTAAAGGTTTCAGGAGAGTACACTCTCTCTTCTTACAGGACAAGCATGAGCAACTTTGTCAATAAAAAGAGAATAAATTGCTGGCTTAGCACCAACAAGTCTAGATTTGGATGTAAAACTGTTTACCGTTGTCTGGGAAAGTCAGGTCCCCAGCAGCCAAGGACTTTGGGGCCCTTGAGAGATGGTAACCCCTTGGACAGGAGAAAAAAGCCACTGGGATTACAGGAGGCTGAGATTGGGTCCATTCTTGCTCTCAGGGAGCAAAGAGAGCCCCAGTCTCACCTGGCTCATTCTCCAGGCAAACCAGAGTGAGGCATGAGATCATTTTGGACAATGCTGCTTGAGGCACCATTATTTTAATATTTCCTTCATAGAGGAATTCAGTTGCTATCATGCTTGTGCTGTGAATCCATCTTGGGTACCTTGAGCCTCCAGGTTTTCTGAGAATCTGCTCCTCTATCAAGACAAATGCAAAAAATGTCTTCTAATAACTTTTGTTAAGTCAATAACATTTATTAATGTGTCAGGCACTGTACTAAATGATGAAAACGCAAAATATAGAGAAATAATCCCTGTTTTCAAGTACATATAGCTTTGAAGGAAAGGCAGATGAAAAATTACAATACAATGTAATGTATGCAATAATAGAAATGTGTGCAAGACTCAGAGCATTCAGAAATGATTCTGTTCAGCCAGAGATTAGTTTGCAAACTATGAAGTAAATTTTTTATTTACCCAGAAAATTAAACTTAAGATCCAAATAAAAACACTGAAGTCTAATTAGCAGATGCTATGACAAAAGACAGCATGGTAATCACCCCTAAAATTGTGTAAATTAATGTAAAATTGCGGAGGAAAATGTTATATCAGGAAAACTGAAAAGCATTTCTGCAGAATAGCCAGAGGAAATGTTTGGAAGCTAAAAGGAACTATGTTCAGATTTCATATCTGCCACCTATACTGTGTGGATTCAGGCAATTTTTCTAACCACTCTACATCGAAACTTTAAGAATGGGGATAATAATCTACCACGCTGAGTTATTTTAAGCAGTAAATGAAGGAAAATATGCAAAGCGCCTAGCACATGATAGATACTCAGTAAAGGCAGCTAATTTTTTTTCCTCAGAATATAACCTCAGTTGTCATCTACTTTATTCTAAGCGCTTGTGATTAGGTAACTGTGGCAAATTGACTAGAGAGCTCTCTTGGAGTGGGATCTTTAAGGCTTTCTATAGTGGAATTCTATCCCATTTTTCTTATTACTTTTCAAAACTGTCCACAGTAGTTTTGAGGTATTGCAAGCATTTTTACACACATCCTGTTGTACTAAAATGTGTTGAAAATGTCTTAAAACCCAAGCCTAGGTGGTAGCAAAAGTACTCAGAAAGCAGGTAAGAAAAAATCCTGTTCAATAGTGGAATGTAAAATGAATAGAAAATTGCTGGTATCCTGACTGGTCACAAAGACACTGATGGGATTACGAGAAATTCCCTATTATAAAAAACAAAACAAAACTACAGCTGAGCAGTTCAGAGGTTCCTGAAGGCATTTTACTGCTCCTTTTTACAAACTGCCTCTAGCATAAATTACAGGTATTGTAGAGTCATGTCAAGTAGTGTCAATTTTAAAAGAAATTAAAATAAGATGTGGGTTTTTTTTTTAAATTACAGAACTTGTGCAGATGGCATTACAATAAAGGGTATTCTGTTAGCAATATTAACATTTGCACTTTTATATTTTTGTTGTCAAGAGAGAGCAGGGGTGAGGTTGAATTGTGTTTGTCTTTAAATATTTGTCTTTCCCTCAGTTTTCCCACCCCAAAAATGAGGAAAATAACCCCTTTTTCTTTGCCTTTCTCCAAGAGATGATATAAGAAGAAAGGCTCATATGAATACCTATGAATGCTTCATTAAAAAATTAGTTACATAAATTCTGGGTTAATTTTAACACATTGTTAAGAAATTCCCAAGTGGGCCATATAATCAATATCTTGCCTTATCTACTGATTATATTACAAAAATAACAATAAAACCTCATCATCCACTGTTGCTCTTAACTTCGGTTTCTTTTTTTTTTTTTTTTAACTTTGGCTTCTTATAAAGCAGCGGTTCTCAACCTGTGGGTCGCGACCCCTTTGGGGGTCGAACGACCCTTTCACAGGGGTCGCCTAAGACCATCGGAAAACACATATATAATTACATATTGTTTTTGTGATTAATCACTATGCTTTAATTATGTTCAATTTGTAACAATGAAATTGGGGGTCACCACAACATGAGGAACTGTATTAAAGGGTCGCGGCATTAGGAAGGTTGAGAACCACTGTAAAGAGAGTTCTTTCTCTAGAGCTGTGCTGCCCCATAGAGTAGCCACTAGCCACATGTGCCTTTTTAAATTTTAGTTAGTGCAAACTAAAACTAAAAATTCAGTTCCTAAGTCCTACTAGCCACATCTCTAACACCCCTTGACCACACGTGACCAATTGCTAGCATACTGGACAGAGAATATTTCATCATCACAGAAAGTGCTATTGGAGAGCGCTGGCCCAGAGAAAGCTGGGGCTGAATGCCCCTGTTGCTCTGAGGCCTTAAGCTAGCCATTGATAACATTCCAAAGATGAAATGATCTTAGAAGTTATTAGAGGACCTACAATCATGCATCAGACTAAGGGAAAGCCAGGAGTAGGTGAAGAGGAACTCAATAGGCAATAAAGAAGAAATGATAACTAGAAAAGAATACACATGGACTTATTATTAAAGGATAAAAAAATTATTCAGGAATTCAGTGCTTCACCAGAAGTACATTTTACTCAAAACATTTGTTACACATGGTTTGCACTAAATGTATCAATCTTATGCTGACTTTCTGATGTCTTAAATGAGTTTTGAGATGTTCCAGCTAAACCACACAAAAACTATTTCTTGACATTGTGATGAAACTTAACCTCCCTTCTGTACACCACGTGTTTAAAAGACACATTTTCCTCTCAGAGGGATTAGAGGATGTTATGGGGATATTTGCCATTTTCCTTCACAGCTTTTGTATTTACCTTGTCTGGACCATTTGAATTCACAAGTAGTTTTCATATTTACCAGTATTTTGGCTTTTACTTCCTATATACTAGTAAAAAGGAATTATAACTTAGCATATGTATTATCTGTCCCACAAAGTAAGAGAATAACCTGTGTATGCTTGCCTTTAGGTCATTCTGTCCATTGAAGAAGGTTACAGACTTCCAGCTCCCATGGGCTGTCCAGCATCTCTGCACCAGCTGATGCTCCATTGCTGGCAGAAGGAGAGAAATCACAGACCAAAATTTACTGACATTGTCAGCTTCCTTGACAAACTGATCCGCAATCCCAGTGCCCTTCACACCCTGGTGGAAGACATCCTTGTGTAAGATGCATAGAGTTGATTTTTCTCCCCTGACAATCAATTTCTTTCAGGCTATAGACAGACTAACAGAGAAGAGGAAGTTTGCCTTGATAACCACCTAGTTGTCAACCTTTTAGAAAATGGTGTATGAACTATATTTTACTTAACAGCTGCAAAGGAATGTATTAACATTTTAGAAAATTGTGTTGTTTTTTATTCACAAGAAAATAGGTTCCCCTTTTCTTTTCTCCATATCAAATCTTTGTGAAATTTTTTATACTTGTCCTGTGTGGGTTTCTGGTATTTACATATCCTTTACTTACTGATCCTTCCTTACTTTTATAAGTAGAATATGTGCATGCCTGCAGCCCCTTTAATTTTCTTGTTCGTTTTATGTATGTTCTGTCCCTCTATTTGAAATGTCAGGCAAGATGAGCAATTTGTGAACCTGCCAGGAGCAAGGATGTTTCCTGCTGATATGATCACACCCAGCTGTTGTTACTTTCCATTCCTAAAGCCAGAGAAAGACAAGAAAATGAAGGCACTCGTATCCCATTTTATAAAAGTTAAGATCCACTCACCTCTCTCTGAAAAGCAATTATAAGAAGGGAGAGCGTAGAAGGAAAAAATACTATCATCTGTGTCTGAAATTATTACATTGAAAATATTATTAAGTTGAACATATATTTCTTTATTTAGGCCAAATTGGACTTAAAAGTAACCAAAGCCTTTCCAAAACTCACTTTCCTGGCTCGGGGGATGCCCAGCAGGATACACAGATATTTAACTTTAGGTCACAAGTTCAAGTCAGCACGGTTTTTAGTAACAGTAAGGCTGGAGGCTCTTCAAGGACTGCTTGAAACAGGCCTGAGCTCAAGCAGAGCACATGCGTTCACCTCTAAATCACTAATTGGCATCCTTAGTAAAGTGAAGCCAAGCATGAAATAGCCAGAGATTAAGCTTTCACTCTAGCCATCTTCCCTAAAGCAGTCCAACCCAGGAAGCTGTAAAGTAAGGGTGGGTGGGAGGTTGGAAGGCCCTCTGGATTTTATCACAAAAGCTTTGGCAGCCATTGAAGATTTTTGAGCAAGAAAATGGCAAGATTATATTTGCATTTCTTAAAATCACTCGAGGGGTGATGTAGACTGGGAGTAAAATACAAGGAGACTGGAAACAGACAATTATATATTTGCAGCAATACAAGCTAGAAAAAAATCATGGCCTGACTTATGAAATGGGAATAGGCTTGGGGTCAGGAGGTTTTAAAAATTGATTTATTATTAAGCAAGAAAAAAAATGTGTCTTAGTCATTGATTGAATATATAGTGAGAGGAGGAGAAAAAAGAATCAAGGATATTTGTCAAGTTTTTTTCTTAGACAAGCTGGTTGATGCTATTACCACTAAGAAGGGCAAGATTTTGGAATAGAAATGAGACCACTTTGAGCAGAGAGGTCCTATAGGCAGTTATATGTGTAGATTGAACCTCAGGTGAAAAGATCTAGGCTAGAGATGTAGGTTTGAAGATCATCAGCATATAGATTATAGCTGAAGCTTTAAATGTAGTTAAGGTAAACCATGGAGAATATAAAGAATACAAATTAACAGGAATAGAATGCAATCCTCTGGAACACCAAGATTTAAGAAATAAACTGAAGGAGAGTGCAATGGACCCTGAAGAAGAAGAGCCAGGTAGGTAATGAGGAAAGCAGGGGAGGAGTGGTATCATGGAAGCCAGAAAGGGAGAGAGATTCAAGGAGAGTGAGATCCAAGGCTCCACAAAGCTTCGGGAAGATAGAAGGTGAAGTATATCCATCGAATTTATTTGTTCCCCACTTATCCCCCATATACCCTCTTCCACCACCACAACCCCCTACGCTGCTGTGCCTCTCCTCTTCCCTGCCCCCACAGTCACCACACTGTTCAACTGAGCAACAAGATGCTCAGGTGTTCATGGGCAGCCTTTGCAAGAGCATTTTCAATAAAGTTGTGTAAGACAGATTGCAATGGAGGAGGAAGGAATATGAGGTCAGAAAGAAGAGCAATATAAAGTACAAGTCTGGTTTTGTTTTTGTTTTTCAAGAAACCTGTCTCTGAAGAGAAAGAGAATTAGTTAGAGATAATGTCTTTATATGTTTTGTGGAAGAGTCAGGCATGCCTTAACATTGAGGAGAAAGAGCTAGCAGAAAGGGCTCATGGAGTGAGTCTGCGTTAATGAAAGAACATTGGCACCTATAAACTGAAATCATTTATTCTGGGCTTCTCGTTATGGTATAGGGTCGCCGGACCCCACAGCCAGTGCCCCCCAGCAGAGCTCTCCAGCTGTTCTGTGGCTATACAAGCAGGCAGGTAAGAGCCTTCTTTTTGAAGAAAGAGATAAAACAATTTCTTCCTGCTTTTTCAAGATTATGAATGTTCATCACATTTGGAAAATACTGATGAAGAATCTAATATGAGAAAATACCAAAAGTCAAAATGATAAGAGTTGAAATCAAGATGAGGGCTCCTTGTCTGAGGGCCAGAGGTCTAAGGCAGGGGTCCTCAAACTTTTTAAACAGGGGGCCAGTTCACTGTCCCTCAGACCGTTGGAGGGCCGGACTATAGTTTAAAAAAAAACTATGAACAAATTCCTATGCACACTGCACATATCTTATTTTGAAGTAAAAAAACAAAACGGGAACAAATACAATATTTGTATTTGCATGTGGCCCACGGGCCGTAGTTTGAGGACCCCTGGTCTAAGGTTCAGTGGGATGTACGGTAATGAGTGCGCAGGTCAGTGAATGGCAGGCTCCCGGAGGCACGCTACATGAGGGCCAGAAGTTGGTGCTTTAATAAGTATAGACCAGTGGTTGGCAAACCACGGCTCACAAGCCACATGCGGCTCTTTGGCCCCTTGAGTGTGGGTCTTCCACAAAATACCACGTGCGGGAGCGCACGTACAGTGCGATTGAAACTTCGTGGCCCATGTGCAGAAGTCGGTTTTCGGCCTGGGCAAGTCTATTTTGAAGAAGTGGTGTTAGAAGAAGTGGGGGGTGTGAGACGCGGCGCAGGCGGGCCGCGGGATACGCAGCGCTGGGGAGGCGCACGCGATTCATACACGAGTTGAGTGAGCCAGTCAGTCAGCAGTCTCATGTGCAGTGGTTAGTGCTAGTCGTGTCCGCAAATCGCGCGGGTGACAAAAGTACCTACTCGAAGCATAAAGTTACCTGTATTTTTCCAACCAGCTGCAAATCCTACAGGTATTTTTGTCATCAATTTAAGAATTGTAATTATTTTGTGTTGGTGGCTTTATTATTATAAAATGAAACATTTTTTTAGGTATGTTGAGATGGTTTGGACATATAGAGAGGATGAACAAAAGGAGATAGATGAAACAAGTATGCAAGACGAGTGTGGATGGGAGAGTTGGAAGGGGTCGACCTCAGCGAACGTACTTCAATCAGATTGAGGACGTTTTTAGCAAAGGCCAGCTTAGGAGTACCCTAATTAAGTTAATAACAATGTGCCTACCTATATAGTTTAAGTTTAAAAAATTTGGCTCTCAAAAGAAATTTCAATCGTTGTACTGTTGATATTTGGCTCTGTTGACTAATGAGTTTGCCGACCACTGGTATAGACAGTTGGCAGTTTGATTCAGTCCTCAAGTCTAATCTGTGGGAGACCAAATGGAAGTTTGTGTTACTGATTTGCTGTCCTTGACACAGACATGTGCACTACTGCTGTTGCCCTTAACATCCTTTTGTTTGAGAAACCAAAGGAACCAGTGTTCTAAAGGTATTGTGCCTGAATTTTATCAGCATTATTTTCCCAATAGCATGAATGGGATCCCCTGTCAACCCCCTCACCTCCACTGCTGCCCACTCACCCTGTCCCTGATCCCAAAGCACTGAGACTGTTTAGGGAGAAGAGACATGGTAGATAAGGGTAAGAATGTTAGGTAAAGAATGCCTCATTTGTTTTATGCTTAGAAAACTGTGGCACTGCCCCTCCGTCCCCCAAGTGCCAAAGCCCAGTTGTGTGTCCCAGAGTGATATTGGATTAAGGAAATGTGACAGAGTGCAGAATTTCAGTCTTTCCTCCCATAGAGCTCTCAGCCTGGGAAAGAAGTCTAAGTATATAACCCACAGTGACTCTTATTAAACTCTCCTGCACTTGCCTCTTCTCTACTATCCCCAAACTCCCAAGGTTCTCTCACACTTTTATACTGACACAACTCTCTCATCCTCTAGGTTCCCATGGTTTTTATTCCACTCTAATTGCTTTTTCTCAAGAATTCACCTGAGAAGATTTTAACCTTCTCTTAACAGAGTAGTAAGAGGGGAAGAAATTAAGGCAACAAAGGGGGATGAGGAAGGCTGCGAAATCCACAGCTTAATAATTTTATACTAACATAGAGTGGAAATTTCATAACCTTATATCTTTAATATTTCCTTTCAAAAGACATGCCCAACAGAAATAATGTTGGGCAGAGAAGGCTTTCATTATTTTGAGCAGCATCTCTAAATAATGCTGATAGTCCTGGACCTGACACACTCCCATGGGAGCATTCAGAGCTCTGTGCAGTTCCCAAACTTCTTGCTTTCTCTCCTACTCAAGAAGGTGTATGGATATATTAGTGAGCATAGTGTTATTGTAACTACAACCTTAAATTGATTGTAAAAAATAATTTTGCAAAAACACCTTTATAATATAGGCAGTTATCCTTTCATATGTGTGAATTTCATACTCTTTTCACTTTAATTTATTCTATAATTCTGCCCTATAATCTCCTTTCAAAGAATTATTTGTAGCTGTCACATGGTGCACAGCCCCTGGGAGAAAAGGCCCAGTTTGAGGCCAAGGCTATGTGGACAATGGCAGCAGGAACACCTCTTGCTCCCTCTTCCCTGACCTTCATGATCAAATTGGTAACTACTCTCAACCCCAAGTCAAGCTTAGTCCCAGAGTCCAGAGTTACATCTTGGGTCCAGTAGTTTAATAGCATGAAGTGGATTGATGGCTATATGGGTGTTCGTTCACCCAGCCCCGCCTTCCCAGCCCCATCCACATTGTCCTACACATTCATTCTCCCACCTCTTCAACCCCACTCGCTTCCTCCATCCACTGCAGCCTACTGAGAGTATGTTGATGTCAGCTGGCCAATGCTCTTTCGCACAGCGCTGCAGTGTAATAGGAAAATAACACTTTCCTACAATCTCTGCTCCAGATCCCCAGAATGTCACTGACAAAGAATTTTACAGATTATGGGCTCCTTGACAACATTAGCTTTAAAAAGGTGACATCCAGGGATGGGCAGCTGCTGATCAGATGGACCAGTCTTTGATAGTCACTTGCCACAAAAATCATATTCTGTTCAGGCCAAGGCACTGAGAAATATTTTTACTACCTATTGGACCATAGCTAAGGATCTTATAATATCTTAGCTCTTAGGAACTAGAACCACCACTTTTCTTTTCTTTTTTTTTTAATCTTTATTGTTGAAAGTATTACATATGTCCCATTTTCCCCCATTGATCTCTCCTACTCCGCCCCTCCCCCCAGGCCTTCACCACCCTATTGTCTGTGTCTATGGGTTATGCATATACGCATATGAGTTCATTTGTTGATCTCTTCCCCCCACACATACCCTCCCCTGTCTTCCCTCTGAGGTTTGACAGTCTGTTTGATGTTTCTATGTCCCTGGGTCTATTTTTGTTCATCAGTTTATGTTGTTTGTTATATTCCACATATGACTAAGAACATGTGATATTTATCTTTCTCCGACTGGCTTATTTCACTTAGTATAATGCTCTCCAAGTCCATCCATGCCATTGCAAATGGTAAGAGTTCTTTATTTTTTACAGCAGCATAGTATTCCATTATGTAGATGAACCACAGTTTCTTAATCCACTCATCTGCTGGGCACTTAGGCTGTTTCCAAATCTTAGCTATTGTAAATTGCGCTGCTATGAACATAGGGGTGCATATATCCTTTCTGATTGGTGTTTCTAGTTTCTTGGGATATATTCCTAGAAGT
>NW_005370411.1:1300326-1331562 GCF_000412655.1 Myotis brandtii
GGTTCCTTTTCTCCACATCCTCGCCAACACATGTTGTTTGTTGATTTGTTGATGATAGCCATTCTGACAGGTGTGAGGTTGTACCTCATTGTCCTTTTGATTTGCATCTCTCTGATGATTAATGACTTTCAGCATTTTTTCATATGCTTGTTGGCCTTCTCTATGTCCACTTTGGAGAACTGTCTATTTATGTCCTTTGTCCATTTTTTGATTGGATTGTTTATTTTCCTTTTGTTAAGTTGTATGAATTCCCTATAAATTTGGGAGGTTAAACCCATATAGGATGTATCATTGGCAAATATGTTCTCCCATGCAGTGGGCTCTCTTGTTATTTTGTTGAGGGTTTCTTTTGCTGTGCAAAAGCTTTTTATTTTGATGTAGACTCATTTGTTTACTTTCTCCTTAGTTTCCATTGTCCTAGGAGATGTATCTATAAACATTGCTACGAGAAATGTCTGAGATTTTGCCGCCAATGGTTTCTTCTAAGATTTTTATGGTTTCACATCTTATATTTAAGTCTTTTATCCATTTTGAGTTTATTTTTGTGTATGGTGTAAGTTGGTGGTCTAGTTTCATTTTTTTGCATGTATCTGTCCATTTATTGAAGAGACTTTCTTGACTCCATTGTATGCTCTTGCCTCTTTTGTTAAATATTGATGGAGAGTTTAATGAGTTGGGTCGATTTGGGGGGGGTCTCTGTTCTGTTCCAAAGGTTTATATGCCTGTTCTTGTGTCAGTAGCAGGCTGTTTTGAGTACTGTGGCTTTATAGTATAATTTGATATCTGATATTGTGATTCCTCCAACTTTGTTCTTCTTTTTCAAGATTGTTGCGGCTATTCAGGGTCTTTTTTTATTCCAATTGAATTTTTGGAGAGTTTGTTCTAGGTCTGTGAAATATGGCGTTGGTATTTAAATAGGGATTGCATTGAATGTATAGATTGCTTTGGGTAGTATGGCCATTTTAATCATGTTGATTCCCACCACTTTTCTTAATATATATAAATCTAGTTTAACTTTTAAAGCTTCCATTAATATGTGAATCATGAAGGTAGAGAAAAACTCAAACCAGTATCTTCATTCAGAACCTCTGCTTTAGAGAACCACAAGTTAATATTATAAAACTAAATGGTACTGCCTCTCTTCATCTAGTTAATAAAGCACCTATAATGCTGTCTTCAGTGGGCAATAACTTTCAACAATCCGATATACCTTTTTCCATTCATTTTGAAAGATCTTGCTCAGTGTTTCCTGGACTGTACATAATCAGCACTTGCTAAATTGTAATCTCTGTATACCAACTCATGGAGAACTTGTTTTGTTTGACTTCTGTAACAAACACTTTTAATGATGTTTTTTATGTTAGAGAAGTAACTAGCTGGACAAAACCCAGTGTTGAATTGAGGGATTAGCAAAGCTTTGTGGAAGGAAGACAGAACATTAAGTATTAATCAGGAAGTGTGACATTTCCACCCATTAGAAAATCAATTTACCTGAACTGTTGGCACAAAATAATAATACCAATGTTAACACCAATACTAATGTTGATACAAAATTTAATATACATTATCAACAATCTTACTGTTATTTGTTGAGAACCTACTATGTGCCAGACATTGTACTAGGCACCTTCATCTGTTAGGTCATTTATTCCCTACAGTTATTATCTCCATCCCTCAGATAAGGAAATGAAGACTCGAAGAGGCTAACTTTCCCAAAGGTACACAGCAAATAATTAGTAGATCAGGAATTTGAACGAGGTGCACTGACTACATAGCTCTTGTTCTTTCCATACACAGTAAACAATCCCACAAAATGCTAAGATTTTTCCCAATACAGCACTGTTTCAAAAATGTGATTATAGGAAAGAGGGTACATTTTTACATTTCCAGATAGGTTTTTCTCTGAAATAACCAGACTTCATAAATGGGGTATACTAAAATCCCCAAAAGAATTTGTAGTGGGGCACAACCTATTATTTTATGTTCCACTACACATACAAGGATATAGAGTATATGCCCTCATTTATGGGAATAAGTAGCAAATTCATAGTCCATATTTTCTATTCCCCCAAGATCTTCCTGTAATGCTCAGCCACTTGAAGAACATTACTTGGAAAAAAAATAGAAACTACAACAAAATAGCAAAATCAGGAAAATATGGCAGTCACACAATTCCAGAATTACATCCTCAGGCATTTTTGTAGATTGAATTTTTCCAGTGTTGGAAAATATATGCTTTGCTTTTTCCCTTGTTATGGCAGACATTACTAATCATCACACGCTTTCCCACTGAGCCCAAATGCTACCTCAGTATTCCTCCCAAGGCAACATTTTGACAACCACGGCTAACGAATTGTAGTTGGCATGCGATATGAAATCTATTTATATCCCTGTGTTATTTCTTCACACAAATAGACTTTCCTTGAGGTTCAGTAATCTATTACGCTAGCTATAGGGACCATGCACTGGGTACTCGGAATTATGGGAGTGTTTTAAACAGTATTTTCCTACTCAGCATCTATCCCTCCTAATGTTCAAACACACCTCTCATTTTAAATTTTGTTTTGAATTTTATTCCTTTATACTTTGCACCAATTATCAGGCTTTTAGAAGAATTAAATAATATTGATAAAAAATCCTGAAGACTTTCTGAAAATAAAGAGCTGACAAAAAATAATTCACATTTCCAATTTAACACTGTGGAGAATCACATTGTTTAGAACAGTGGTCGGCAAACTCATTAGTCAACAGAGCCAAATATCAACAGTACAACGATTGAAATTTCTTTTGAGAGCCAAATTTTTTAAACTTAAACTATATAGGTAGGTACATTGTTATTAACTTAATTAGGGTACTCCTAAGGCTTAGGAAGAGCCACACTCAATGGGGCCAAAGAGCCACATGTGGCTCGCGAGCCACAGTTTGCTGACCACGGGTTTAGAACAAAAAGATATTGCCCAGAAGCACGAAATAGTCACAAGATATATGGCATGGTTCTATGGATTTTAGAATATTTGGAATAAAATTACACTTTAAATGTTAAAAAAATATCAATTCTTTCATTAACTTAACTTATGTTCAAGTTGACTGTACGGTCTAATTGTAGAAAGGGCAATGTTTTTTCTTCATTCAAAGGTTAGATAGGTAGTATATGTATCAGGATATTACTTTATGAATAAACTAAATAGTGTAAAGTGTAGTTCCTTTACATGAGAAAGAAACTCATGTAAAAGCATTGATATTGAATAAAGTAAATGCTGATTTTGTGGTTCTAGGTCTGGTAACCCTGTGCTACCTCACTCCACCTTTAACTGTCTTTTCCTCCACTCTGAAGTCTATAAAGCAGAGATAAGCAAACACTTTCACAATTCAAGAAATACACTAAGTAAAAAGCATATTCTTTAATAGACTGACTGTTACATCAATAGGCACTGTTCTAGTTAACAAAATCAAATGAGAATAGATTATTCAATATGAATCAGCCATTCTGTCACAGATCATACTTTTTTATAAAAAATATTCAAGGCTAAATCGTTTATTTTACAAATTTCTGTAATACTTTCAGCATTGTGCTAAGGCCTACAAAAAATAGAAAGATGTGAGATATGGTTCCTGCCATCAGGGACTTTTAACTTCATCTTAATTTTTTTTCCTTTCTTATGGATTTTCCCCAAGGAATTACCTGAACTGAAGCAAAAAGATACATGCTTTAAGACTGTATAATCATCTATAATAAAAGAATGTTGTTAGCAATCTAAGAGTCTAATTTTAGGGAATTAATAATTATTAAGCATTAACATAAACTATTATACACTCATTTGAATAGTCGCTATGAAGACTTGAAACATGCAAAATATTTATAAATATTTGAAATAAAGTGAATATAAAATAGAATGGACCTTCTCTGTACAGTTCTGCTAACCATATATAAATGTAAGAGCTAGGGGAAAAATGTTATGTTAGAGTAGTAAGTGGAGAAAAGCCTTTAAGCTTGTAATGAATGTAATGATTCCCTATTAAAACAAGATCTTACCTTGCAATAGTGCTTCTCAAGCACTAATCTTGAATCATTTTAATAGCTCTATTACTATTATATTTACATGTTGAATATAAAATGGAAAACTTTTGAGGATAAAAACCTTCTTGCTTTTTTAAACTTTATTTTTCAATTACAGTTTATATTCAATATTCTTTTGTATTAGTTTCAGGTGTACAGCATAGTGGTTAGAGACAATCATATACTTTACAAAGTGTCCCCCCTTCCCTGATATTTCATGTACCCACCTGCACCACACATAGTAATTATAATATTATTGACTATATTCCCTATGCTGTACTTTATATCTCTGGACTGTTTTGTGACTATGAATTTTTAGTTCTTAATGCCTTCCCCATTTTCACCCAGTCCCCCAACACCTCTCTCCTCTGGCAACTATCAGTCTATTCTCTGTATCTATGGGTCTGTTCCTATTTTGTTTGTCTGAAAAATATATTTATATACCTTCTTGCTTTTTAATGACAGTTTTGATACCTATTGATAAACTATCTAACAACTTTCTAAATTAAAAGACTAGTACTATCATCAACTCAAAGGGCTCATTACAATAAAAACTTACTTGCTGTGTCAGTACTATTGTTTTACATATTTAGATGTATTGAAAGTATATATTTATTGCACCTTGAACTGTATCATTACCTACTCTAGCCTTTTCCCTAATATAAATTGATCATAAGTTATACCTGGGATTTCCTAATGCTACCCCCTCCTCATTTATCTGAGGAAAGCAGTAGACCCTTGACCTTCTGTTCTATAATATGTGCTTTTTAAAATGTGAGCTGCAGGTTTTGCTGTGAGGACATTTCTCAGGTGGGCAGCTCGCACTAATCACACACAAAAAAGAAATTTCTAAGCACTCAGCAAATAGCAGACTGAATTTATCATTGTACATGGTTGCTAAGAAAGGGCATTTATTGTTTATTAGGTAATATTCCTGAGAATTCATGTGAGGCTGATGGTACCCAGCTCTCAAAGCCAGGAAACAGGCAGCATTTTTCAACTTCATTATAAGAAAAGCTGAGAGAAGAGTTATTGCACAGGGGCTGTGAACAATGAGGGGTCCCTGACCTTACTAAATCAATTGCCAATGCAGTCGTATAAAGGCCAAAGCGTAACTAGGTTACTCGAAATGTGTGGAGAGAAAGGGGATTATGGTATTAAAACATCCTGGTAGCAAACAGTGGATGCTTTTCAACAGAGAAATAGGCCATTTAAATCATTTAGTATACAGTATGTCCTTCCATGAGCTTTCTATACTAAGGACATGAAATTAGCAAATTACATTTCCACTCACCAATTATATGAAATTTTGAAAACTCAGGAATTAAACCAGCCTCATCTCAGGAGACAGAGAAGTGAAGTCATCCAACTATGCCTGTGCACCAAGAATGGGGTGGAGTATGAAAGGAAAGTCACTGGAATACATTCTTTCATTTTCTTCAGTTTCAACAAACTTCTTTGACAAGTAATTAAAAGATATGAAAGCCAGATTGTTTTCAAACAGGACATTAGTTTTCTAAAGGTGTGGTTTTATTTGTAGTAAGCAATAAGAGTACCCTAGACATTTTGATATTTAAATTTAGTGACGTTACTACAGCAGTATTCCCTAAAGCATATTCCTTAGAAACTGGTCAGATAATTTAGGAAGACAGTGCAGAAGCTATTCTGAATCCTCTTATGTATTCTCACTGGACATTTGAATAAGGAAGATGCTGAGAAATGCCACAACTAAAAACCCTGATTATCTCTGTTTTCCATGGAGACCTTTATTATTTTGTATTTATATATGAATTTTTATTTGGCAATACTTATTAATATAAACACCTCTAGGAAATGAAGAAATATAGCAATAATTAAAGTATTTACTGGTAGATGCTATAATAGCTTTTAATCTTTGGACATGACTAATCCTTGTTTAAGGTCAAATCATGAATTACTCTAATATTTAGAATGAAAAAGCCCACAATCAAGAAACATTGCAGTTTACAGTACAGAAGAGAATGTGGCATAGCGTCTAAAATAGGAAATATGGTCTGGCCAGCATGGCTTAGTGGTTGAACATCGACCTATGAATCAGGAGGTCACAGTTTGATCCCTGTCAGGGCACACGCCCAGGTTGAAGGCTAATCTCCAATGTGGGGCATATGGGAGGCAGCCGATCAATGATCCTCTCTCATCATTGATGTTTCTGTCTCTGTCTCTCTCTGTCTCTCCCTTTCTCCCTGAAATCAATAAAAATATGTTTTTTAAAAATAGGAAAGCCGAAACCGGTTTGGCTCAGTGGATAGAGCGTCGGCCTGCGGACTGAAAGGTCCCAGGTTCGATTCCGGTCAAGGGCATGTACCTGGGTTGCGGGCACATCCCCAGTAGGAGATGTGCAGGAGGCAGCTGGTCGATGTTTCTCTCTCATCGATGTTTCTGACTCTCTATCTCTCTCTCCCTTCCTCTCTGTAAAAAATCAATAAAATATATTTAAAAAAATAAAAAATAAATAAAAATAGGAAACATAGATTTGAGAAGCAGTAAAAAGAACACAAGTCACTGTTAAGCATAACCATATTCATGTGGACTAAAGTATAGTCACAAGATACATGCATTTAGTTTATAATAAAGAGCCAGGGTCATAACGACTGATTACCACCGAAGGCTCAACCAGACCAGAAATCAGTGCTGGGTTGCCGTGGTGACCAGCACTGACTGGGGCCGCTGCGGGTGCCCCGACCCAGCACTGACTGCCTAGGGGGCTATGGATCAGGCCCGGAGAGAGGCCTACAGAGAGAGAGGCAGGGGCTGATCCGTAGCCTCTTGGCAGCCATTGATCAGAACTTGCCTCTCTTTCTCTCCCAGCCTGGCCAACAGCTGAGCCTTCATTTCTCTCTAGGCAGTTAGGCGCAATCAGGCAGGCAGGCAGAGGGGTTAGGGGCAATCAGACAGGTAGGTAGGTGAGTGGTTAGGAGCCAGCAATCCCAGATTGTGAGAGGGGTGTCCGACGGCCAGTTGGATATCCCCTGAGGGGTGTCCGATTGGAGTGGGCGCAGGCTGGACTGAGGGAACCCCCCACTCCGTGCACCAGGCCTCTAGTTATATATAAAGAACAAAAGCCCCTGGATTAGCTTATCCTCTCTTTTTACCCCCACCCCCACCTTCAACTAGACCCCAGTTTAGAAAAAGGGAAGTCAATGTAACAATTAAAGAAAAAAAAATAAATGAATTCTAGGCCTTTAGGAGGAACTCTGTCCTGAACAGTACCAAGGGGCACCTTTCAGGGTCCTCGGGAGTCATATGTTACTACTTGTATGACCATGCATAATGTTTTTGGCTTTTATGCTCCCAGACACCCAAGTCCTGGTCATTTAAGGATAGTTTAAAAGATTTTAAGGGTAATTTTGATAGAGATTCTCTTTTGATTTTTACCTTATTCACTGACCTTAGAACCTAACTCCCACTCCTATAATTTTTAGCACTACAATACCAGGGTTACATAGCAGGCATATGCCATTCTGTTCATAGTGGAGGTATTCTTATTTCACGTGGTTTAATCATATGTGCTCATATACTATTAGTTTCTAATTAAAGCTGAAATAGTTTAAATATGAATGTAAAAAACATTATAATGAAATATTCCAAATGTGACTATGGCTCTAGTTAGTCTCCATAGATTCTTTCATTCTTTAATTTTATAAATAACTAAAAGCAAAGTAAATGAAAGTTGGATTAACCTTCAATCCTATATAATAAAAGAGAAACATGTAAATTGACCGTCCCTTCGCTAAGCTCATCAGCCAATCAGGGTGAATATGCAAATTAACCCACCAAAGATGGTGGGTTAATTTGCATACACAGGCGCCAGGTGGAGAGAAGAAGTGGGAGAGCCGGCAGTTTGGGGGGACATGGCTCACTCGGTTGCTTCCAGTGCAGGGAGCACCAGGAATTCTGGGAATAGTAGTTCTGATGGCAGCCCCAGGTCCAGAATCAGAAGCCCAGAGCGCGGGGAGCACCAGGAATGCTGGAAATCGTAGTTCTGGTGGCAGACGGATCTCCTAGACACTAGAGCAGCGGTTCTCAACCTGTGGGTCGTGACCCCTTTGGGGGTCAAGCGACCCTTTCACAGGGGTGGCCTAAGACCATCAGAAAACACATATATAATTACATATTGTTTTTGTGATTAATTGCTATGCTTTAATTATGTTCAAATTGTAACAATGAAATTGGGGGTCACCACAACATGAGGAACTGTATTAAAGGGTCGCGGCATTAGGAAGGTTGAGAACCACTGCACTAGAGCAAAGTGAGCCTGGAGCAAGTTACTATTGCAGTGCGGGATGGAGGTAAAGCAAAGATGAGAGACATAAGTAAAATCAGAGTGTCTAGGAAAAATTAAAGGGAAGATATCCTAAAACTTCCAGGAAATCTCCACCAATGAAGCAAAGAAAAAAAAAATGCCTCTATTATTCTGTGAGCAACAAACCAAACTGGGTTGGGGGTCTCAGACAATTCGTTCATATGATTGCAAAGACAGACAGAAACTCCAGATTGCAGAGGGCTCCCAGATTGGAGAGGGTGCCGGTTGGGCTGAGGGAACCCCCCTCACCCCCATCCCCATGCATGAATCTTCGTGCACCAGGCCCCTGGTATTCTAATAAAAATAATTCAGAGGTTCACTTCTAATGGGAAAGGCTTGTATTACTTAGAAATTATTGATTTTACTCAAACACCAATCATTAAAAAATTGTTACTGCTTTATTATGTAATACTAGTGGCCCAGTGCATGAAGTTCATGCACGGGGGGTGGGAGGAGGGGTTGTCCCTCAGCCGGGCCTGCACCTTCTCCAATCTGGGACCTCTCGGGGGATGTCTGACTGCCGGCAGTCAGACATCCCTCTCACAATCCAGGACCACTGGCTCCTAACCACTCGCCTGCCTGATTACCCCTAACCGCTTCTGCCTGCCAGCCTGATCACCCCCTAACCACTTCCTGCCAGCCCGATCTCCCCCAACTGCCCTCCCCTGCTGGCCCGATCACTCCCAACTGCCCACCCCTGCTGGTCCAGTCTCCTCCATCTGCCCTCCCCTGCCAGCTTAGTCGCCCACAACTGCCGTCCCCTGCTGGCCCGATTGCCCGCAACTGCTCTCCCCTGCCGGCTCGATCATCCCCAACTACCCTCCCCTACCAGCCCAATTGCCCCCAGCTGCCCTCCCCTGCTGCGACCCACCTCCTCCACGCGAGGCAGCAGAGATGCCGGGACCACCCTCCTCCGCACCACGCGGAGCCACGGGACCCCCAGGCCTCATTGCACAGAGCAGCCACCAGGCCCCACCTCCGCTGTGTGCACAGCATCTTGTGGCAGCCATCTGTGGCAATGTCTCGCACAAGGGCCACCTAGGCTTTTATTAGTATAGATAGATTCTAGACCTAATAATTTTTAAAATTATATATTTACTAGAGGTCCGGTGCACAAAATTCATGCACGGGGGCGGGGGGCGGGGGGAGTGTGTGTGTCCCTCAGCCAGCCTGCACCCTCTCCAATCTGGGATCCTGGTGGGATCAGGCCTAAACGGGCAGTTGGATATCCCTCTCACAATCCAGGACTCCTGGCTCCCAACTACTCGCCTGCCTGCCTGCCTGATTGCCCCTAACTGCTTCTGCCTGCCAGCCTGATCACCCCCTAACCACTCCCTTGCCAGCCTGGTCCCCCCCAACTGCCCTCCCCTGCTGGCCTGGTCACCCCTAACTGCTCTTCCCTTCAGGCCTGGTTCCCTCCAACTGCCCTCCCCTTCAGGGCTGGTCCCCCCCCCAACTGCCCTCCCCTGCTGGCCTAATAGCCCACAACTGCCCTCCCCTAACAGCCATCTTGTGGTGTCCATCTTGTGTGTTGGAGTGATGGTCAATTTGCATATTACTCTTTTATTAGATAAGATTACCCTAAAGAGTTAATAACATGCTTGTTACTATAAAAGCACTTTTACTATCATGTATTTTTTAAAACTACACAAAATATTGTTAACACTAATTTTCATGTTATTTGGTAAGGAGAATAATATAGTTTATTGTCATAATGGCTTAAATACATAATTCTGAGTTACTTTTATTATAATTTCTAAAGTAAATTCCATTTTATTCTCTCTGTTTGACTGTAACTTATATAAAAGTAATTTGTGTATATACTATATGTGTATTTACATACATATATGACATACATATGTGTTTATGTATATATACACACACTTCCCCTAGCCTTCCCAAATAATACCTTTACATTATTTTTATATTAAAACTATAAGACTACTCCCAACTGCAATGCCCTGTGCATCAGATGTGAGAAACAAAAATACAAATTTCTGTATCACTTAATTTAAAACTCATCAGTGCTGGATTCCTTTTTCTTGTTAACCCAACCTTGCATTGATTTTGCTTAATTTTGTGCTTTATTAATGTCTGTGCTTTGGACTATATTATCCTATGCTTGATGTATATAAATCTCATTCATGCAATTGACAGCAGAGATTACTTTTTAATAAATAATATATTATTATTGAATGAGAACAAATAAATGGAAGCTCAATCAATGAATTCACCATGGAAAAACAGAAGGGATTACCATAGCAAATGTGAAAAAGGCAAAAGAGCATTTTTTGGATTCAGTGGCAGATAAGAAAGTGTAAGAGTAAACAGCAGCCTGTGGCTAGTTATTCTCCTTGTGGATATTCCCCAAATTTGAAAACATAATTTTATGCAAGAAGTTGTAAGATGTGAGTTTTCTCATGATATACCAAGTATAAGACCCAGTAGTGTCAAAAAGCAGAAAAAGACAAAACAAAAAACAACAACAAAAAAAACCTGACAAGAGAAACTGAACAGGTAAAAGTGGTTGATGGAATATGATGGAAATTAGAGATTTTTTAAATGGAGGGTGGAAACATCTATAATAATAAAAGTGTAATATGCTAATTAGACCAGACGTCATTCCAGACGAAGCCGGGACCAGAGGGAAGCCCAGGTCCGGGTGCCAGAGGGAAGCCAGTGCCTGCAGCCGGGGGAAGGAAGGCCTACTCTTGCATGAATTTTGTGCATCAGGCCTCTAGTCTATACTAATAAAAGCCTAGATGGCCCTCGTGCATGACGTCGTCACAAGATGGCCACCACAAGATGGCCGCCACAAGATGGCTGTGTGCACAGTGGAGGCGGAGCCCAGTGGCCGCTCTGCACAATGAGGCCTGGGGGTCCAGTGGCTCCGCGCAGCGTGGAGGCCAGTCCCAGTGGAGGAGGTGGGTTGTGGGAGGAGAGGGCAGTTGTGGGCAATCAGTCCAGCAGGGGAGGGCAGTTGGGGGCGATCAGGCTGGCAGGGGAGGGCAGTTGGGGGTGATTGGGCCAGCAGGGGAGCTGTTAGGCATCAATCAGGCTGGCAAGGGTGCAGTTAGGAGGCAATCAGGCTGGCAGGCAGAAGCGGTTAGGGGCAATCAGGCAGGCGGGCAGGTGAGCGGTTGGGAGCCAGGAGTCCTGGATTGTGTGAGGGATGTCCGACTGCTGGACATTCTCCGAGGGGTCCCAGATTGGAGAGGGTGCAGGCCAGGCTGAGGGACATCCTTCTCCCCTGTGCACGAATTTCATGCACCGGGCCACTAGTTAGATATAAAATTACTGTAAAAGAAAAAAGAAAGTTGGCTAATTTTTGCTTTATCTGGCTTTAAATGGTCTCCATGGTTTCTTTTCCTTGTAGAATGCCGGAGTCGCCTGGAGAAGTTCCTGAATATCCTCTGTTTGTCACAGTGGGTGACTGGCTGGATTCTATAAAAATGGGGCAATATAAGAATAACTTCATGGCTGCAGGGTTTACGACTTTTGACCTGATTTCAAGAATGAGCATCGAGTAAGTGGTATAAGGGTTATTACTGGGTTTAGATGCTCCACCCAGGGGATTATAAATTCAAGTAGTGTATCAAGAAACCATGGTTAAACTACCTTTCCTAAGGCTCCTATAGCATTCCCACATCTTTCCCCACCATTTCCAAATACTGTTCTAGTGGAAGTTGGACATTACACTTTTAACTACTATTCTTTAAAAGAATATATTTTATTCAAATCGCTATTTAAAATTTTATAATAATTTCTAAAATGAATATTAGGCTTGTTCACATCATAGACTTTACATCAACATGGTTTTACTCTGGTAAGTTATTTATTACTCATATATGCTCATCTTATAGACTAGTAGTCACTTCCTGTTACTTCATCAAATGTAATAATTGTAATAATACAATATTATCATGTCATTTCAGATTTCCTTCTCTATAGTATTATGTCCAGTCATTTTCCCACTGTCTCAAAGATTTTCTTTTGCCTGTGTGCAATAAAAGTGCTCAAGATGTGCTTAAAAGGTTAGATACTAAAACTAGTAAGTTGAACCATATGAAATTGCCATTGTTTTAAAATAATAATGACAATTTCATATGATTCAGCATAATACAATGGCATTCTTTTTCAAATTATTGAAAGATCTGAGAACTCAAATGGAGTCCACACTATACATTCTGCCCTACATACTATTTTTCTAACACTGTTGAAAATTTATACAATTACCTAAATTATATAATGTTTAGGGCTATGACATGTCTGAATATTACATTAGTGCCTGAATTTGAAATTTTCCTTAAATTTGAGGTTAACTTGATGTATTTACTAGCACCAGGGAGAAGAAAAAAGTAACAAACTCTTAATGTTCATTTATATGTCTTCTTAAACTTTTATTTTACCAGTTATACAATTTTTGGCAAATTTATAAAGCAAATCAGACATGTTACATATTTGCCATATCTCAATGTTTATTTCCTCTCTCTCATACTTAGGTCTTGGATATTCCCCAAATTTGAAAACACAATTTTATGCGAGAGAAAAAAGTAAAGAGGAGTTGGCAAGATCTCAGATCTAAATGTTCATATTCTCTATTCTCTATCCCCCTCTTTCCCTGCCTCCTCTCTCTTTCTCTCCCTCTCTCTCTCTCTCTTTTTCTCTCTCAGTGACATTAGAGGAATTGGAGTCATACTCATTGGACACCAGAGACGAATAGTCAGCAGTATACAGACGTTACGTTTACACATGATGCACATACAGGAGAAAGGATTTCATGTATGAAAGGACTACAAGCACCGGTGTTTTGTGCCTCAGCATTTCTATAATGAAAGGTATCCTCTCCACTACCCGCTCTTCTGAATCTCCAAACATCACTTTACAAACTGCTGTCCCCTGCTCAGACTACGGGGCACACACTCTTGTTTATGCTTCCAACCTGGATTTTTAAATCATGCTTCATAGCTCCTCTCTGAATAACCTGCAAATAAAACCCTGGCCCACTGCAGATATCACTACACAATGGTAAATAACTCAGCATGGATGTGTAACTTTGTATAACAGCATTTGGGAAGTGTTCAGGGACTTAACACAGGAATTTGCCCAGATGTAACTTCCTTAATGATGTATTTAGAGTTTGATGGTAGATGAAAAAGAAATAGTTGACCTTATTTTCATGGTTTGTGATCAAGTAGCTTCCAAATTGACATGCATATTTATTTGTTAGATAATTATATTTAACTCTATGGGTCGTATTGTTATTTTATTTTATAATGGTCTAATTGTTGATGCCTAATGTTAGATTTACAGAAATGAGCAATGGTTTTATGTAGTGAATTCTTGTCAGGTGTGACTATGGTGAGAAGGGGGTTATCGGGGAGGGAAAGGGAAAAACATACTGTGCTTTCAGATCTTCTAAGGCTGGGTTTGTCTATTTTTTTAAAAAGTGTCCTACGTATTTCATAGTAGGTGGTAGTTTAGAGGCTTTCCCCCTCTAATTTTTTACTAACTGCAGTACTATAGTACATTTCTCTACTACCTTATAAAGATCACCTCTAGAAAGACCATGACAGAGTCCTATGCTCTAAAGGCTTTCACAGAGTGAAGTATAGAATAAAACATGACTATTTCCTTGGCTCTTCTTCACAAGTTTCCAAAAATAATTATTCTCAGTAGAATTCCTTGAAATAAAAGCTCTAAGATTATAGCCTTGGATTTAATGTTAAAATGTTAATTTAATTTAAACAGCATTTAATAATAGTTGTCTGGTGGCAAAAGAAAATAAACACATGTAGCTGACCATTTGATATTAGTGCATTTTGCAAGCTTAAGAATTGTGGTTTTGTTCATAAAAATAAGTTACATGAACATGCTGAGCTGTTTTCCAAACCTTCCAAGAGACAGGTATGCCATTGCATACTCCAAAGAGAGCATAAACTGATCTAACACATGAACATACATAAATATTGTGTCAACCTGGGTTCATAATACAATAACATAAAAACATGAAACAGCTAAGGTATGCTGTTGTCATAATCTTCTTGGAGGCTGTCAAAAAGACAAGTACATTTTTTAGTGAATTATGCTGAGTCAGCTTAATTGAACAAATTCAATTATAAAATCAGCTGTTCTTTGTGAAACTAAAAAAAAAAAAAAAATGACTGTTGTGCTAGGTATAAGAGTAGGGAGAATGTGTTAAGGAAGAAAAACCAAAAGGCCAGGTTGTCTAAAGATGCTAATGTAATAAATCAGTGTTTATTTGATCACATAGATAAAGGTGCCTACCCACATTCTCAGATTCCTACCTAAATCACATTTTTTGGTGACAGTAGCTTTCTTGCTATTAAAGGAGATTCACTTTTTTTGTTTATCTTTTTTCAGATTTGTTGATTGTCCCATTAGACTACACTTTTCCACATATTTATTTTCTTAATGATTTATCTCCTGATTTTTGCCTACCACAGCTTAATTTGTCTCATTTCAAAAAAAAATGTATAGAGCTAAAAGGAAGAGTCTTTAAAATACTCCTTGAAGTATACTAAAAAGGAAAAAAGTAGGAAATCCATCACTTTTTAAGTAAGTGTATCAGAAATAGCTAGCAGCATTTTCCAGCCATCACCCGCATGGTCACACATCACTCACAAACTATCTGCAGTTTGCTTGATACATTAACACAAATATGAGTACATTTAGAGGAAATATAAAATATCCACATTTACCTGTCTTCAAATATATATTAAATAATAACATAAATAACAGATGTAAAACAGATTAAATTTATTAACCATATATATTTATTTTTATAATACAATAAAAAAGGTATTTAGAAAAATAAGGAATAGAATAATTATGGTCTTCCATAGGACTCTGTCAGCAACATCTGTATACTTTGATGAAATGTTTAAATTTCTTTAGGAAGAGCATTCAGTGTTTGCCACATTGAAGTTCTCTGTTAAGAAATTTTTTTCTTAAAAAAGTCTGATTCTATCCATATCTGGTTAATCTATACTTTTTTTCTTCCCTAACATCCTTATCTAGTTTTATAAACTGTCTTTCACTTTGTCTCTTACCCCAAATCCTCTTTAAAATTACATTTACATTTTTCAGAACTATAAGCATGATAATCCTAAGAGTGTAATTTTGAACCTCATTATGGTCAGAGCAAGGTTGAAATATGTGTGCAATATTAAACTGAAACATTAAAAATAAAGCTATTTCTTTACCGCCTATCAATCACAGAGTCCATGATCCCAAGGGAATGATAATATGCAGGAATGTTAATAGTTAAGTTGTCAAATATGTTTAAAAATTTTACATGAAACATTTTGAGATTTACTAGTGTACATATTCAGTAATTAAAACTTTAATATGCATAAGCATAGCACTTAATTATAGGAAGAAAATGAGTAACTTCCATAAATCACAAGCCTTCAGGAAAAATCTTTGATAACTAAAATATGCATATATATTCATGTACCTGCATTATTTTAAATTTTCTTATCTATACTACTGAGAGTCTTTTTGGATTTTGACAATCAGACAGATGAAGAAACTATTTTCATCTTATATTCTGGGTGGTCAATTTCCAGTCTGTAGTCAACTCATTTTCTCATATTATAAGGCATATGCACAATCGAGGAGATTAGGTACATAAATCATCAAATTTAAAAAGTCAGGAATTGCAAAGCTCTTAGCTTAACCAGAATCAATAATTATAGCTCTTTTGCGCTGTTATAACTGTTGATAAGTAAGTTATGCATGCCATAATCAAGATGATTTCTCTTATTTCACTCTGTCCTATCCTTCAAAAATCCATTCAGCTATCACGTAAATAAAGCAGACTTCCAGCTTCAGCTTTAGGGCCTCAGTTCATGAATGGAAAACAAATCCAAATCCAATCCTTGAAAAGCAGTCTTTATAGAAAGTCTTCTGAAGGGTGACTTTTTTCCTTAAAATTCCATTTTTATTTCTTTCCCTACCCAATTTCTACTCTGTAAAGCAGTCAGTTAAATCTCTTATCGCAAAAGGTTCATGAATACTAGGTATCTTTTTTCTATTCCTTTATTAATTTTTCCAAACCTTCCTTTCTCAGTCCCCTCTGTTCTCTCTTTATTCCTCCATCCCATCTCTTTTCGTTTCTCAGCTCCTACCACTCCCCCTTACCCTTATCAGCAAAAGAAAGGTAGCACAGCAAGTCCAAAAAGACCTTATATGTCTCCATAAAAGATGCTGAGGGTGGAGGGAAGAAGAAATGTTGCAAATATCATACTTTAATATTTTGGGTCCTACCACATAAATGGGAGCATTTATAGTCACAAAACATCTGAGTTCTGGATTTTCATTAACTGGAAATTAAGTGTTTTGGAAAGTAATTTCAAAAATGGATGATGATGATCCTTTTCTATAGCTTTAGCTAAGGCAATTTATTATTAATTTAAAAGAATCAAAAACTCTTATTATCATCTCACAGTTAGTGATATATTCATGGCCATATTTTCTGTTCATGTGTATGCAGACTCACTACCTCAAAGGTGTTACTAATTAGGAAACATCAGACACTTTTTAAAAACAATTCTTGAGTAATCTTTTGCCTAAGCCAATTCACTAATCTTAGTAAATGTAAGAATAAGTATGAACCTGCAATGGTTGCATAAAATTCTTTCATATATGATAGATTTAACAAGGGAAAGAGATGATTACTCATGATATATCTAACATATTACTAGGTGAAATAAAGAAACATAAAAATCTTCATTGCAGAAAAATAAATACTCCATCTTTTTCTTACTGTTCCCTTAAAAAAATATATTAGGTATTTAAAAGATTTCTTAGCATGAAAAAAATACTATTTTATGTTATCAGGGGATGACATAATATTCGTGTCTTCTGGGGGGAAAAGATCCAGGTCATCAAAATGTAGTTCTAATTACCTTTCTTCTACAAATAATTAAATTCAAATGAATGATAGATTTATATAAAATGTCTTTAAAAGGACATTTACATCTTGATTGAAAGCCTTGGGTTCTTTATTTTTAATTCAAAAGAGGATTTTTGTTCAGTTGGCATTTGCTTTTATAGGATTTTAGAATAGATTTGAAAGTCTACCTTTAGCTTATCATTGTTGATTCAAAATTACTGTATTTAAAAATGAAAGAAAATATTAAAAGAAAGATTTTCCATTACTAAGGATAGTAAAGCACTAGTAAAAGGAAACACTCTTTTAAAAAATAATCTGGCAAATACAAAGTTTTGTGTTCTCAATGATGCCAAATCCCCTGCATTTTATTATGTTTGCACTTTCCCATTGAAAGTAAAGTTCTTTTTAAACAAAACCAAGGAAGGTTCTTGCTTGAATTTCAGCACTGGTTAATCAGAATATTAAATCTCTAAGAGAACTTTTAATTAAGAGAACTTTATATATGTTTCATTTAAAAGAAAATATCTTAAAGAATTCCACCACCTTTAAAGGAGTACATGACAGATGAGGATGAAAAATAGCTCTTAAATGTAAAGATGTGGTTTCTACTTTAGGTTAGAAAATAAAGTACAGATTAAGAGCACTATTTCCTGGGAGCTGTAAATTAGAAAAGTATCAGAACTAGCAAAAATCTCTCAAGGAAAGCTCTGTCCTTATCCATGTTTCTCCATTATTTGTAACCTCTGGTTGTCTTTAATTTGTCATCATAAATTTGCTTTTGGTTAAGATAATAAGTTATCAACTCAAATAATAAATCAGAACTGAGATATGGCATTAAGTGTTCTATAAAATAAAAAAAGGAGAACAACCCTGCTTCAGAATTCCTGTTTAGTTCGCATCAGAGTCTCCATCTCATTAGTCTTCTTCATTGAAGGCAGAACTACCTTTATTCCAAAATAATATATTATTATAAAGAAAACTCCAAGGACATGAGAAACTTCACTTTTCATATGTCTAAATCAAATTTTACATTTAGGAATTATTAACTCTGAAGATAGACATCCTTGTTCTCATGAGTTAAATGTGAGCTTACATGACAAGCAACATTGATATGAACATCTCTATGCACATTTATAGATCATCATCCTTAGAACAGACTTAATTTGCCTCTGTTCTAGAAAGACCAAATATCATTTAACTTTTTGAAATCATGATTGAAGGAGTGAATAGTGCTAAATCATAAAAATGAGTACACAATACACTTTCACGATTTTTACCTCATTTAAAATATCCTCTTCTATTGCTTTTGTAATGAATTAAGTCTCTCTTCCACATTTAGTAATTTGTAGAATGAAATGTGCTCATTTAGATAGATAATGCTTTTGTTAAATTTTCATTTAAACACATCTTCACTCAGTCAAAGAGAAGCCAGAATATATTCATTCTATTTGCTCATTTTTCATACAAAGTACTAATTTTTGTGCTTTAGAAATATTTATCCAGTAATATCAATATTAAAGTTGTAATGTTTTTCTTTGACTGTACATGCTTTATTTATTGCCACACATTATTTTTGTCTTTGAAATAAATCTATTTAAAATTGTGGTCTACGACAAAATCAATGGCCTCTCCTTTGCTAACTTATAACTGAATGAGCTATGTTTTGGTTTGTGATTGATGTGAGCATTGTGAAATCTAACTTGTTTGAAAAGGCATTGGCACTTTACCTAGAGCTATTATTGCATATCTTCAAAAGTATCTTTAAAACAATACTGAATTTTGTGAACAATATAATAATAAATACTTATTGGAGCTTTTTAAAATTTCTGCACTGTTTGGAAAATAAGGTTTAATGTGCATAAATGTTTGTCATTGAAATTTTTAATTTGTCTTAATGTAATGTTTCTTTCAATGCCATATGTATGTATTCAACAAAAAAATGTAAGAATATATCTATACTATGCAAAAATCTAATTTTCTTTTTACAAATGCACAGTTTTTATATAATTTTAGTTTTTTAGGCCTCCACGAGCAAAAAATGAAAATGTGAAATGGGAGCTTGGGTGTGGGGGGGCACAATACTTGAGAGTCCTAACAAGTATGAAAATGATTTTAAATGTTACTCTATGTGCTTTAGTTCTGATACATTATTAATCATTTTGTTAATCATGCTCCAGCTTAGATTGTGCCATTGAAAATTTTAATAACTGCAGAATATAAATTTCTTTGTACAGTTTTCACAAACTACACTTGGGCTTGATTTTATATGCAGTGCAAACTTAATCTTGAATTCTGAAGGAATCATTGTTAATTAACAGTCTATGTTTCCTAAAATGTTAGTTATACCTCTATAATAACCTCATTTTTAAAAAATCAGAGGCAGAGCATGAATGCAGAATGTGGAAACAGATCAAGTCCCATTAAAATTGAGGAAAAGATGAAAAGATAATATGAAGAGGAGTTTGTGTTAAAACTATTTATTACCTCAATTTTTAAAACGAACAAAAACACTATTAGAAAGGAGTAACTGAAAATTATGTTTCTGTTATTGGCAATTATGAAACTAAATGAATTTTAAAGAGGGAAATCTCTAAAACAAGTGTAAGTCCACTAATATTTGTTTAAAAAATATTGATATATAAAATTAAAAAGGAATATTTTCAAAAATAGAAGTTTATTATTTTTATTTTAATAATAGACCAAATGAGCATGATTGTTAACATGTCCATACTAGTTCTTTTTATTTTAAGGCATATATAATCAAAGAATTTGCGCAAAAATACATTGAATATTAGACTGTCAAAGCACTTTACACATATTAATAAATCACTCCCATTAAAAATTAAGAGTTTTTCCCCTGCTTTATTAAATATAAGATGGTGAGTATATGTAAAATGCAGATAAAAATAATTGAATTGAAAGAGTAATCTTGTATTTATGCTTTATGCAGTTACATAAATTTTAGTCTTAAATATTTTAAAAATATTGTACAAGTATATTTTATGTTATATCTTTGATCTCTAAATGTTTATATTCTTTCAAGTAAATTGCCTTCTGTTTTCAGTTGTTTTAAATGTGTTTTTAAAAGAGCTGCTTTATTTTTTATACCTCCATTCAGCCTCAAAATGCTTATAACTTTCTAATTCTCAAAGAAGTTGAAGCCAAATACCATAACATAGTGGCTAGAAGTTATTATTTTTAAAGTTACTCATCTTTTATCGAATATTGGCCAAATATCCCAAAAGGCCTGTTGGAGAAAGAAAACTTTTTACTTCCTCGTGAATGGAAATACAAAAAGAAATCCTTCATTGGCTTTTGTGTATTCAGAACAGTAAACACATATTTTTATAGTAACTTTTCACTGCTTACTATTTAATCAATTTTTTAAATTTCACCAAATGAGATACTAAAAACAAAAGTGAAAAGCCATCCCATCTTTGTATAAACTGCTTATTTTCTCCAAAATCCCTATGAGGAAGCAAAACATTCCCTTTCCCACCATACAAGCTTGATCACTCTACTATTAAATGAAATACGTATCTATAAAGAACAATAACAACAACAAATCATGACTTGTCTAGTCAAAGCTCTTTACACTATGGGGAATAGAAACAAACCAAAAATTAAAGCAAGTCATGTATTTTTGCTGGTCTAAAATTGTATAATTCCTAAATTTTAAAATAGTATAAGTATATACTGATTTCTTTAGATATATATAATTATCCATAAGTCCATTCATTCATCAAATAATGTTTATTGAACATTCATGTATCAGTGTCCTGTTCTAAACCAGCCATGGGCAAACTACGGCCCGCGGGCCGGATCCGGCCTGTTTGAAATGAATAAAACTAAAAAAAAAAAAGACCGTACCCTTTTATGTAATGATGTTTACTTTGAATTTATATTAGTTCACACAAACACTCCATCCATGCTTTTGTTCCGGCCCTCCGGTCCAGTTTAAGAACCCATTGTGGCCCTCGAGTCAAAAAGTTTGCCCACCCCTGTTAAACACTGACAATATAGGGTGACCAAGACAAGCAAAAGCCCTTGTCTCATGGAATTGACCTTCCAGTGATAAAGATACACAATAAAGAAACATTAGTACATGTTATATTGATGATTAATAATGTTACATAGGATGACTATGGCTTCTTTATATTAAGTGGTAAGGGAAATCTCTGAGGATGTGACATTTAAACGGATATCTGAAAAGCATGAAGGAACCAGTCATGAGAAAATCTGTGGTAAGAGCATTCCAGGCAGAGGGAATAGTTTAACGTGTGGGAGTTTGGAGTGTTTGGGAGAACAGTGTGCTTGGTACACAGTAAATGAGCTGACAGAAGCAAAAATTAAATGGCGTCAAAGAACATTTATGAGACTACTGTGATAGTTCAAGGGGGAAAAAGCCAGTGGGTTTTGTTAAAGTGCAAGTAGAGACGATGGAGAGAAGTAAATGGACTTGGGGTATGTTTTAAAACAGGGCTTGCTAATAATGGATTGGGTATGAAGAATGAAGAGAGAAAAAGATAAATTCTACATTTGTAGAATAAGAAACTGACTCCATTGTGATGCAGAAGGGCTTGAAGGGGAAAATCAAAAGTTTGGTTGTTTGCACATAAAGCCTTAAATGCCTGTAGATACTCAGGTGGAGATACCAAGTAGATAAGTGTATATGAGAGTTTCAAGATCAGTTAGGCTTAGCATCAATATTTAGAAGTCATCAGTATATACATGGCATGTAGTTTTGAAATCACCAGGAAAAGGCTGTAAGATAAAGAAGTAGGCCTAGATTGAAGTCCAGAGCATTCCATTGTTTAGAAGTTAGGCAGAGGACACTGAGAAGTGTAAGGTAAGGTAGAGAGGGGGAAAAAATGCACTTGGTCACCTGGATTAATTACTATTAAGAAGTCAAGATTAGAACAAAGAAAATGGCCATTGGATTTGGCAATTCAAGACCTTGAGAAGGTCAGTGTCTGTGAAGTAATGAAGTCGAAGCCTGGTTGAAGTGATTAAGATTTTCAGAAAGAAGGTGGAGTCAGTATCATAAACAACTCTTTCAAAAAGTGTTACTGTAAAGAAAGCAAGAGAAATAGGGCAGTGGCTGGAGGGAAATGTGGGGTCAAGAGAGGGTTTTGGTTTCATGTGTTTTTAGAGAAAGGAGGCTAGAGCATATTTATATACTAATGAGAATGATCTGGTAGAAAGGGGAAAACTGGTCATGCAAGAGAGAATATAATTATAGAAGAAACCTTGAGAGGGAGAAGGGTTAGTATTCATAGCATAAGTAGGGAGGTTAGTTTTTAATAGAAGATGCATAGAACTTCAAAGGGAGGGAAGGCAGTTTGTGTGATATGCAGATAGTTTGATAGATTTGTGGTAGAAATGTAAGGCTATTACTATGTGAGTAGTTTTATTTTACCAAAAAGAGATAAAAGTCAATATGGGGCTGAGAAAGGAGTATAGAGGGGAAAGGTATATTTGGAAAGGGAAAAGATGAATATATATATCCTGAAAGATGTGTATTGTATACTCAAGTTGTTGGGGTTTTTTTAAACATTATTTTGGAAGGTGTGAGCCCCCATTTGAATTTTTTTTTAAAGACAATCAGGCTCTAATTGTTTATTAAAATAATATTTTGTTTGTTTCCACATTACATGAAAAACATCAATACCAGCTGTCATTTAGGAAAAACAAATAGGCAATATGGTTTTTCTGTTAATGAAGGCTCCCTATCTATAGGAATGATGTATGATCTTTTCATTGTGCATGAAGCTTTATTTCTGGATAGGCTGTACGTAATTCAATGTGTTGGGATTTATATGTGCATATTTATTCTTTGGGTTTATTGTAAAATTAGATTGTGAACAATGGAATAAGATTGCTCTCCACATTTTTTTGCTGTTTTATCATAGCCAAAAATATAAAGATTTATGTCCATATAAATATGTATTTGATTAAACATTTAATATTTAAATGGCCATTTCAAATATTAAATGGCAGGTGTGAATAGTTGCAGTGTATTCAAAATAGTTATAAAAATCTTTACAGCACAAATCCTTAAAAGTTTATTTAATATTAAATAGTACTTTTATACAAAATACCTAGCTAACATCTAAGTTAAGACATTTAATCTCTCATACAGCAACATTTGATTAATAAAAAAAAAATACAGCTGAAAACTACATCCTTCCTATAAGTAAGAATGTGATTTTTTAAATCTCTTTGTAACCTGTCACTGATTATGGATTTAGCACTGTACCTATCTAGTCTTGCAAAAGGCGGGGAAAGATCTTGTTTATGAGAATAAAGAAATGCAGCACTGTATTATTTTTTCTCTTTGGTATTACATCACTATTTAGAGCTTCTATATCTGCCTTCCACTCAGGTCTCTTACACAGCCTATGTTCCCTTTTCTGGTTGTATCACAATATGGTAGAGAGATAAATACAGTAAAAGGATATAAACAATAGAACTGCAATCCTACCTATTACCTACTTTACTATAACAGTGAAGTAGTCCATACTCACTTGAAGGTGGTATTGTTTTCATCTTATAAAAATATGTAATTTTATGATGTTCCATGTAAATTTTCATGTGCTGGCATGCTTACAAGGTAATAGTGTTATAGAATGCTCAGCTCTCAATGAGGGATTGTGATATACTGCATTACATATGTCATCTATTTGCTGAAAGAATATGGTGTTTAGCAAAACTACCTGCTGAGCAACATAATAAGATTTTTGTACAAAGTACAAATTACTAATTATTGTATTTTATTTTTCTATGATTTCCTAAGAGGCATTATCAGGGTCTTACAGATGGAGTAAGCCTGTTTATTACAATATCTATTAGCAAATAAAAGTTACAGTTCTGGTGGTTGAATTTGTTACTTTTTTGTATTTTATTGATGCATATTTAATATTTATTGTTTTAAATATCTACTATATTTAGATGCTCTGTAGATATATTAGAAATTCTGAATATAAAATCATAAGTGTAATTTTTCAAAATAATATCATTAAGGTCAAGACAAATTCACATAAATCAATATACATAATTGGTACATATTTTTGTAGTGATTTTATATGGGTAAAATGTTTTGTAACCTTCAGGTAAATTGTTCAGTGCAGAGGCACTACTGTATACAAACTGCTGATGACCAAAATATACACATAATGTCTAACTGCTCAAACAGCTTTAGACCATCAACATTCATTCCAAAACTTCCATTAAATTACAAAATCAGGATTTTCTATATTATTTTTAAAGTTTCTGGTAAGAAAATACATAGAAAGTATCATGAATTAATCAGAATAGGATTGTATTCATTATCTCTCACTCTTACGTCTTTTATCATTCTACTACAGTTCCAAAAGCCAATATGAAATTTAAACTGGTAATAAAGTACCTGAAACTTTCTTCCCTTATACTGGTATCTTAAGTAGCTTCCAGAAAATCACATACCATTTTTAAAACTGCTCAATCTCCTAACAAAATGAAGAAAGCCAAACTAACTTCTTAAATCAAGATGGAACAATTTTTATGCTGAGCCTTGAGTGTACTCTTGAAAGCTGTTTCAGTTGGCAAAGCACCAAACAACAGATTCAACATATGAAATATTTACTTTTTTTAAAGTTGATATTTTCAAAACTGGAATTTTCTAGAATATTGAGTAAACTGTGGCTATTTAATCTCTAATAATCATAAGCCATCACTTCAACTATACTCATCTATTTATTTAGCTAATTTTTTGGTAAAATAATTATATGTCTGCCTAAATTTACTGAAAAGTTAGATATTCAATCTCTCCATTATATTTCTAGTTTTCACCAAATGTTTTGTACTAACTAAAAGGTTCAGGGTTGGGCCGGGGTCACACAGAATGGACTCAAGGTTCAGTGTAATCAAAATGATATTTATTGCCCTAACCAGTTTGGCTCAGTGGATAGAGCGTCAGACTGCAGACTGAAAGGTCCCAGGTTCGATTCCGGCTAAGGGGATGTACCTTGGTTGCAGGCACATCCCCAGTAGGAGGTGTGCAGGAGACAGCTGATCACAATGTTTCTCTCTCATTGATGTTTCTAACTCTCTATCCCTCTCCCTTCCTCTCTGTAAAAAAATCAATAAAATGTATTTATTTTTTTTAAATGGTATTTATTCAAGTCACATGGGTGCAGGTGGACTGACTCAAGAAAGAGCCAGCGATGAATTGGGGGAGGGGTGGGGAGGGAGGGAGGACACAAATATCAGGTCCATAGTTTTACGGCCTTGCCCTTTGTCCTTCCGTCCTTCCTTTGGGGGTCTGTAAGGAATTATGGCCTTCAGGCATTTCTGTAAAATAATCACTCAAGGGGAGCATGTTTGTGCAAGGCTTCGGCTTGTAGAATGAGCTTTCCCTTTGACATTTGTTAGATTTTGTAAGGCTCAAGCCTTGTGTTCTCCAGTTAACCCTTTCACTAACCAAAAATAGAACTTAACCTAGGGGCAGAATATAGCAACTCCAAACAGGAAAATTTAAGTCTGTCCACTAAAGTTTTCTAAAACATAAGATTTCTGCCTATGTTTAAGAGAAAGAAAAAAAAAGTCAAATTATGGCTAAAAGCAAATTAGTTACCATCCCTTATCAACATGAGTCATAATGCCTGGACTTACAGAGCAAGAAGTTAAAGAACCACCACACTTAAAAATCCTATCCATATAATAAAAATTTCAGTACAAAGGGAAGACAGGAAATTATTTAATACCTACTATGTGCCAAACATATACTTCTGTTACCTATTTTTTCCTCAAAACCTCTAGATGAGACAAATAGTCCTTTTGAAGATGAGGTTACTAAAGCATAATGGAGGATTAATTGGCCTAAGGTCACAGAATAAGGACGAAAACATATATTTGCATATTCCATTACTACAAAGACATTTGTAAGTCAGTTCTTTTGGCTATGCAACTATATAAGGGTTTTGTTTTTTGTTAGTTTTTGCATTTCAACAGCCACCAGCCCTGGCCATGTTTCTTTTTCTTTCTTTTTTTCTTTTTTTTTTTCATTGTAAAAATAACAGCCACAGTTGGAAAAGTAACAAAACAAAAAGTATCCCATAATTATACACATCATGAGAAGGCTAAAAAGGGCTAATTTCAATGTAACCCTGATATTTGGGGGGCTAGCAATATGGATTTGTGCCAGCAAGTCCAGTGTACATTCTTGATAACCTATAATTAAGTCACTACCTCTTTCCCAGAAACTGGTCTTGCAGAATCTGTTACAGAGGCCATAAAACTGTGAACAGTGCACTGCCCGGGAGGGAGGGTTAGTAACACTGGCAACAGGCCAAAGCATCAGATATGGCCTGGAGACCCCCAACACCTGGGGGCCTTCTTGCAAACCCTGAAAAAAGGACCAGAAGCATAATTCATCTTCAAGGGACAAAGACTCCAGAAAGATATAAAAGAGAAGCCGCCTGCATATTACTTTACTCAAAATTGGAAAGTTATTCCCTCAGTTCGCTGGCTAAAATAAACAGTGTCACTCCTTTTCTCTAAAGCAGCGGTTCTCAACCTGTGGGTTGCGACCCCTTTTGGGGGGTCGAACGACCCTTTCACAGGGGTCGCCTAAGATCATCGGAAAACACATATATAATTACATATTGTTTTGTGATTAATCACTATGCTTTAATTATGTTCAATTTGTAGCAATGAAATTGGGGGTCACCACAACATGAGGAACTGTATTAAAGGGTCGCGGCATTAGGAAGGTTGAGAACCACTGCTCTAAAGCGTCACTTGGTTTTTCTCTGGTCTTCTGCAACAGTACAACCCTTCCCTTCCCTCATCATTACTTTTGTAAATTCTTTCTAGTCTCTTTTTTCACCCTCCATTTAATAGGCCAAATTAATTACTAATTTGGTAGTTAATTTCACTAGGTAGTTGGAGGGGGATAAATCCTATACTTACGGTAACAAAGTAGATGAGAAATGAAAACTCTGAAGAACTTTTAAGTCAAGAACACCATTCATGGGGGGTGGGGGTGGGGATTAAGCCTATATGGGAAGATTGAAAGGTTTACAGGAAAAAAAAATCCTAGGCCTTTAAAACTATTGCATCTGTGTAACCAGGACAATCAATGGGTCCATGCTGCCTGTCACTACTTGAGCTAATTAAGCAGAGACAGGGTTGAATCATATGAGTGTTTATTCCAGTACTGCCAGCTGTATGAGAGAGCAGCTGGTCGTCCACAAAAAGAAAAATCTGCTCTGCAGCCCCCATAACCCAGCTGCTGATATAGGGTAGGACAAAGATTACATGGGGAAGTAGGCTATGCAGGCTGTGGTGGGGCTCCATTGTTTGGGCAACTAGGCTGTTAATCTTTCCAAGATAATAGGCAAATCTTGAATGAGAATGGAAGGCATTCCAAGGTTGACTCCCAGGCCCCGGGGCATACAACTTCACTTCCAACCAAGTTAGAACGTCCTTTCTTTAACCAGAACAAGGCAAGCATGGTTAATAGAGCATGATTAATATTTCCCATAATCATAACTAGCCCCCAATATTCTTTTTGCCCCTAACATCTGTAGTCTCCACTTTGGCAAGGATAGTAGAATGTGGAAAACGTGTATGTCAAAATATTTTCAATTGGAGGATCATCTGTTACTATAAAGTCCCAGTTGCAAGCTAAGGTGGCTAACTTTAAGCACTGAGACTATTAATGTTTTTCTGACCACCTGCTGGGTTGGTTCCGGGGACTGTAATCCCCTCACAGGAGATGATGCCTCCTGGAACTCTGCAGATCAGAGCTGGGAAGCCAGGATGCAGGCATTCTTTGGCGGAACAACACCTGCGAGTTCATCTCCCCTCCCAACCTACATTAACACCTTTACTTCGCCAGCATCCAGGGTCCCAGGCCTCTCAGAGCCCAGAAGAGGGTGGGTGCGCGGGGCAGCGGGGCGCCTCCCGCACACATCTGGCCCCAGGGGACACAGTGCGTCCAGCGGAAAAAAAAGGGCGCCGCCCGCACAGCCCGCTCCGGGCGCTGATATCCCGCAAAGACCAGGACGAAGATCGGTGCAGCTACCGCAGGCGCCACACGCTTCCCAACAGGCTGTGTGCGCCTACAACTCCCATCACGCCCCACGGGACGGCACTCCCGCCTTCCTAACACTCCGCGGGCGGCGTTTCCGCGAGCTCTTCCAGACGCCGAGCGGGAGGACGGCGCAGGCTCGCTGTGACCGCGGAGGAAGCGTGGCTGCGGGACCGGAAGAGCCTCCGGTTGCCAGGGGAACGCCACGCGCCCAGCTTCTGCCCACTGACTGAGGCTCGGGCGCAGTGGGCGGCTATTCGTTCTCCAACTTGTGGAGGCGGCTTTGCCCGGGACCTGAGAGCCTTCCGTGGAGGCCGAGAGGGGGAAGGCGGAGGGCCGCCCGCGGCAGATTCCTGTCCCCGGGAGGGACGAGCGAGGTCTCCCTCCCCGTCCCTCACCAGCTCCCGGGCCCGCAGGTATTTCCCCGCCGACAATTTTCGTGGCCAGCGGCGCCCATCACCTTGCCCTCGCCCGCCCCCGGCTGCATCAGGGTGGCTCTGCCCCCCGTTTTTCACTCTGTGGTTATTTTCCCGTGTGAGAGGCGGGGAGGGGGAAGGGCACTTCTGCGGTGGGTACTTGGGGACCCCAGAAAACTCATTCCACTAGTTTGGGCACGTTTGTGTGCTGTTTAGTGGTGGTGCTTGTTTTCGTACTGTCCAGTTGGGTGTTTTTATGTGGTGTGTGGGAAGTATAACTGAATTTTCATAATCAAGAACTGAGAGACGAGTAAAAACGTCTATTTGAGATAGAGTGTGCTGTCATTCACGCTAGAAACATTTTTTAAGGGTTATAAAGTACAACTCATAGTCTTTTCTTTGCCTGACCACTGTCTCTGCAACTTATCTTCTAAGTTCTTAACTGTGAATAAAATCCTAATTCTTTAGGACTTCTTTGGCAACAAGTAGTCCTTTAGAAAGCAGTTTCTCGGATAACAGCCAAAAGAATTTGATTAGCTGGTGTGTAGCGGGAGGAAAACAGTGAGATACAAAACTGTAGATTGGAGCCAAGTTGCGAACAACCTTAAAAGCTGTGCATCATAGTTTGGAATTTATTCTGAAAGCCAGTAGTTCTCAGTAGTGACTATACATCAGAAACACTGGGTGGCTTTTTAAAATGCGGATGTCTGATCCCATCTTCAGAAATACTAATCCAATAGCGTGCAGAAAACTTTCATTGTATTTCTCACTGTACAGTTAGGGCATGATAAATAAATGTCGAGTAGTTTGAATTGTCTTTTCCCCCCTCCTTTCATGCACACAAGAGTCACCTTACAGAAATACATAATTACTAAGAAATAGAAGCATATGATGTGTTTATAAAGCAACTTCAATAAATGCAATTACACCTTTTAGAACAACTGACTGCTCTTTTAAATTGTATGTCACAAGCATTGGGGCCTTTGATAATCCGTGAAAAGCGGATGGAAAATCACAATCCAAGTTTCTATGAAAAATGAATATTCAATATCAGGCTTTTGACTATTGATGCTTTATAGTCGATGCCCAGAGGGGGATCATGTGAGAAGTCATCATGTTTTTTAAAATCGGTTCAAAATTGTATGGAAAACTATATATGTATGTCTTTATATCCGTATTTTACTACAGTAAACAGCAAAGTGAATTATGGCAAATTTACTTTGAATTAAAATTGTGTGAATTGTTTTATGATATCAAAGGGCTAGCTTAAAGTAGATCCTACAAATGCTTATCCTTAAGCTGAGATAAAAAGGAATAGATTGAAAGAAATTTAAATCTCCAACACAAGGAGAAAAATTGATTCAGGTGGGACAAATGGAGTACCTGCCATCAACCCCATTCCTTGGGGAAGGCAACTGGGGCTCTTCTATCAGCCCCATGCTTGGATGGGTCACTGCACCTTTTTTTCCTACACGTTACTAGAATTCCATTTTGAAACTTCTGTCTGTAATGATCTCCCAAGGGTCCTAAGCAAAATTGATGCTGCAGCCTCCTTTCAAGTGCAGTTGTCTTGGAAGCCTCTTACGATTTAAGTTGCTGGAGCCTCACATCCTTCAAAGTCTGACCTCGTCTGGGATAAAAAGTACTGAAGGAGCTGTAAGATGACAGGCTTCTGGAACCTTAGATGGAAGTGAGAATAAATCAAATAAATGAGGTTAATATTTTGAGAACTTTAAAAATCAGGGTTCAGAGAGTAATAGGAAATATTTGAAACATCAGTGTATTATAGTTACTGCTATAGCAGTCCCTATAGCAGTTAAGGGCTGACGGGAATATATTTCTTCTCCCACCCACATAGTAATGTTTGGGTAGGCGATGGACCTGAAGGGAACCCCTTTGGGAAGTTTCATTTGGAAACCTGACATCTAAATTTGACAGTACCTTAGAAGGATATGAACAGGTGACCACATAGTGAGCAATATGTTATCAGCTATTTTATTTGACTTCAAAATACTTCTGTTTGGATTTCTAATGGAGATTTATTTAAGGTTTGCATTGGAAGGATTTTTTCCCGCAAAGAATCCTATCTAATAAAAAAGAAACATGGTAATTAGCCGTACCTCCGCTACCCTTCCCATTGGCTAATCAGCATATCCTTATGCAAATTAACTGCCAGCCAAGATGGCGGCCGCCAGCCAGGCAGCTGACGCGAACAGGGAGGCTTGCTTGCTCCAGTGACGGAGGAAGCCAGGTTCCCCGCCTGCTGCTGCCGGCCTCTGAGCTTGCAGTTTGAAACATTGTTACAAATATAGAAGCTAAATAAAACCCCAGAAACCTGCTTTAGTCAGCCGGGCTTCAGCCAGCAGGATCGCAACATTGTTTCAAATACAGAAGGTAAACAAAGGCCAGAAACCTGCTTTCAGCAGC
>NW_005370411.1:1333099-1356186 GCF_000412655.1 Myotis brandtii
GGCGCCCCAACTCCCCAATCGGCCCTGCTATGAGCCCGACCAGGGGCTGCACCTAGGGATTGGGCCTGCCCTCTGCCACCCGGGAGCGGGCCTAAGCCAGCAGGTCATTATCTCTTGAGGGGTCCCAGACTGCGAGAGGGCACAGGCTGGGCTGAGGGACCCCCCCTCCCCCCTGAGTGCACAAATTTTTGTGCACCAGGCCTCTAGTGAATTAATAAACAAATGAACATGTCAGGGATGAGTTAAAGAAACTTTTACAGTATTTAAGAAAACTAGATTAAAATCTAAGATCGGTATTTACTTTCTTAAAATACTACTTAACAGGCTACTTCAGATACATTATAGTTTAAAAATACAGATATTAAGGTTTGATAAAACTGTGTGAGTGTTTATGCATGTGTATATATTATACATAAACTTCTTCCTAAATGAATTTGTAGAGGCTTGCCAGAAATAAATGTAAAAACTATGGAAAAATTAAGATAAATACAAGATGTCCAAAAAAAATGTATATACACTTAAACAGCTGATAGCTCAGTTTTGAAAATGAAATGTATTTTTAATATGCTTTTATTGATTTTTAGAGAGAGAGGAAGGGACAGGAATAGAGAGATAGAAACATCATTGAGAGAGAAACATCATTGATTGGCTGCCTCCTGCATTCCCCCTACTGGGGATCAAGCCCACAACCTGGGCATGTGCCATGACCAGGAATCGAACCAGTGACCTAGTGGTTCATGAGTCAATGCTCAACCACTGAGCACACCAGCTGAGCGAAAATGAAATGTATTTTAATAAACACTGCCTTTATAATTATTCAAGGTGTGTGTAGACATTTTGGGAGGACATCCTGTATATCAGAATTCTTTGTTTCTAATAATAGGAAATGTAACCTAAACTGAATATTATCAAGCAAACAAACAAAAACATGAATTTAATATTTATTACTTCATATTCTTGCAAAATAAAACGTTGGAGCTGGCTTCAGAAAAAAGATTTAGCCAGTGGGTTCAAATGATGTAGCCAGAGTCTCAATTTTTCTTTCTTTTTTTTCTTTTTCTTTTTGTTGTTGTTGTTGTTAATCTTCACCCCAGGATATTTTTCCATTGATTTTTAGAGAGTGGAAGGGAGGGGGTGAGACAGAGAGAGAGAAATATCAATGTCAGAGACACATCAATTGGTTGCCTCATCAAGCCTACAACCAAGGTAAGGTAACCGGAATCAAACCCGTATCCCTTCAGTCCTCCGGCTGATGCTCTCCAGTGGTTCTCAACCTTCCTAACACCGTGACCCTTTAATACAGTTCCTCATGTTGTGGTGACCCCCAACCATAAAATTATTTTCGTTGCTACTTCATAACTGTAATTTTGCTACTGTTATGAATCGTAATGTAAATATCTGATATGCAGGATGTATTTTCATTGTTCTCGACCTACAGGTTGAGAACCACTGCTTAAGCCAAACGGGCTAGGGCAAAAAAAATTTTTTTAATCCTCACTCGATGGTATGTTTTCTATTGATTTTAGAAAGGAGAGGGAGAGGAAAAAACAGCTATGTGAGAGAGAAACATCAGTCAGTTGCCTCCCGTGGGTGCCCTGACCCGGAATTTAACACACCACCTTTCGGTGTATGACACTCCAACCAACTGATCCACACTGGCCAGAGTTCTCTTTTTTTTTTTTAGTCCACCTCCTACTTCTAAACTTCAGCCTTAGACTCCACATTAGAGGTGGGGAACGTCGGCCTGCAGGTTGTATAATGTCCACGAAATCATTTGGTCTGGGGTGAGTTAGTTAAATGTTTAGCCAAATACAGCAGGCTAATTTTTAAGTTGAAATTTTGTATGGCCCCCGAATGATGTTATAAATATCTAAATGGCCCTTGGCAGAGAAAGGTTCCCCACCCTGCCATGAACCCCATTGTCCATACATTGTTCCAAATTTCCAGAAAAGGCTGCAGATATTTTCATGTATCACAAATGGTGGACTCCACAGATACTGAGTTTAACCAGGATTTCTTCTTAAATATTACAAAATTACCGTGACAAATGTACAGCTGTTTACAGGGCATTGTTCTATGTTGCCAGGGGTTATAAGCTGCTGATCTGCATTTCAGTTAAGGCTCCTTTCTGGTAATCAGCTTATACTCTGTTTACTAAATGCAAAGCTACATTGACATGGTTTTCACATCACTGTGTCTTTATATTATTAAATATTTATATACATGCTCATATTTTCCATACTTAACGTGCCTGTGGATAATGTATTTTTTTTTCTGACTTGCAGCTGGTTTGTAAATACCTGAATCGCATTATGGGATTGCTAGACAGACTTTCAGGGTTGCTGGGCCTGAAGAAGAAGGAGGTCCATGTTCTGTGCCTTGGGCTGGATAACAGTGGCAAAACAACCATCATTAACAAACTCAAACCTTCAAATGTAAGTGTCTTTGTTAGATGTTTTATGTGTTTTCTTCTAGAGAAAGTTAAAATGCAAAATTATTTTGCCATTATAACTTCATGTAATCATGTTATGAAATCCTATTAACAATAGGGGTGGGGAACTTATTAAATTAATAAGTATCAGTAAGCCATTGTTTGCAGTATATTTTTCACAGATATATAGGTAAATCTTGATTATTTAAACTGGTATATTTTCCAAATGTCTTTTTTTCTCAAAAAATCTTCACAAATTTTCCCAGTTTACTTTCAGCTACTCTTGCTGTCTTTTTGGCTCTCTCTTTATAAGAAGAGCAAAACAAAAGGAAAGGTGAATCATTTTTACAGGTTCTGTGGATAACTAGGCAGTTTCTCATGAGTATGGTATGCGTATCAGTAGTAATAAGCAAGATGACTTTTACGTCATTTAAGTAATAAGCGTATAAGTTTATTGTTTTAATAATTGAAAACTATATAAAGCTAGCACATTTAACACATGATGCATAAGTTAAAGCTAGTTTCTGCTACATATAAAGGAAACCCACATAATAGTGGACTAAATAAAATAGAGCCTTCTTTTGCTATCATCTAAATAAGTCCAGAGGAGGTATTCCAGGGCAGGTATGGCAGATACATGGTCATGAGAGATCCAGCTACCTTCCATTTTTTTGCTCTGCTATTTTTAGTGCCTGGTTTTCATCCTCAAGATCTTCACATGGTCACTTTGGTTAACTATCATATCTCTATTCTAAGTCACAAGAAGGAGAAAAGACAGGACAAAAGAATAGGCCTTCTTCCTGAATATGCCTTCTTGGAAGAACTTACCCACACTCCAACTAATGACTCTTAGGCCTCACTGGCTACTCCTCTCTGTAAATAAGGCTGGATCTTTTAAGCAGAACATATATTACTGCTTTTAAAAATAATAGAGGTCCTGTAAGTATAGAAGAAGGTGAAAGTGGATGTTGGAAGACAACCAACGTTTACAGTTATAAATACTTTTATTTAGGTAAAAACTATTAGTCAATTAATTTCACTTAAACCATTAGTTGAATGAAAAGATAACATGGACTGTCCAGATAGGGCAAACATTAGGAAGCTGGTACTCTTAATGACTGAGTGAGTAGAGAGTGGGGATATTGCCCCTAAATATGGTACTTAAAGGTAGACTTCATTGCCTCCAAATAGTGCTTCAGGTTGGGTAGAATGACTTCTTGCTCCATTTCTTTTGCAACAGCTTCAGTTTTACTTCTATTTAGTTGGAGATTGCTTTGGAATTAAGAAAATGCCATTATTTCTTTTCTTCCGGTCATTATTCCCCACTTCTACATAGATGAGTTTGCCATTTAAAAACAACTAACCACTGGTGTATTTTCAGGTGGGAATTAGTTTGAAGTAGCTGGGATAAGAAGCTGAAAATGGATTTGGAAGGTAATATAGATGTTTTAAGGGGACTTCCCAGCTGAGTTGGGAATCATTGAGATGCTGAAATTAGGCAGAGGTCAAAAAAATAACAGCTTTATTGAAAAGGTTGATTTTGGAGGGCAAAGTTTAAGTCTGGCCAGAGGACTTGCTAACACACTCTTGAATTGAAATTTAGCCTTCCAAACTTTCAATGTTTCCTCCTTAAGGAAGGATCTAGCTCTTCTAGGTCTACCGCATAGCTAAGAACAGGTGAGAATGCATGCTTGGGAAAAGCATGTGGCTCTCAAATGAGACAGACAGACAGATAGGCAGAACCAATGATATTCACTTCCATTTGACAAACTGAGCAAAGAAGTCATATTTCCCCTCATGGAGAGGAATAAATTGGGATAGGGGAGATAGAGAAACTAGGAGTGTCACTGTAATGGAGTTTTCTCTATATGGAAACAGGGAAAAAGAGATTCTTCCCCAGTAAGGAAAAGAGCGGGTTAAAAAGCCAACATATATGGGAGTCTGTCTTCTGACCTAGGTGATTATAAGAAATTTCTTATCAGTTTTTAAGAGGAAGATATAGCATCCTATCTAATTGAAGTGGGTCCAGAATTGAATTTAGAGAACAATGGATATATGGCAAAAAGTAGAACCATACTCAACTGGCCTCAAAAGGGAATTTTTTTAAAAATTGTCTCCAATAAGTACAAAATGATGAAAATCAGAGCCACAGTTAATAGCCCCCCAATGGACCAACCCCCCAGTGTCTACTATACTCAAATACTCAATCACTATACTCAGTCACTATATTATACTCAATCACTATACTCAAATTGAGAGAAATAATATTCAAAGAACAAAATAGAAATTACAGTCTGTTCCTCTATCATCCCCAAAGTATAGTGATTTCTACCCCAAGACATGGTTATTACCATAGGAATAATCTTTGATATGGATGGGAATAGCTTTCTCCCTAAACATTATTGGTCCTTTGAAGACACTTGCTCTTATTTTTTAACTTGAGAATTTATTTTCTGTGCTGTGTCAGCACAGCCAAGGGTTTGGTGAGCCTGAGGAGGGGTGGTGAAGAATTAAAGAAAAGACAGACAGCCCTAACTGGTTTGGCTCAGTGGATAGAGCGTCGGCCTGCGGACTCAAGGGTCCCAGGTTTGATTCCGGTCAGGGGCGTGTACCTTGGTTGCAGGCACATACCCAGTGGGGGGTGTGCAGGAGGCAGCTGATCGATGTTTCTCATCATGTTTCTAGCTCTCTATCCCTCTCCCTTCCTCTCTGTAAAAAATCAATATATATATATGGAAGGAAGGAAGGGAGGGAGGGAGGGAGGGAGGAAGGAAGAAAGAAAGGAAGGAAAGGAAGGGAAGGAAGGAAAGAAAGGAAAGGAAAGGAGGAAGAAAGAACGAGAGAGAGAGAGAGAGAGAGAGAGAGAGAGAGAGAGAGAGAGAAGACAAGACGACACAAGACCAAGAGAATGTGTAGCTGGGGCTCAGTGGATCTCCTGTGCCTGGATGAGGCCATAGAGAAGGATCCAGCCAGCAAGCTGAGGCTTTATTTTATAGCCAGAGGTAAACAAGGTAGTGGTCACCACAGTTACAATGTTCTTGTGAGTTTCACTTGTTTTGGCAGCACTTGCAGCACCTCCCACAGCCCATTAGCTACCCAGGAAGGATCTAGGGGGCGGCCATAAGGTCAAGCTTAATTATGCTAAGAGGGCTCTCCTTCTAAGCTGGGACTTGTTTGTGGCTCTGCCACAGGTCAATCGGAGGCATAACTCTAGAGCCGCTCCCTACAATTTTCATAATTTATTCTGTCATTTCTAGAGATTTGGGGTAGAACAGGAAGGAAGCAGCATGTGCGCAATATGTCATCTTGAAATTTTCTGATATTCCCAGTTTATACACCACATTAGTGAGAGCCTGCAGGAAAATCTGGGTACCCAGCCAGTGTTCTCTCTGGTGAATTATGGAACTAGCAACTATCCTTTTTCTTCAGAAAAATTGACCTCTAGTCTGAGAGCAGACTAAGTTGCTTGAAAGGGACTTCTTAAAGACCCCCAAACCTCTGTCACACAGGTATAGATACAACACTCGCTTCCTCCCTACCTTTGAACCAAAGAAGGGCCTCTTGTGAGTTTAGTCTTAGAAACATTACTTATAATAAATTAAGTGAATTATAGAAATCTTCAATACTGTATCAGAAATGTGCTACAAAAAAAATTACAAATCTCATTTTATTGGAATGTAGTCCCATATTTTTTTGTGGATAAAGTCAGTTGCTAGATAAGTAAATACTTCTAGACCCAAACTGATTTTTAATATTAAGCCGTCCTAATGCTGATGTATTGTTTATATATTGAAGTTGCTGGTGTTTTCTAAACTGATGAATCGGGAGAGAAGGGGTACATTTTAACATGTTATTCTTCTCAAGAATATGGTCTTAGCTATATTTCTTAGAGATAGATGCACTCTATAAACACATTTCTTTAAAAATCCTATTTTTTCTCCCATTCTCAACATAGCATGCTTTCATTCTACCACATCATCCAGTTTTATATTCTTAGCATTTAAAATAATCTGAAATTATCTAGGATTTTCAGTTAGTAACTTGTTTACTAAATTTCCTCCATAAATTTAAATTTAAATTCCATAAGAGCATGGATCTTATATTGTTTAACACTGAATCCCTAGAATATTGCTTGGCACTTAAATATAGTTTTGGACAAAGAGATTGATGGCTGATTTTTTTTCATTTTTATTTTTAGACAGGCAATGATGATTGCTGGCACCAAGGATACAATTTTTACTAGACTTACTGAAACTAACCAAATAGAGTCTCTCTCAGAAATCTCATTCTCTCCTTGTTGATGTTGGTCTATCCCTGGGCTGTCTCAGCCCTAAGAGGTCTATCCCTCTTAAGTCTAATTCCTATGTTCTTTGTTGACTTCGTACCATTCCCTGTCCAATTTTGAGAATGATCAAAATTCATTTGTTCCTGGATAGAGCAGAGGAAGAGTAATGTTGGAGACTATTTTTTGAAATTCTGTAGAGGAAAATAAATCCCACTTTAATGTAGAAACATCAGCTTACATATCTCGTTCTATCCTGCTTAATTTTTGGAGTTTCTTTTTTCTAATTATCTTCCATTAGAACTTTAGAAGTGAGAGGAGGAAAACAAAGTTGATTAATTTTATCCCTATTAAGTAAAGTAGCAAGTTAAAAGGAGCTTCTCTGGGAACAAAAGAGTTTGTGAAGAAGTTAGGCAAGGCTTCAGTTTTCAGAGAAATCTTAAATCTTTTAACTTCCTCACTTTTTTATTATTGGTATGTTTTTCCTAATAATAATAGCTGATGATTTTATCACAAGATTGGCACAAGAAACTTTTAAGATCAAAACAGTGGGGTATTTGGGGGCAATAAAAATTAGGAGACTATTCCAAATCTGTTGTGTAATGAAAGTATGAGGCACGAATCTGAGTAGCAGGGAATGAATTCTGCACAACATCATCAACAAAAAGAAAGATATTTTTGGAAGAATACTAGGCACTTCATAAGAAGGAAGGAAAGGCTGAATAAACAAACTTCAGAAAGGCAAAACCAAGGTAGCTCTGAGAATGCCTTTTCACTGGCACATTGGTCCCACTAACGGGACCAAGCTCCAGTGACTTTGCAGTTTCTGTCTTTCCATTTTAATTTTAAACTAGAGGCCCGGTGCACGAATTCATGCACGGGCAGGGTTCCTCTGGGTGGCCTGCAGGGATCGGGCCAAAACCCGCAGTCCAACACCGCCTGCAGCTCCTACCTGCCGCTCCCACTCATCCTGGCCCCACTGTGCCTGCCGCAGGCTCATGTCCTATCAGACCCGATTGAGAGAGGCTCACGCTGCCACAGCAGCGCTCGTCAGCCATGAGCCCAGCTTCTGGCTCCCTCCCAAGGGGAGTAGCCTGTGGGATCGGTCTGGAACCAGCTCTCCGACATCCCCTGAGGAGTCCCAGATTTCGAGAGGGCACAGGTCAGGCTGAGGGACTCCACTGATGCACGATCGAGCGGGGGAGGGACCGCAGGAGGGCTCCAGGGCGTGCCGGCCCATCTTGCTCAGTCCCGATAGGCCAGACCCCAGCAGCAAGCTAACCTACTGGTCAGAGCATCTGCCCCCTGGTGGTCACTGCACGTCATAGCAAGTGGTTGAGCAGCCTTAGCATATCATTAGCATATTACACTTTGATTGGTTCAGTTCTGCCGTTCGTTCTTTTTGCATATTACCCTTTTATTATATAAGATTTCCAGTAGACTAGCAAAGTGAACTTATGATGTGAGGCAACAATTTCTCCTCTATTCTTCCTGTTTTCACATAAAAGCAATCAAATGAACTGAAGGGGGATTTTTTTTTTAAATTAAACTTATGGGAGTATGGAGAAAATTGGGAATAGAATAAAATCACTGAGAGTAATTATAATAATAGCAAACGTTTGTTGAGTATTTGCTATGGACCAGACACTGTTGAGTATCTTGCATCCATTAACACATGTAATTTTCATGATAACTTTATTAGCTAAGGACAATATATTTTAAATTTGAGAAAACTAAGGCTTAGAGAAATTAAGTAAGGTAGCTTATTAGCAATTAGGAGTAATTAGGAGGCTGTTATAATAATTAAAAGCAAGAAATTATAAGGGTCTGACCTGAATTAGTAAGATGGAACTAATGAAGCTTATTGAATGGCTATATAGAGAATATAAAAAAGAAGAGAGTCAAGAATAACCTCTAGGCATCTGGATCAGAAGGTGGATGATTTTTAATCAAAGTAAGGAACAGTTTTGATGGTGGAATTGTTAGGAGACACTGTGTTAAGTTGCCGGTATAAGGCATGTTACTTGCCTGTGGGACTTGTCAGTGGGTCCCCTGCTATACTCTTGCCCACCTACCGTCTCTCCACAAAGAATTCCTCATCATGGCCTTCAAGGCCGTACCTTCCTTACTTTGTTGCATACAGCTCTTTCTCTTACGTAATATGCCTTAGACATATAGGCTTTATACTTTTCCCAAGTGGTAAGTTTCTTCCTGTCTTAGGGTCATTTCACTGTAATGTTCTTTGCCAAGATCTTGTCATAACTTTTCCTCTTCTTGATATTCACTCCTTGGTCAGATATCACGTCCTCAGAGAAGCTTTTCCTGAGCACCCCTTTTCCATGCCTCCTAACAACCCTCTGCCCCATTGCCTCCCACCCCAAACACCTCATTGCACTTAATCGCAGCCCCAAATTGTGTTTGTCTATAACTTAATTGCTTATTTAGCAGGAAATGAATTCTGTCCAACATTATCAACAAAAAGAAAGATATTTTTGGAAGGATACTAAGGCACTAATCATCTAGATTATAAATTCCATGAGAGCAGGGACTGTGTATAGCCAGCGGTCGGCAAGCTGCGGCTCGCAAGCCACATGCGGCTCTTTGGCCCCTTGAGTGTGGCTCTTCCACAAAATATCGACTTCTGTGCATGGGCCACGAAGTTTCAATCGTACTGTACATGCGCGCCCACACGTGGTATTTTGTGGAAGAGCCACACTCAAGGGGCCAAAGAGCCGCATGTGGCTCGCGACCCGCAGTTTACCGACCACTGGTGTATACCATCCAGACATGAGGACATTCCCCATAGTGTATGTAAACCAATAAGTAAGTATTGAAAGATTTAAAAATCCTGTATGTGAACTCAGCATGACTTATCAAACCACTTTAAGTGGTTTAACTTGCAGCAAGCCACAAAATGTGAATTAATACATGTCATAAAAATTCACAATTAGTAAACCTTAAACTTCTATAAAGAATTTACCCCCAGTGATCCCATTGCAAAACCTGCCATCTGTTTAGTAACAGATTTTTAGAATTGGAAAACCTGGATGCTCTTTTTTAACTTGAGGGAAAAAATTCATCTTTGATAATTGCAAATTTCTAAGCTTTGTCTTTTCTTATCTTAAAGGCTCAATCTCAAGATATAGTTCCAACAATAGGATTCAGCATAGAGAAATTCAAATCATCCAGGTAATTCACTTTGTTATATTTGTGACTAAGAACTGTGGGTAAAAATGATAATATTAGATCTTTCTAGTCATTCCTCCTATTCTTAGAAAAAGTACTTTTTTTTTTCAGGAGTCCATAGGTGTTAAAATATTTATACCAATTCCTCTGGATTATTTTTTAGAATTTAGACTTTAGACAAATGTTGATAACCTCACTAGCAAAGAAAACATTTTTTTTATGTTACTCATTACAAAATCATATTTCTATTCAACAAATTTATTTTATAGCATTTGTACTTGAAAATTGGCCCAAGTTGAATATTATATATTCAAAATTGACTTCTTTTTCTTTTTTTTAAAGATTTTTTATTGATTTTTAGAGGGGGAGGGAGAGAGAGAAAAAAACACCAATGTGAGAGCAGAACATTGATCAGCTGCCTCCTGCACGCCTGCTACCAGGGACTGAGCCCACAACCAGGACGTGTGTCCTGACTGGGAATCGAACCAGCAACCTTTCAGGGCATGGGAGGGCACCCATCCAATTGAGCAACACTGGCCAAGGCTCAAGAGTGGTTTCTTTTATTGAAAGCAATTTAAAAGTTTAAGTAAAAGTTACACTTTAAAGTTAGTAGCTTATAATATAGTCATGGTTTTTTTGTTGTTTTATTTTTTTTTAGTTTGTCTTTTACAGTGTTTGACATGTCAGGTCAAGGAAGATATAGAAACCTCTGGGAACACTATTATAAGTAAGTATAATCGTGAATGTTGGGTATATCGTAATAACAGATAATGATTAGAAATCCAAGTGATCACATGGGCTGGGTTGCAGTGTTTATTTTTTATATACTTTAATGCATTTTCTAATTTTATAAAAAGGACAGTCATACTTCACATTATTTCTCATATTCATGAAATCTTTTATAACTTTGGGCTTTTGCATGTGTTGTTCTCCCTCTCTTTTTTTTTTTTTTTTTTAACCAGCTGCTCCGCGCGAGCTCTGCGCTGGTGCAGATGCGAACTGCAGAGCCGCTGGAGGCTGCTGCCAGCCTGAGATAAGAAAGAGATGGGCAGCTGCTTATCTGCCGCTGCCCAGCCTGCTAGTGAGTAGAGGATTCCTTGCCACTGCAGACATTCCTGAGCACTGGACTGGGAGTAGAAAGGTCTGGATTCCAGCTCCAGCCCTCTGCCCATTAGGAATTGTTTATTGCCCTAGCTGGTTTGGCTCAGTGGATAGTGTATCAGCCTGCAGACCAAAGGGTCCCAGATTCAATTCTGGTCAAGAGCACATACCTTGGTTGCAGGCTCTTCCCTGGCCCGGGCCCTGATCTGAGCTCATGCAGGAGGCAAGCAATTGATGTGTCTCTCTCATATCGATGTTTCTCTCTGTCTTTTCTTCTCTCACTCTCCCTAAAAACCAATGAGGAAATATCCTCAGGTGAGGATTAACAAAACAAACCAAAAAAATAGTTTATTGGTTTTTTAGAAAGAGAGGAAGGGACAAGAGAGAAACATTGATGTGCAAGCATAACATTGATTGGCTGTCTCCAGCACGCCCCTTACTAGAGATCCAGCCTTCAACCCCGGCATGTGCCCTGACTGGGAATCAAACCAATGACCTCTTAGTGCATGGGTGATGCTCAGCCAACTGATCCACACCAGCCAGGACTGCTCTGTTTTTAACACCTAGTTCTACTATACTCTGCTGCTTAAGGTTAATATAGTCATACTTTAAGGCAGGGGTGGGGAACCTTTTTCTGCCAAGGGCCATTTGGACATTTATAACATCATTCGCAGGCCATACAAAATTATTAACTTAAAAATTAGCCTGCTATATTTGGTCAGACATTTAATTAACTCACCCCTCATGCCTTGACAGGGCCAGACCAAATGATTTCCTGAGCATTATTCAGCCTGCAGGCCAAATGTTCCCCACCCTTGCGTTAAGGACTTGCTCAAAAGTCCCCTCCTCTGTGAAATTTCACTATTTTGCCCAGTCATTCTGTCCCAGTGCTCACACAGTAGTTTCACATCTCTGTAATCACACTTATTACATCTTAAAGTCTTGTGAACTCCTCTTCAAGGGCAGGGATTATTTTTCCTTCAGATTATTTCAAGGCCAAGTATAATGCTGGGTGTATGCGTCAGTAAATATTTATTGAATAAATTTAGTTAAAATAACAGTACTCTTGACCCATTTGTTCTATAAGCAATTCTAAAGATATTTTTCAGCGTATGCAAATCAAGCACTTGCTACTCACATTAGATTAACAGCTGTGAAGTGACTAGCATCCAGATGTGTTACACCCTCTCAGGGTTTCTATTCAGTGTTAAAATGAATTCATTAACTTCTAATATTACTAGGACTCTTCATTTAAAGGCAGTATAACTCACTTTCAGAATCTGAAACTTATAAGCAATATATCTTGACTAAATGCCTCTTATGAATACTTGCCTTGAAATGGTGTGTGATGACTGCCAGATCAGATTTTGATTTAGATTGGTTAATTTTTCCTGCTAATATGAGAACAAACATTTTATTTCTCAGATAGGAACACAGAAGATTTACTTCAGATATTTTTCAATGAATATTTTAATAGATTGAAGTCCTCTTTAAATCAAATATTGATCCAGAGGACCTCTGAGGTAGAGGGAAAAGTGTATTTCAGATCTGAGGGTCAATTTGGAAAAGGGAAAGTGGCATGTGTGGTATCTTGCATTAAATTTCCTGGGGAAATGTGAGTTACTTTTTTTTTTTTTAAGAAACCCTGAGTTTTCAGTATAGAAATTTTAATTCCTGCTCCAATTAGTGGTTTGAGAAAAATTCTTTTTAAAATTAATGTATTTGCCCTGGCCAGTGTGGCATAGTTTGTTGGGTGTCATCCCATGTACCGAGGTTACTGGTTTAATTCCCAGTGAGGACACATGCCCAGGTTGCAGGCTTAATCCCCAGTAGGGGGCATGCAGGAAGCAGCCAATCGAAATTCCACTCTCATATTGATGTTTTTCTCCTTCTCCCTTCCTCTTTTTCTCTAAAAAATAAAGAAAAATATTTTTTAAATAAATAACAATTACATACTTACTTTAGCTACTTTTTAAAAAATAATTTTTATTCTAATTACTCTATAAAAAATAAAAAAATATGTAGAAAATAGTAAAACAAGGTAACTTTTTTTATTTTAACTCCCTTCAAATTTTTTTTGGAAGAAGTTACTGGATTCATGAATATTATAGATAAATTGTAGGTTAAATAGTGAAATGGTTACTATCGAGTTTACAAAAATAGTAAATTTATTTTTTGTGTCTCTATACTTTTCTGATTATTAGACAACAAGTGCATTTTGAGCTATTAGACTAAAAGATTTAAAAGATTGTTTTTGAAATATACAATTTACACTTTATATAATTGAGAAAGGAGCCTTCTAATATTATACACTATACATACTTTTTGTCCTTCTTTTTCAGTTGACATTCTATAAGGGAAATCAGGAAAAACACACAAAGATTGTAACTCTAATGGCTGCCTATTATTATTCATATACTTGTGCCAAAATTTGCTCAATCGTTTTTTTATTTGGGTAGGAAGGCTATTCTCAGTTTTTGAAGATTATAAACAATCCCTCAATTAACATCTTAGTGCATAAATCTTTGTCACACTTCGTTTTTTCATAGAGTAAATAGCAGAAATAAAATTACTGTCTCAAAGTGATTGACTGTCTTTAAAGCTCTTGAAAGATATTTCTAGTTGTACCAGTGTAGTACATGACTGTGATAATCTGCATTTATTTTTTTAAGTGACAGGAGAAATGGTATTCAAAAGTTGTGTTAGCCCGGCCGGTGTGGCTCAGTGGTTGAGCGTCGACCTGTAAACCAGGAGATCAGGGTTTGATTCCCAATCAGGGCACATGCCTGGTTGTGGGCTCGATCCCCAATGTGAGGCATGCAGGAAGCAGCTGATCAGTGATTCTTTCTCATCATTGATGTTTCTATCTCTCTGTGAAATAATACAAATATATATATTTTTAAGTATTTTTTAAAAGTTGTTTTAGTTTTATATTTATGTGATTAATAATGATATTGAACTTTAAAATCTTAATTTATGACTGAATAAGTGATTGACAAAAAAATATCAATGTCCAATAAATATATGAAAAGTTATTGAACTTCACTAGCAATTCATGAAATACAAAGTAAAATAATATACTGTTAGAATTGCAAAAATTGAAAAGAATGATAAGGACCATGCTGAAAGAGGGTAGGAAAAATGCTGGGAATAGTATACATTGATATAGCATTTCTGAAGGGCAGTTTATCAATAACTTTAAATTTTATATATACTCCTAGAAATTTTATTCCTAAGAACAGATCTTTAAAATGTTAAGAAATTATAAAATGTATTTAGAAGAATGCTTATCTTGAAGTTTTTCATAATTATGAAAATTAGAAATAACCTGTAAGTCCAATGATAGAAGATTGACAATATTTGATAGCACATCATGCAATGGAATACTTTACAACTATTAAAAGAAAGGGTGAGGAGGGAATCAGTGATTTTTGAAGTGCCACTGTGATCTGTAAGTGAACCCTTAAACTAGTTCAGTGATTAGCTATCAGCTTAAAAAATAAAATAGAGTAAAATAAAAGCTATTTGTAAGTATTGTTTCAGGGGACCTATTTCAAATATATTTACATATAGTTATGTGTCTGTTGCATCTTAATGTAAAATGTATGTCTCACTATGGTTATGGTAAAAATTATTTGAGAAACACTAGTGTAGAGCTTTAATATTAGTTTCATATAAAAGTGGTTTAAATTATACAGTGAAAAAGGTCAAGGAAATGTACATACATGTCAAAAAGGCAGTGTATAAAACAGGAGGATTCCATTTGTATAGATGTAGATATTCACATGTGACTACACACAGTCTCAAAATTGATTTACACAAAAAATTAATAATGGCTATATCTGTGTAATGGGTTGTGGTTTTGTAATTTTTTTAAATTATGAAATAACAAGTCATTAAATTTACCCTATTATCATCTAAGTGAAAAGAAATTATGTTATAACCACTAATGATTAATATATTAATCACTCATATGAACTAATAAGAAACAGTACCAAAGCCTATAATGATAAATGCGCATAGGATATGAAGAGATAATACACAGGTTACAACATGCAAATGGAGAGCAAACATGGGAAATTGGGTAAGTTTATCTTTAATTTTTGTCATTCTTTATATTATACAGAGATGGACAAGCCATTATTTTTGTCATTGATAGTAGTGATAGATTAAGAATGGTTGTGGCCAAAGAAGAACTTGATACTCTTCTGAATCATCCAGGTATGTGTGTGTGTGTGTGTGTGTGTATGTTTACATAGGATGTTTTGTCTTTGGTGTTGGCAAAAAGTATTGCCTGCACTATATAATTAACTTCTCTTAAACACTTTATGCATAACTCATAATATCTTTAGCTATAGCACCATATGTTTTTTAAATTGCAAAGCTTTTTGCAGTGTTTTTCAGGTCGGTGATATTTATTTTCCCCCAAATAAAAACATCCTTTTTTCTGCTTATATAAATAACTAGAGGCCTGTTGCACGAAGAGATTCGTGCAATAGGCCTTCCCTTCCCTTGGCTGCTGGCACCAGTTTTCCTCTGGCACCCGGGACCCAGGCCTTCGCTCTAGCTGGGCTCCGGCCAGAGCCCCACCACCGAGCCATCAGGCCTCTCGGCTCCGCTGATCCTGGGGGCATGAAGCCTTGCAGCTCCGCCAATCCTGGGGCCGTGAGGCCTCGCGGCTCCGCCCATCTCAGGGGCGTGAGGCCTCCCGGCTCCGCTGATCCTGGGGCCATGAGGCCTCGCTGCTCGGCAGGCTTCGGGTACATTTGGCTTCGCTCCACCGCTTGGAGCCTAGTATGCAAATTAACCGCCATCTTTGTTTGCAGTTAATTTGCATATCGCCCTGATTAGCCAATGGGAAGCATAGCGAAGGTGCGGTCAATTACCCTTTTTGTCTTTTATTAGATAGGATATGTGTCAATAGCAAATTATGCAGCTAGAAAGAAAGAATAAGGAAGAAAGTAAAAATCCATGTATTTCAATACTTATCAAAATGATTTTGGTTGCCATCTTTTCATGCATGTATGTATGTAAATATGTGTAATCACAGCATTTCTTACATATTTATTGTGGGAACTCTTTAAAAATTCTTTCAAGATATAAATATTAATCATTTGGTATTTTTCTTTCAGACATTTATATATGCCATACCATGCATCTATATCTACTATCTACATGACATGCACACAGGCACCAAAAATAGATTGAGTTGGGGCAAAAGTAGATTTACAGTTGTGGGTACTCAAAATAGTTTATTCTTATATTACTAGGGGCCCGATACATGAAGATTCGTGCAAGAATAGGCCTTCCTTCCCCTGGCTGCTGGCACCGCCTTCGCTCCCAGCCTGGAGCCACCTTCCACCTCTCGCCTTGTCAAGTCAATTTGCATATTCCCTCCTTATTGGCTGTGGGCGCTGCCATCTTCATTGCAAAGTGGCAGTTAATTTGCATATTACTCTTTTATTAGATAGGATTATTTATCAACTAGAGCAGTGATGGCGAACCTTTTGAGCTCGGCATGTCAGAATTTTGAAAAACCCTAACTTAACTCTGGTGCCGTTTGTCACATACAGAAATTTTTTGATATTTGCAACCATAGTAAAACAAAGACTTAGATTTTTTATATTTATTTTATATATTTAAATGCCATTTAACAAAGAAAAATCAACCAAAAAAATGAGTTTGTGTATCACCTCTGACACGCGTGTCATAGGTTCGCCATCACTGAACTAGAGGCCAGGTGCATGAAATTCATGCACAGGTAGGGTCCCTAGGCCTGGCCGGTGCTGGGGTCCAACCCCAGTGGGTCCAGGGATCCCCAAAGGTGTGGACGGAGTCGGTGAAGAAGGAAGGACTCAAAGGCGGCATTCAGTTGATCAGCATGGTTGGGTTCTCCCTCCAGGATCTCCAGCCAAGTTCTGTCTAGGTTCTCCATCCAGGTTTGGTCGCCAGGTTCTGTAGCCAGGTTCCAGCCAGGTTCTATCCAGGTTCTCCTGCCATGTTCTGTCTAGGTTCTCCAGCCAAGTTCTGTAGCCAGGTTCTTTCCAGGATCTTTTGCCATGTTATCTCCCTAGGTTCTGTCTCTAGGTTCTGTCTCTAGGTTATTCAGCCAGGTTCTCTTGCTAGGTTCTGTGTCGTGGGGACACTTTGCATGTTAGCCTTTTATATATATAGATTATTGTATTTCCATACAAACAACTGTAAACCTACTTTTGTCCCACCCTGTGTAGGGTTGGGGACTATGAAGACTGTCCTTGTTATTTACTAAAATGGGATTATATTTTATACACTTTTCTGCATCTTTCCATTCTCAAGTAACACTAATAATGGAAATCTTTTCAAATCAGATTGCATATATTACATCAAATTATTTTTTAATGGTGTCTAATATGCCATTCTATGAGTGAACCACAGTTTATTTACCTCTTGATGGATATTCTTTTTTTTCCCCACACTACAATGTTCTAGTATGTATTGTGGAACTCAACATTTCTAGCCTTACTCATGCCTGGAAAAAAAATTTTTTTTAATCTTTATTGTTGAAAGTATTAGATATGTCCCTCATTTCCCCCCATTGATCTCTTCAAGCCTTCCCTGCCACCTGCCCCAGGCCTTCACCACCCTATTGTCTGTGTCCATGGATTATGCGTATATGCATACAAGTTCTCTTTTTTAAATATATTTTTATTGATTTCAGAGAGGAAGGGAAAGGGAGAGAGAGATAGAAACATCAATGATGAGAGAGAATCACTGATCGGCTGCCTCCTGCACGCCTCCCACTGGGGACTAAGCCCACAATCCGGACATGAACCCTGACCAGGAATCAAACTTTGACCTCCTGGTTCATAGGTCAACACTCAACCACTGAGCCATGCCACCTGGGCTGCATACAAGTTCTTTGGTTGATCTCTTCCCACCTACCCACCCCCCTCCCTTCCCTCTGAGATTCCACAAGAAAAAAAAATTTTTAAGTGGTCTTTGTGCTAGGACTTATAGAAAAGCATGGTTGTTTAAAGGAAGTATGGATATGTTTAGAAATGAATCAGAAATAGTGTGGTGTGCCTTCTAACAATTCTTGCTGTTTAACCCCAATACCTTTGGTATTTTTATCACACAATCTGAAGCTTATTCAGATATTTTTTAGGGAAATTATCCAGCCTTACTCTTTATGTGACTTTTTCACTTAAAAAAAAATTATTGGTCTTTTATATGGGTTGGGAATACATTTCTTTTAATCTTTATTATTGAGAGTATTACAGATGTTCGTCTTTTTTCCCCCTCACCACTCCCTTCCACCCAGTTCCCAACCCGCCCCCGACCTTCACTGCCCTACTGTTTGCGTCCATAAGTAAAGAATAAATGCATATGTTCTTTGGTTAATTTCTTACCACCTCCCGCCTTTCCTCTGAGATTCGTTAGTCTGTTCCATGATTCCATGCCTCTGGTTCTATTTTATTCATTAGTTTATTCTGTTCATTAGATTCCTTGTTCATTTAGTTTGGTTTTTAGATTCAATTGTTGTTGATAGATACATATTTATTGCCATTTTATTGTTCCTATTTTTTATCTTTTTCTTCTTCTTCTTAAAAAATACCCTTCAACATTTCATGTAATACTGGTTTGGTGGTGATGAACTCCTTTAGCTTTTTCTTGTCTGTGAAGCTCTTAATCTGGCCTTCAATTCTAAATAACTTTGCTGAGTAGAATAATCTTGGTTGTAGGTCTTTGCTGTTTATCACTTTGAATATTTCTTGCCCCTCCCTTCTGGCCTGCAAAGTTTCTTTTGAGAAATCAGCTGACAGTCATATGGGCGCTCCCCTGTAGGTTACTAACTGTTTTTCTCTTGCTGCTTTTAAGACTCTCTCTGTGTATTTAACCTTTGGCATTTTAATTATGATGTGTCTTGGTCTGAACCTCTTTGGGTTCCTCTTGTTTGGGACTCTCTGCACTTCCTGACTTGTAAGGCTATTTTTTTCACCAGGTAGGGGAAGTTTTCTGTCATTATTTCTTCAAATAGGTGTTCAATATCTTGCTCTCTCGCTTCTCCTTCTGGCACCCCCATGATGTGAATGTTGGTACACTTGAAGTTGTCCCAAAGGCTCCTTACATTATCTTCATATTTTGGATTTTTTTTTTCTTTTTGTTCTTCTGCCTGTGCCCTGCCTGGGGGCTCCCAGCACAACCTATAGAGTGATCTGCAGATGGCTGCTACTTATGTTTGGCTTGAAGGTGCCCAGGAATGACGAAGCTGTGAAGCAAGGCAGGCTGGTGCTAGTGCCAGGTTTTGGGCCTCTTATTGAGAGATATGGGGTATGCTGGCGCCAGCTGCTACATGTTTGAGAGATTTTAGGAAAATCTAAAGCCTGAGCCAGAACAGGCCATTCCTTCTTTTCCCTGGATGCTTTGAGGATTTTTTTCTTTGTCACTAATTTTTGACAGCTTCATTACCAAGTGCCTTGGAGAGGGCCTCTTTGGATTGAGGTAACTAGGTGTTCTGTTTGCTTCTTGGATTTGAGGATCTAGTTCTTTCCATAGATTTGGGAAGTTCTCATCCACTATTTGTTTTAATAGACTATTCCATGCTCTCTCTCTCTCTCTTCCTCATCTGCTTTCCTATGATTCTAATGTTAATTTTTTTTATGGAATCAGAGAGGTCTCGTAGGGCTATTTTGTATTTCTTTATTCTCAGGTCTCTCTCTTCTTCCCTCTGCATCATTTCTTGATTCCTATCTTCAATATCACTAGTTCTTTTCTCTAACTGATTGGTTCTGTTTTCTATGCTCATTAGCTCACTCTTAATTTCTTTAATTTCTTGCTTCATTTCCAGGATTTCTGCTATATTCTTTTTTTAATTCAATTTCTTTGAAGAAATACTCATTTTGTTCATTGATTTGTTTTCTGAGTGAGCTGAATTGCTTGTCAGTATTTTCTCACATCTCATTGAGTATTTTCAGAACCGCAATCTTGAAATCTGTCATTCAACTCACATAATTCCATGTGTTCCAGCCTGTTTTCTGGGGAATTTTCATTTTCTTTCTGGTCATTGTTGTTGTGGTGGTGGTGGTTCATGGCGTTCACTGTTCTCTTTTGTTTTCCCATTTATCTCTGAGGAGGCCTTTCTACTCTGTTCCAGTAGATGGCGCTGAATTGTAAGATTTTTATCCTCTGTGGTCTCACAGTTTTGAGCCTCTGTAGCTTCCTTAGGGCTGTACCACCTTTGCTGCTTGGGGGTGTGGTTTGTTTTTCCTTCACGGTAATGATGACCCCTGACCTCCACAGGTCCAGCCCAAGCACCCCTTCTGGGGTTCAGTCACAGTGGGAAACTGTGTTTCTGCTGCAACAGCTCTTGGCCTACAGATAATACGCTCCTGAAGCCAATTCCAAGGGCAACAGGAAGTGAGATTTGGGAGTGTAATCAGTGCCAGGGCTCTGCTATTTATTTTATTTGTCTGAAAGCCCACAGCCAGTCCCAGCTGTAGGGAGCTCACGCATGCTCAAATCCCATGCACCCCCACGGTTCAGACACTCTCTCACTGTTTGTGTGGGTGACCACACAATGCTGCCACTCCAGTGGCTACTCCAACAGCCAGCCACTTGCCAGGTTAACTCTCTGTTTGTCTGACTGGCTGAGGAAAGTGCCCATAACTGCTGCTGCCAGTTCCCAGCTGCGCTGCAGACACGCTGCTGCTGCTGCTGCTGCTATGCTGTAGCCGTGTTCGGCTTCTCGCCCTTCTCATCTCCCTGCTTATTCCAAGGAGCCTACCTTAGTTCTTCCAGTGTGCAGGTCTCCCCGGCATGCATCCGTGTTGAGCAGGGACTTCTTTGTTGAATTATAGGTAGTTATTTTGTTAAAATGTTAGGGGGAAAGGAAGACGTGCCCTTACACCGCCATTCCTCTGATGTCAGTCATCTGTTTTCTTGACTGGTGATTTCTCTCGTTGGAATATGTGATTCCACTCTTAGCTAGTAGGCTTTGTGCTGAAAAAAAATCCAATGATAATCTAATGGAATTTTCTTTATTGGTTACCATCTTCTTTTCCTGGCGGAATTCAGCCTTGAGAATTCTTTCTTTGTCATTAATTTTTGACAGTTTTAATATCATGTGCCTTTTTTGGATTAAGATAATAAGGTGTTTTGTTATTGTCTTGGATTCAAGGATCCAGTTATTTTCATAGGATTGGGAAGTTCTCATCAACTATTTGTTTGAATAGGCTGTTTCCTTTCCCTGCTCTTCTTCTGGTTTACCCATTATTCTTATACTAGAGGCCCGGTGCACGAATTTGTGCACAGGTGGGGTCCCTCGGCCAGGACGGTGATCGGTACTGATCGGGGCCACAGGAGGTTGGCCTGCACGGGGAGGGACCATTGGGGCCAGCCGGCTGGGAGGGGGGGAAGGGCTGCAGGAGGTTGGCCAGCAGCCCTGATCAGGGTCATCAGGGCCAGCCGGCCAGGGGGAAGGACCTCGGGAAGTTGACTGGCCAAGGGGAGGGGCTGCGGGAGGTTGCCAGCTGGGGGGAGAGGCCACGGGAGGTTGGCTGTGGAAGTGCACTGACCACCAAGGGATAGCTCCTGCGTTGAGTGTCTGCCCCCTGGTGGTCAGTGCGCATCATAGCGACCAGTCATTCAGTTGTTTGGTCGTTCAGTCACTTAGGCTTTTATATATATAGACTAGAGGCCAGGTGCATGAAATTCGTGCAAGGGTAGGCCCTCGCAGTCCTGGCCGCCTGGGCTGCCTCTCAGCCCTTGCAGCCCCAGCTGCCTCGCGCCCCCCTCCCCCCCTGGTTGTTCTGGAAGGTCGTCTAGACCAGTGGGTCTCAACCTTCCTAATGCCGAAACCCTTTAATACAGTTCCTCATGTTGTGGTGACCCCCAATTTCATTGTTACAAATTGAACATAATTAAAGCATAGTGATTAGTCACAAAAACAATATGCAATTATATATGTGTTTTCCGATGGTCTTAGGCGACCCCTGTGAAAGGGTCATTTGACCCCCAAAGGGGTCTCGACCCACAGGTTGAGAACCGCTGGTCTAGACAGTCATTCCGCTGTTCAGTCATTTGGTCAATTTGCGTATCACACTTTTATTATAGATTGCTCTTTCTAATGTAATCAGATCATTCTCTTAGAGTGCTTTTTTTTACCTCTCGATTCTCTTCTTCCACCTAAGTTATTTTTAGATTTATATATTCTATGTCACTAATTCTTTCTTTCATCTGGTCTCTCCTAAGCTCACTAGTTTATCCTTCATTTCATTTAGTGAGTTCTTCAGCTCCAGAATTTCTGTTTGATGCTTTTTTATAGTTGTTCATTGATTTTTTTTTTAATCTTAGTTCATTCAATTGCCTTTCTGAGTTTTCTTGTATCTTGTTGAGATTTTTGAGAACTGAAATCTTCAATTTTCTGTCATTTAAGTTACATTCTTCTCATGTCTTTAAGTCTATTTTCTGGAAATTTTTCTTTCTGAATCCCCTTGTTATCTTGGTTACTCAGTGTGCTTTATGACTTACTTCTCTGCATGGGCACCCCTGAGGAATGAAAACTGTTTTGTGTTCTGTGTTTTTTAACCCCCACCTGGGAATATGTTTTTATTGATTTAAGAGAGAGAGAAGAAGGAAGAGAGGGGAAAAAAATCATGTGAGAGAAACGTTGATTGGTTGCCTCCCACAGCCTTAGGTATATGTCCTGATTGGGAATCAAACCAGCAACCCTTTGGTGCACAGGATTACACTCCAACCAACCCAGCCAACAAGCCAGGGCAAAAACTGCTTTTTGAAAAACTTTAGATTCTCACAGCCAATTGGCCTGGAGGCCAATCCCTTCCAGTGTTACTTACAAAAATCAAGCTTAACTACAACAAGACTGTGCACAAAGACCACAAGGGGGAGCACCAAGAGTGTCCTCCTCAGGTAATTGGGGAGGCTGAACCACTGGGCCCCAGAGGACACTTAGCACAGAAAACCACTTTATCAACACAAGGAAGCATAAAAAATGCGGAGACAAAGAAACAGGACACAAATGACAGAAATGGAGGAAAGCAAACTGCTGGATATAGAGTTCAAAACCACACTTTTAAGGTTTTTCAAGAA
>NW_005370411.1:1356234-1378175 GCF_000412655.1 Myotis brandtii
CGCAAGAATCAAGTCAAAGATCTGAAATGCGAAGAAGCGAGAAACACCCAACCGGAAAAGCAAAATGAAAAAAGAATCCAAAAATACGAAGATAGTGTAAGGAGCCTTTGGGACAGCTTCAAGCGTACCAACATCCGAATTATAGGGGTGCCAGAAGAAGAGAGAGCGCAAGATATTGAAAACCTGTTTGAAGAAATAATGACAGAAAACTTCACCTACCTGTTGAAAGAAATAGACTTACAGGTCCAGGAAGTGCAGAGAACCCCAAACAAAAGGAATCCAAAGAGGACCACACCAAGACACATCATAATTAAAATGCCAAGAGCAAAAGACAAAGAGAGAATCTTAAAAGCAGCAAGAGAAAAAAAGTCAGTTACCTATAAGGGAGTACCCATACGACTGTCAGCTGATTTCTCAACAGAAACTTTGCAGGCCAGAAGGGAGTGGCAAGAAATATTCAAAGTGATGAATAGCAAGAACCTACAACCAAGATTACTTTATCCAGCAAAGCTATCATTCAGAATTGAAGGTCAGATAAAGAGCTTCACAGATAAGGAAAAGCTAAAGGAGTTCATCACCACCAAACCAGTATTATATGAAATGCTGAAAGGTATCCTTTAAGAAGAGGAAGAAGAAGAAAAAGGTAAAGATACAAATTATGAACAACAAATACACATCTATCAACAAGTGAATCTAAAAATCAAGTGAATAAATAATCTGGTGAACAGAAAGAAGAAAAAAAAAAAAAGAAAAACTTTAGACTTCAACTTAGAAGCCCAGTGCATGAAATTCGTGCACTGGGGGGTGGGGTCCCTCAGCCCAGCCTGGGCCTTCTCGCAGTCCGGGACCCCTCACTCCTTACTACTCCTTACCACTCAGCTCGCTGCTCCTTAGCCCTGCCGCGGAACTGGGAGGGGCTCCCGCCACCACCGCTGTGCTTGCCAGCCATGAGCCCAGCTTCTGGCTGAGCTGCACTCCCGCTGTGGAGTGAACTGACCACCAGGGGGAAGCTCCTGCCTTAAGCCTGCCCCCTGGTAGCCAGCCGGCTTCAAGCACAGTGATTTTTTTTTGTACTGTTTCTCTGACCCTGGGCTCAGCCTCGGTGTGTGCCAGCCACCCAGGTCTCATTGCTGTCTCTGCCCTCGAGTCCGGTCTGCCCACTGGGGGCTGCACCCCAGCCCTTCACTGCTATCATGCCCGCTGGGGTCCCATTACTTCTGTCTCTGTCCTTCTCCCTACCATTCTGTCTCCACTGTTTGCTAAATTAAGTCCACCTTCAGCTGTCTCAGTGCACAATTCTCGGACATGTTTGTGTTTTAAACAGAGAATCCTTGGTTGAATTATAGCTGTCCCACTTCATTGGGAAAGAACTGGAGATCCTCTCATGCCAACATGATGCTGACTTTATCACTTTTGGTTTTTTATTTTCTTTATGTCCTCATCTGATTTTGTATCAGAGATATAGAGGCTTCATAAAATGAGTTGGAGAGTATATACTTCTTTTTCTCTTTATTTTTTATTTTTGGATTTGTGTAGAATTGCGCTTATTTCTTCCTTAAATGCCAGATACAATATAGCAATGATATACCAACATCAGTATTTGGTGTGTGTGTTGAAGGAGTGAGGGGCGTGAATTATGAATTCAAGTGCTTGAATGATATAAGACCATTAAAGTTATATTTATTCTCCGGTCACTTTTGGTAATTTGTGACCAAATTTATTAATGTACTATCTAAGTTGTCAGATTTATTGGCATAATATTGTTTATAACATCCTCTCCTTATCCTTTTAATGTCTACAAGATCCATTTGATATATCTTCTTTCATTCCTGGTATTAGTAATTTATGTTTCCTCCCTCTCTTCTTGCTCAATCTTTTTAAAAGTTTATTGGTTTTATTAATTTTCTAAGAACTTCTGGCATTTTAAATTTCCTTTTTTGTCATTATTCTCTCCTCTTGATTTATTATGAACTGTGTCTACTCCCTTGTATTTCATTGTCTCTTTTTCAGATGGAAGTGGAAAACATCGATTTTATCCCTTTTCTAATATAAGCATTTGAAGCAATACATATTCTCTAAGGATTTAGCTACATGTCACAAATTTCAATAACTTTTTTTTATTATCTAGGTCAAAGTATTTTCTAACTTACCTTGTGAATTCTTCTTTGACCCTTGGAATCTTTAGTAGTATATTATTTAATTTCCCAAATAATTGGGAAATTTGTATGTATCTTTTGTTATAGATTTTTAATTTAATTCCACTTGATCAAACAACGTTCTATATGATTTCACCCTTCAAAATACGTGGCCCAGTGTATATGGTCTAACTTGGTTTGTGTTTCATCTATGATTGTGGATTTCTTTGTATTTCCCTTTAATACTGTCATATTTTGCTTTATGTGTTTAGAACAGTGATGGCGAACCTATGACACGCGTGTCAGAGGTGACACGCGAACTCATTTTTTTGGTTGATTTTTCTTTGTTAAATGGCATTTAAATATATAAAATAAATATCAAAAATATAAATCTTTGTTTTACTATGGTTGCAAATATCAAAAAATTTCTATATGTGACACGGCACCAGAGTTAAGTTAGGGTTTTTCAAAATGCTGACACGCCGGAGAGAAACAGTTCACCATCACTGGTTTAGAAGCTTGTTTTTTAGATACAAACACACTTAAAATTGTTTTGTCTTCTTGATTAATTGACCATTTTATAATTTTACTGCCTTTCTTTTTCTTTGATGATACCCTTCATCTTTTAAAGCTACTTTGTCTGATAGTAGTATAGCCATGCCAGCTTTCTTTCACTTACACGTAAGCATGTTTCCTTCCATCCTTTCACTTTCAGGTAATGTGTTCAAACTGTGTTTCTTATAAACATCATGTAGCTATCTTTCTTTTTCTTTTTATCTATTCTGACATTCTCTGCTCCAGAATAAGTTCCAGCTGGACTAATAGAAATGTAAAAATTACACTATTACAGCAGCAGAAGAAACTATGGGAGATTTTTAAAAATAATTTTGGGGCAACAGAGGGTCTTTCTAACTATAACACAAAATCCAGAATCCTACACACACACAAAAGGAAAGAAGGGAGGAAGGAGAGAGAGAGAGAGAGAGAGAGAGAGAGAGAGAGAGAGAGAGAGAGAGAGAATATGAATATGAATGACTATGACTCCATAAAAAGTTTTGAATTGCAAAATGGGCCATAAGCAGTCAAAGGCAAATAACAGACAAGAAAAACTATTTGTATTTCATGTCATAGCTACAAGACTTATTTCCTTACTACTTAAACCTTTTCTACAAATCAATAAGAAAATAAAGACAATAGAAAAATGGGGACATGATATGCCAAACTTGTTCATAAAAAAGGAATTATAAACATTTTGAATATATAGATTCTTGACTTTTCTCAGAACAATGTAAGTAAACACATTCTCATAGTACTTTTTACCTATCACTGAAAACACTCGTATACAATGTTGTTTAAGTGTGAATTGATACCATTTTTAAGGGAAGGCAGTTCTGTAGATAATAGCTATCTGTCAGAATAGCAATTTATATATCCTTTGACCCAGTAATTCCATTTCTCAAATTTATCTAGTAGACATACTGGCCCATTTACAAAATGTTCTGCAGTTTATTCATCACAGCATTGTTTATAGTTGTAAAATTGGCAACAACATAAATATATGTCAGTTGAATCCAGTTAGATAAATTATGATATATAGCACTAAAAGAGAATATTCCACAATAGTTAAAATAATGAAGAAACTGCTCTATATGTACTGATAATGAATAGTCTCCAAGATACGAAATGAAGTAAAAAGCAAAACGTATAAAAAGTGAGAATAGTCTGCTACTATTTGTATAAATAATCTATATATATAAAAGCCCAGCAACTGGAACGGCGGAATGACCAGAGTGACCAGAACAACTGGTGGCTATGATGTGCACTGTGGCAGCCAACCAGCCTGATCTGGGCCCCAATGCCCCCCATCCCCACCAACCTGGCCCCCAATAGGTCCCCAACACCCCGATCAGGGGCGGGGTTAGCCAGCCAACCACCTGCGGCCCCTCCCCCCACCGGCCCAGTCCTATGGGCCCCCATCGGGGCGGGCCGGCCGGGCCCCACCCGTGCACGAATTTGTGCACCAGGCCTCTAGTTCTATATAATAAAAGCCTAATAAGAAAATCGACTGAATGGTGGAACAACTGGTCGCTATGACATGCACTGACCACCAGGGGGCAGACACTCAATGCAGGAGCTGCCTGCAGGCCCTAGGCCAGCCAGGGCGGGTGCCAGCAGGGGCCCCCCAATTGCCCCACTGGTCACCCCACAGATCGGCCCTGATCACCAGCCAGGCCTAGGGACCCTACCCATGCACCAATTTCATGCACCGGGCCTCTAGTCATATATAATAACTATTTACAAACATATAAAATATTTCTAAAAAGACTCCATATAATGGATGCTATGGGTTGCCTCTTCTAGGGAGGACAAGTGAATGGCCTGGGACAAAGGTGAGAGGGAGATCCTTTTACTGCACACCATTTTGTGTCTTCTGAGTTTTGAACTGCTTAAATGAATTATCTATTCAAAACAGGGAGAAATGTTTCATACACTGTAACAAGTAAAAACATCTTCTTAAAATATTTAGCTTATTACTTATAATACTGTGACTAAAAACTAAAATTTGGATGCAGTTCATCTTCCTCCTACTTCTAGTTTTCCTTCTTTGTGTTGACCGAAAAACAAAATAAACTAGTTGACCGTTTTGTAGGTGCAGCTCAGTAACAGCTTAATGAGCCCCCAGATCCACTTCTCTTGTCTTTGTTTTAAAACTCCAACCAGAAGGCTTGGAAGAAGTATTTTTTAAATTCTCATATCACTCAAATATGCCTGACAGTTTATGTCTTTAAAAGTTTATGTATGTGTGGTATAGAAAGAAGTGATTGGAAAACAATTTTAGTGACTTTCAATTTTAATGAATTAGGGGGAAATGATCATAAGGCTGGAAGTCTGATGAAAGTCTTATTTTCTATTTCAGATATTAAGCACCGCCGAATACCAATCTTATTCTTTGCAAACAAAATGGACCTTAGAGATGCAGTGACATCTGTAAAAGTGTCTCAGTTGCTGTGTTTAGAGAACATCAAAGATAAGCCATGGCACATTTGGTAAAGTTGTAGATTTATTTTTCATTTTATCATTTTGAAAAAATCTCCAACCTTCAGTGTTTCTTTTCCAAACTCATTTTATAAGTGATCTAACTTGGTAGGATGTAAGCTAAGGATTTTGTTTTATAGAATGTGGCGTTGCAGGTATTTATGAACCTATTACTATTAAAACCTTTCAAATCTTTTTGGGGATAGAAAAATATAAATAACTCTTTAAAAGAATAAACAGCCTACTCACTCACCAACTTCAGCCATGCTGATTTCTTCTGTACACTGAATTAGCCAGCTACACTCCCATCTCAAGGCATTTCCACTTGTTACTCCCTTTGTCTAAATCATTCTACAAAATAATGTAATTGGCTTGCTGCTGCAGTCCCTTCAGGAGAGGGACTTCCCCTCATAATTGTCTAAAATATCACTGCCTTACCCTGCCTCGCTTTTTCCTTATTAATTTGCTTTTTCTGTTGTCATGTGACCTGTTTTTCTTGTTTTCTGTTTTATAGTCTGTCTTCTTACACTAGTGCATTAGCACCATGAGACTGGGGTTTTATTTTCACTCTGCAACCCCTGTAATAATAGTACATGGTACTTAGTAGGTTCACAATAAATATTGTTTATATGAATAAATATAAATGGAAATACTAACTTTATTTGAACATACTAATAAGGTTGAAATCATAAATAGTATCTGAACTTATTTTACATTGTTTGTTAGATAGTATTTTTTTTTAGTGCCTGCTACTACCTGTCATTAAGCTCCCTCTATCCACCACCTACCTCCCCACCACTGCAAGATTCCCTTCTCCCTTTTTATAAGATAGTATCTATGGAAAAGGCTGCACACAGAGGCGGAGAAATCCACTGCCTTTAGAAGAAGAAACAGACTATAAAGTGAAGAGTTAATAGAGCTCAGAGAAGAACGTGAAGAGCTAACCTTGGTGCTGAAAGAGTAATAGTATAGAAGAGAGCTGAGAAAACCCTTGAAACTCCTCAGTATTCACGACCTCTACCCAGGAGTGAAACACTGCATATCTCAGTTAAACCCTCCTTACTCCAGAATCAGAAGAAAAGTTAGTGTGTCCTAAATGCTTCTTCACTTGGAATTTGAGGTTCTGTGGTATTTTGTTGATAAAGAGAGGAGGGATTTGGGGGTAGAGAAATATCGTAAGATGTAACCTTTGCTTTTCTCTATATCATTTAGGTAAATCATATCTAAATTGATAATATCTAAAGTAGAATAAATTTTCATTTTTCCATTGTATTAAGTATTGTGAGTGCTTTGATAGAAAGCATAACATTCAAAAACATGGGTGTAATTAGTAAAAGATGCAGTCCTACTTTTATTTTTGAAGTAGAAGTTAATTTTGCAAGTGGAAAAATCTCTACTTAAAATAATTAGTCCTTGAAATTTAAAAAATTTATTCAGTTGTGACATCTAAATATTTTTCAGTGAGATACAAATATCCTGATGCTATAAAGATGTGGAATATTATATTTCCAGTTGCTGTGTTTTCTGTATAATTTATAGGAGAATGCCAAGTATTTCTTTAAATTTGCCTATAATTTTGACTTCTTAATTCAAACTGGACATTTTACTACGTTTTAATTACTGCTTCATTTGTTTTAAGTGTTTTTATGTTTTTGCAATATTTTTTAAACGATGTATAAAATTGAAAATATATTTATCCTTCTCTTACAATTTTAGAGATAAAGGTAATGTACAGTGATGTAGAGATAAAATATTGCATCTCACCTTCGGTACAAGTAAATTTACTGGCAATAAAAGTTTATAGAGATGTCTAGTCAACTCTGATTTTCAGGATCTGATTGCAGTATTGTTCTTCCTGTGTATTCTTTGACTCAGTCCCTGCTGTGATATGTGTAGAGTTTTGCTTATTTACTACCTTGTAAGAGAGACAGATAATAAAAGAGGTAAATAAATGTATAAAATGTCAGCTGGGAAAGGTGAGAAAAAGAAAGTAGGACAATAAGATAAAAATGATAAGAGATACTCCCTCTCTGGAATCTAATTGAAGTCAGGGAGCAGTTCACACAGGTGTGGAGGAACAGCTTTCCAGGTGGACAGCCAGCAAGTGGCTCTTGGATGAGGATGTACCTGGTGTATTTCAGGAATAGCAAGAAGTCCAAGCTGACTGAAGCAAGAGATCTAGGGCCTTGCTGGACGTGGTGAAGACTTTGCTTTTATTTAGTTACAGGTCTTATCATTTATTTGAAAAGAAAGTAAAATTCAAACCGTTGGAAATTAGTAGGAAAAGATGCAGGGTTTTAGTAAGGTAGTGACTCCTCCACCAAAAGGGAAGGATTTCCTCATTGTTACTTATTTGATACTGTAGTCTTACTTGGGACTATAGGTGTGTGATAAAATCAATACATTGATCTTTTTTTATATAAATATTTTAGTTACTGATGTTTTGCTGTTGATATGGGTAATCCACAGTTTGCTTTGAATAATTTTGTATCATGCTGTTTGTTTCTGTCTTCCTATTTTAAAATATGTCATATTCTTAATCTAATAAGTAATTCCTTAGAAGAAATTTCTGATTTGATTAGAATCAAATTAACTCCTTTAGGTTATTTAGTACATTTTAAAATCATGCTTCAGCACACTAAAAGAAACCCTAATTCAGAAAATCTAATTTATATACTAATTGCTATTATATGATTACATTTTGAAAGAAAATAACTACTAGATCAGTAAAATGTTATGAGAAACTATCCGTCTGTGTCTTGGAAAAAATTGATACTCAAAAAATCCTTTGTATTTTATTCTCTTAGTTTATAATTTAATTATAATTATTTATAAAATATCACAATAAGGATTTAAGTTCATTCTAAGACCGTGAAAAGACCCCTGTTTTATATACATATCTCAAATATTTAATTTCCTTAATAACCATATGAAGTCAATTATAATATCTCCCCATTTTACAGATGCTAAAACTGAAGACAGCAGAATTAAATAACCTATTTAGGTTCCTGAAACCAATAAGTAAAAAACTTATTGAAATCTACTGGGATTTTTTTTTTATTTCTACCAGTTTACCAAAGTTATAATTACAGGTTTATACTCTATAGATATAAAACTCCATTTCAAAAAAAGTCACTGCATCCTGTGGCTAAATTACAACCTAAGTCAAGCATTTCTAATAAATAACTGCTCTTGAGTCATTGGGGCTGGGCAAGATAGGAAGGGGGACTCTATAAAACTTTTCCACCACTGGAAAAATTACTCAAAGTAATGTCAGTCTGAGTACTGTTTCTAAAATAACTTTTTATTGATACACTTTTCCAAATGTCATAAAAATTATGTCAATATAAGTTATGGATAATTTTCTTGCTCCAAGATGCTCAGACTTTTGTTTTTTTATATACATTCAGTTTCATTGCTTAACCAGTTTTGCTCAGATATGTGTTACTAGAATATATTGATTTGCCACATGGAAAATTTGCAATTATTTATTTTTATAGTTCTACGATGTAATGAAATAGATATGTTTCTTGTGGATTTTATTTCAGTGCTAGTGATGCCATAAAAGGAGAAGGATTGCAAGAAGGTGTAGACTGGCTTCAAGGTACATCACAAAATACTGTCCATCTTCAGCCTGTATTTCCTTTCCATTGACATTTTTCTTTCCTTTTATAACATTTTATTTTTATTATATCACTGCCTTTTTCTCCTCTTGTTTCCATTTATTTCTGCTATCAGAAAATACACTACAGTAAGTATCCAATATCTTGCTCCATTTACTTCTATTACATTTTTCTAAAGGATTTATTTAAAGTGTTTGCTTTTTACAGTCAATATAGTGACAACTGTAGAAATATTTTTAATTTATAGCAATAAATTTCTAAGAGATCTGATAATGGAAGCACATTTGAAGTTTGGGACAAATGTTAGCCTTACTGTCAATAATTAAAATAAGTCTGCATGGCATATATTTAAAGAATGCCCTACTCCATAAATATCTTAATCCTATATAATAAAACCCTAATATGCAAATCGACTGGACAGCTGAATGTCTGGTCGCTATGATGCACACTGACCACCAGGGGGCAGACGCTCGATGCAGGAGCTGCCCTCTGGTGGTAAGTGCACTCCCACAGGGGGAATGCCACTCAGACAGAAGCCAGGCTTATGGCTGGAAAGCACAGTGGTGGTGGCGGGAGCCTCTCCTGCCTCCGCGGCAACTCTAAGGAGCAGCGAGCCAAGTGGTAAGGAGCAGCGAGCAGGCAGGGCAGTAAGGAGCGAGGGGTCCTGGACTGCGAGAGGGATTCTGGACTTCGAGAGGGCACAGGCAGGGCTGAGGGGGACCTCCTCGTGCACCGGGCCTCTAGTTCATATATAACATTTACGCAACTTTTAACACTCATATTGAGAATTGTAAATACTGGTATTCTATTGATTTGTATATAGCAGCTGTATTTGTTATTCATCAAAAATAGCTATCATATGTTGGTACAAGCTTACTATATCGGGAATAAATTAAGATATATTATTTTAAGGCAGGGGATGGGGGTTAGAAATCAACCAAAGGACTTGTATGCATGCATATTAGCATAACCAATGGAGACAGACACTGGGGTGGTGAGGGCTTGCCCTCAGGGGATGGGAGTGGCAGGGGGGAGGGAAGCTCAATCCGGGGAAAAAAGAGACATGTAATACTTTAAACAATAAAAAAATAAATAAAAAGATACAGTATTTTTCCTAAGTTTACATTGTCTACTAGTTACAGGAATCGCTGGAAGCACAGTGGCCCACAAAGAGCAGTAAAAATGAATGGAACCGAGTTCTTTAGGTTTCAGGACACTGAGAGTCAGGCCAAGAAATTTTTGCTCATGAGCAGAACAACTAAGGATCATTCCTATTAGGCATCTCCCTGCTCTTAATAAGGGTGAACAACAATATATTATAAATTCAGGTTTTAGTCTTGGGCTGTCAACTCTTTCTACACTAACCTTTTTTTAAATTCTCACTTGAGGGTATGTTTTTATTGTTTTAGAGAGACAGGAAGGGAAAGAGAGAGAGAGAAACATCGATGTGAGAGAGAAACATTGATTAGTTGCCTCCCATACACACCCAGGCTGGGGATTGAACCCACAACCTAGGTATGTGCCTTGACCAGGAATGGAACCTGCAACCTTTTGGTGCATGGCACAATGCTCCAACCAACTGAGCCACCAGGCTAGGGCTAAACTAACATTTTGATTACAGTTATGTGTGATTCTTTTTCCTCTTCTGCATGTCATGTTGGATCTTTGAACCAAATATTAAGTTTATGTCTGGACAAGCTTACTATATCAGGGAATAAATGAAGATATATTTAGCTGCTTACCCATACAATGACATAATATTTCTTTGGTTCAAAGTACTAAGTGTACATCTGATAAATATTTTTCATGTGTTAGTAAAATATGGTATTTTAATTAACTGCACAGACTATTATCGGTTTTTCTCATTTGTAGCCATCATGACAGTTACCATTAAAGTGCAAAGAACACCCTGGCCAGTGTGGCTCAGTTGGTTGGAGCATCGTCCTGTACACCAAAAAGTTGCCAGTTTGATTCCCAGTCAGGGCACATACCCAGGTTTTGGGTTCAATCCCATGTTGGGATGCATGTGGGAGGTAACCAATCGATCTCTCTCTCCCTCTCTCTCTCTCTCTCCCCCTCCCGCCTCCCTCCTCTCTCTCTCTCTCTCTCTCTCTTTTCTTCCCTCCTTTCCTCCTTCCCTTTCTCTCTAAAAAAAAAATCAATAAAAAAGAAATAAACTAAGAAAGTTAAAACATTAAAAAATAAACTGCAAAGAACATTCTAGTCATAATTGTATAATTAAGTAAAACTTAATTGAGAACCTCTAGTGATTCTAGAATAACTACTAGAATTTTTCTGTGAACACACCAACTTAGTTTCTTGGATTGTGGTAATTTTATTAGTGAAAGTTAAGGAACTGATTCCCACATAAGCATAGATTGCAGAGGAACATTCCAGAAAAGACACCAAAAGCATATTTTCAGCCTTGATTCTTATTTACAAGTGCTTATTATTGCTCACAGTGAAGATATAGCATGGATCAAACTCAACTATTGTTCATAAAGTAATTCAAAGCACAGTAACCACTAAAAATAGGTTGATATAGTCATCTGAATTTTACATCACAGCCCTCCACTCTATCATAGTTCTCTCTTCCCTTTATTTTTATTTTTATTTTTATTTTTTATTTTGTAACTGAGGCCACTAGGTGTCAGTAACAATCCAACATCACTGTGCCACTTGCCAACTCTGGTCTTGTCACCTAATTTTTGTGTCTGACTTTACTGATTCGTTATCTTTGCATCTTACTTCCCAAGTCTTTGTAAAGAGAGTATGTTGTTGGAAATACTTTTGTGCCCTTGTGTTGCCATATTTTTTTTATGTAACTGTTACAACAGTTTTCTGCAAGGTTAGCTAGTTGTCCCAATTTTATGTAGGCATCATGGAATAGTAGTTAAAAAGCAGTTGGGCCCTGACCGGTTTGACTCAGTGGATAGAGCGTCGGCCTGCGGGCTGAAGGGTCCCAGGTTCGATTCTGGCCAAGGGCATGTACCTCGGTTGCGGGTACATCCCCAATAGGGGCTGTGCAGGAGGCAGCTGATCGATGTGTTGGTAAATGTTTCCCTCCACGACCTGCGTGGTTCAGGGTTCAGGATCTGGAAGAAGAGCCGCACACAAATGAAAGAGAAAAGACACGAGATAATTTGGGAATATTGAGGGCCAGGCAGGTAAGTCCAACTCGCCAGGCACAGGAAGATCCACGGAGACTAAAGAGAGCTAGAGAGTTCTGAACGCTGTCTCCGTGTAAAACATTCTTCACCGACTCCGTCCACACCTTTGGGAACCCCTGGACCCCTGGGGCTGGACCCCGACATCGATGTTTCTCTCTCATCGATGTTTCTAACTCTCTATCCCTCTCCCTTCCTCTCTGTAAAAAATCAATAAAATATATTAAAAAGAAAAAAAAGCAGTTGGGCTTTTGAGTGTAGAGATTCATCCCACTACTTATTATTAACTAACATCTCTTTTGAAGATGTCTTCATTTGTAAAATTAAAAAAATAAATGTAAAAATTGTGGTACAGATTTAATGAAACACTGTATGTGTTAAAATCACTGCCGTTAGAAAACACTCAGTAAATGTTAAATGTACCCTTTTACCTAAATGCTCTATTTAATAACGAAGGAAACTTTGTACATAGATTAAAAAGTATGTTGGTTTGGTTTTGAATAGATCTTCTGTTCATATTTCTTATGTAATAGCAAATAGTTTGCAATTTGATGCTCCTATCTCTCTGGATTCAAAAAAAGGCAAAAACCTATTTTATAAAATAGCTAACAGCATACAAGAGACTTGTCTGTGCCTTTAACTAACTTATTAGCCAAAAGTTTTTATGTAAATCTATCTGTGAAAGATATTCTGAGTTTATCTCTTCATTTTGCTTACAAAATTGTAAAATTTCCTAGCATTATAAACAAGAAGGCCCTTGGACCAATTTCTTTCCTTTTTCTTTTTTTTGTTTTTTTGTTTTGAAAATTGACTTTTCTATTTTGTTGTTTTGTTTTGTTTTTAATTCTTTATTGTTGAAAATATTACGTATGTCTTCTTTTTTCCCATTGACCTCTCCCAGCCCGCTCCTGCCTCCCAGCACAGACCCTCACGCCCCTACTGCCTGTGTCCATAGTAATGCTCATATGCATGCATACAAGTCCTTTGGTTGCTTTCTTATCCCTCCCCCTCCCCCACCTTCCCTCTGAGGTTGGATGGTCTGTTCGATGCTTCTATATCTCCAGATCTATTTTTCATTAGTTTATGTTGTTCATTATATTCCACAAATGAGTGGGATTATGTGATATTTATATCTTTCTCTGACTGGCTTATTTCGCTTAGCATAGTTTTATTATTTAGAGTTTAAGGCTGAAATTTTGGAGATAGAATATTAAATGAAACATTTTGTGCCATGATTCCATTCTTTTTCGGAAGGATTCACAATGATTTGTTATGTATTGCAGCCCAAAGACAAGAATCCCTGAGTAGACTATGAAGTATTTTTAAAAACCAACAGAGAATATATAGAAACTATTGCAGAGATATAAGTTGTTTTCTAGCTCTGAAACTTTGAAGTGAGATATAAAAAGAAATTCTCCCATGTGACTAAGGAAACTTACTCATTTTATTACTAGAGGCCCAGTGCACAAAATTCGTGCACTGGGGGGGTGGGGGGGAGTGTCCCTCAGCCCAGCCTGCACCCTCTCAATCTGGGACCCTTCAGGGGATGTCCGACTGCCAGTGTAGGCCCGATCCCTGCGGGCCTACACTGGCAGTCAGACATCCCTCTCACAATCTGGGACTGCTGGCTCCTAACCACTGGCCTGCCTGCCAGCCCGATCGCCCCCTAACCACTCCCCTGCAGGCCTGATTGACACCTAACTGCTCCCCTGCCGGCCCAGTCACCCCCAACTGCCCTCCCCTGCCAGCCATCTTGTGGTGGCCATCTGTGACAATGTGGCAGCAGCCATCTTGTGATGACATGGGGTGGCCATATTGTGAAGGTGTGAGGGCCACCTAGGCTTTTATTAATATAGATCTGTATGGGAAAGGTTTATGCTTTCAGGTTTTAATAAAACACATAAACTACTCATATGGTGTTCCAGTGACACAACTTACATCTCCTCCTCAAATGTCACTAACAGTTAAGGGACTTTTGTTTAAAGACATTAACCCACAAGGACAAAAGGAATGGGAATGACAAAAATGGCAACCAAAATAGAACAAAAAACAATGGCACCCAGATTTTGGAAGCTAGATATCTGATGAATGTTGATCCGATCTGATAAATAATGAATGACCTAACAGACTTAAAGACCTTTTCTCTTAACAGAGAAAGCTGAATTCTAAGCCAGCACTGAGGAAAGCTGGGAGGCTAATTTACATTGCAGATCCCCACAAAGGCTCGATATTGTTAGAAATTGGAAATTAGAGGGGTAGGGCTGAAAAGAGAACACACAGTCTTACATCCTTATCCCAAAAGAAGGTTGAAGGTTCATTCTCTGCAGAGCATCAAACAGAGTGTCTCTGGACTGGAGAACAGCAAGCACAACTGTGTGTGGTAGTGCTGAACTGAAAATGAGTAACTGAAAGTTTTCATACCAAATATTATAACCCTCTTCTACCTTCTGTTTCCCCCAGGAGACACTGGTGGTAGGCAGGAGATACAAAGTCATCTTTGAGGAATCAGACCAGCCTAAGAGAAAAGAGCTAGTGGTATTAACATCAGAGATTCCCAAGGAAATGGCTTAGCTAGATACTCTAGAATGAAGGCCACATTTGACAAGCCTAACATGCGTATCACAATTCCAGTTCAGCTTTACAGTGTTGGTTTACACGTATGAAGGATGGCAAAGGATCACCAGGCATTTGAGGACCAAAACATGAATAAATTAGAATTTATTTAGGGGAACATTTCAAAAACCTAGTAGAGTATGCATTAGCTGATTTTTCTCAGTGGTTAGAGCGTTGGCCTGTGGCCTGGCTGCGGGTTCAATGCCAGTCAAGGACATGTTCCTCAGTTGTAGGCTCAATCCAGACCCCAGTCGGGGTGCATGTGGAAGGCAACCAATCGATGTGTCTCTTTCACATCGATGTTTCTCTCTCTCTGTCTCCCAGTCACTCCCACTCTCTGAAAAATCAATGGAAAAAATATCCTCGGGTGAGGATTAACAAAACAAAAAAAAAAACTTGTAGCATATCAAGAACAAAGAACCTAAAAATGAGTTTTTAGGAATAATAGAATAGAAATTGAAACCCCAATTAAAAGAAGATAAAATAGAGGCACTCTCTCAGAAAATAGAGCAAAAAGAGAAAGAATAGAAAATTGGAAAGAAAAGAAAGTAAGGGGTCATGTTTAGGAGGCTTAATATCCAAGTAATAGGAATTTCAGAAAAAGAGAACAGAAAATAGAGGGGAGAAAAATCAACAAACAGTATTTTCAAGAACTAAATATGAGTTTTTAGTTAAAAGTCCTTTTGAAAGCTCAATGTAGTGGATGAAAATATCCTCAATATAGTGGATTTAAACTGTAGATAAGAAAGTAAGGGGTCATGTTTAGGATGCTTAATATCCAAGTAATAGGAATTTCAGAAAAAGAGAACAGAAAATAGAGGGGAGAAAAATCAACAAACAGTATTTTCAAGAACTAAATATGAGTTTTTAGTTAAAAGTCCTTTTGAAAGCTCAATGTAGTGGATGAAAATATCCTCAATATAGTGGATTTAAACTGTAGAGTAATGGGATTGAAGTGGTATTAGGTACATAAAAAAAACAGAGAGGCAGAGCTGGAGATAAGGAACAATTATTAACTCCAGGGAAAACAAAATGTAGTTGAAGACAGGAAAAGTAACCAAGGTATGCTACCATGGCACATCATTAATAACAGTCAACACTGAAGACAATGGGAGAGTCTACAAACTTCATGAGAAGAAAAGGAGGTTTCGTGAAAGGATAAGGATACAGAATAGCATCAAACTTTTTCAATAGCAACCCTTGGAAGCTGTAATATGATTGGGCAGTGCCTGGAACAGTCAAAAGAGAAAATGGAATTGTGTTCTCAGGCTGTATCAGTGTATTGTGACTGTAGAATTAAAACATCTTCAGCCATGCAAAGTCTTAAGAATTTACTTTCTGTACCTTTTACTAAGGTAGCCACTGAGAGGAGGAGTACTCAAAAACAAGGGAGTAAACCAAGGGAAAAAGGGGGCGGAGGGTCCTGAAAGAGGAAATTAAGCACAAGGGCGGGGTGGGGGGGGGAGGGGGAATCCCCTGGATGAGAGTGGAGATCCTAGAGCAGGGGTGGGCAAACTTTTTGACTCCAGGGCCACAATGGGTTCTTAAACTGGACCGGAGGGCCTGAACAAAAGCATGGATGGAGTGTTTGTGTGAACTAATATAAATTCAAAGTAAACATCATTACATAAAAGGGTACGGTCTTTTTTTTTTTTTTAGTTTTATTCATTTCAAACGGGCCGGCCCACGGGCCATAGTTTGCCCACGGCTGTCCTAGAGTGATAGTGAAAGATCTCTTGTGAAAATAACTGGGCAAGCAGAGAAAACTGGTCCAGATTAGAGAGTTTGGGAAGGCTGTAGTGAAATTGATGCACTCTGTACTGTGCTTCATAATAATAAGGATTTAAACAGTGTAGAGTAATGGGATTGAAGTGGTATTAGGTACATAAAAAAGCAGAGAGGCAGAGCTGGAGATAAGGAACAATTATTAACTCCAGGGAAAACAAAATGTAGTTGAAGACAGGAAAAGTAACCAAGGTATGCTACCTGTCTCAGCTGTGATCAGCACTTACAGACTCATTATATTGATGATGACTACATTACTTTGTTAGGAGGATGGGAGTATTGAAAGCATTATATGGGTTGCAGATAGCAGCATAGAGATACTTAACCCTTTGAGTGCCAACCAATATCCTAGGAACTATGCTAAAATTGCCAAGGCTTTTTTGCTGATTTTACAGCAGTTTAGGAAAAAAATTATGAATCGCAAGTAAATGAAGTTACATATTCAAAAACTTAAGGAAACCTTTACTACATTGACATATTTAGCAATATCATCATCACTAATAAAAGCAGACTTAGAACTGGATGCCATTTTGAAGCTTTTAAGAACCGAGGCCTCATATTAAATGGAAGAAACTGGTATTTCAACAAGTAATACAAATATTATTTAGAGAGAGAGGTAATGACCTAAAAGGGAGTTGGAAGTAGTTGCCTATGAAAGGGACGGAAATGAGGCAAGGGACTGCTAATTTTTACACATCATGTAAAACTAGTTAACTGGCTCTATGCATATACAACTGTGACGAAAATAAAAACTATAGTATGATTTGTGCTTTTTTTAAAAAACAATGTACATAGATTTCTACTGTGTTATAGATTTGTCTCAGGTTATGTTAAATAGATTATGTCCTGTAGAGACTGATAATGTCTTTCTGTTTTTGTTATCAGATCAGATCCAAGCTGTGAAGACATGAAAAGATAGTATTTGGAAACCTCAACAATTGTCAATTCAAGGAATATATCTTAAGGCAAACTAAATACATTAATATTTTTAAAGATGTTGGTGCATCTAAGAATACTTTATAATCTGCTTGCATTTATGGACTCTGAATAAAGTTTATAAGAATATAAGACTTCATGTATGCTAATCTGGCCATTAATTATATGAAAATAAATCCTCAGAAAGGATCCCCAGAATATCAACCTCTTGGTAAAGGTCTACACTTATTTGTAATGAGAATGTTAAAATCCATCTCAATATCTCATCGTGAATTATGATATCTTTAATGTACTTTTTAATAGTCTTCAAAAAAGCTTACAGTATGACTGCAATGGGATTGTACTTGTGAAAAAGAACTTTAAATATTTATAAGAGACCATGGGTGATAAATGTATATTAGATTTTTACTATATGTCACCATCAATAAAACATAAAATGTAATGTACCAACTAGTGTGCTTTGTTTATGCTGAAATAATGCTGTGTTAATATGGTATTTGGTGTTTTACTGTCAAATATTTGTCAACCTGAGACCAAGTTATGCTGAAGTTATTTATCCAGTGAATAAGTATTGGATAGCTCTACACCTGTAGTAGTCTGGCACCATCCTACGTAGTGGTGATAGAAGGTAAATTAAACATATTCCTTATCCTCAGAGAACTTAAAATTTAATGAGGCAGAATTTTAGAATTTTTTAATATATCATATATAATTTTTTATCTCATTGCTGAATGAAAGTATTTTATCCTAAGATTGAGTCATTAAAATTAATGTGCGATTCTTCAATAATTATAACTGACTTTCTTTAAAATTCCTCCAGTTTACTGTAGCACTTTGTTGAAATAGATTGTGACTGACCAAACTGTTTTGTTTTTTTTCTGAACAAAAACTGCTACATAAATGTTCTTTAGAATTTTAGACATATCTCAGGTATCCACAGTATGCAAATTGTATTATTCTCAAAACTTAGAGACCACTTAGAATTATGAACTCTAAATAGAAGCTTTGGTTTTAAATTAATCACTGGGAAACTGTAGAAAGCCGCGGTGTCAATTCTGGAAAATATTGCATATAAAGAAAAACTGGAATGTTTGATGTGTAACATCTTAAACATACTTAGCCGCGGAAATGATAAAAAACAGAGGCAAAAGGTGAGCATTAAAGATGTGACGTAACAACCTGTAGTGGTATGTTCAGAAATTTGAATAAAATAATTTTAAAACTACAGTAAAAGTTCTGTAATATACTTTCTCACAGTCCTGAAATCCCAGTGACTTGGAATTTGTCAAGTTCAAAGTTATCCAGGATATTCTACTGGTTCCGCATCTTCAGCTAGCTTGCCAGCCTTTCGTAAACTGTTCTGATGAGGATAAAAAGTGAGACTCATTAATTGAGTGGACTCACATATAAAAAGGACATTATGAAAACACTGAATGTGATTTAACAAAAAAACTAGTATTCTGTAACTATTTTAGGAGGATGCAGTACAGTAACAACACTAATAGTTATTACTCTGTGATCACTACATTTTGAGCAAAATATCTCACACATGATTTTGTATCACTTAATTCTCACAATAGCCTTATGTGATACGTTATATTATTTGTTTTATAGATAAGAAAACTGAAGCCTAAAGAAGTTAAGTCATTTGGTGAAGGTCACAGAGCTAGTAAATGGTGATACTGGGAATCAGAACCATTCTGTTTAAAGCAGATGATTCAAGAAACAAGAATATTACAGATATTAGAAATATAGAGGTGTCTGCCATAAAAATAGTTAAAAGTATTGAAAAGGTTCTCACTGTGGAAGGAGACCAGGATGGGGATGGGAGGTGGTCAGAGATAAGGGACTCGTTTTTTGTTTTTTTTCTTTTTGCTTGTTTTAAGTCTATTAACACTTCACATTTTAAATTGTCGGCATAAATGACTGATAAAAATGATTCTTAGGTTGATACTCAATTAATTGCTATCCCGCAGACTAACTCATACCTATGCAAATATTTAGACAAAAGAGAATATTTTTCCTTTGATTTCATGTTCTCCAAATATAAATATCAATTCTTACTCTAAACTTTTAAGTCAAGATTATGTAGAAGCAAGTTGGGCAACAATAGCCACATGATGCCATGTAAGTGTGTACTAGTATAAGCTGAGGTTATTGGGTTTGTATTTAACATGCAATTAAAATTTACTGCATTCTAAAGCTCAAGCAGGTGCTTTTTCATGTTTAGGCATCACTGTAACAAATTTTACTTTATAAGCTCTCCATTTCAATATAACACCTCATAACGTGTTCAAAACATCCTGTTATGTTTTTGCATTTAAATATTTATATATGGCCCTATTCAGCTTGTGCTTTGTAAATCATGAAAGGGCTGAGTTTTATATATTTGTTTTTCATTTATAGGTTGCCAGCTAAAAATTAGGAATTGTCTCCTGATTCCTCAAGTCATTTTTTTCCTTTGGAATTTTTGGCACACCACATTGTTATTTACGCTTGCAAATAGCTATGACAGATACATTCTGCATGTAACTCTCGTACATTTAAAATACTGTAGTATTTTAACTGACTTTGTACATATTTTCTGCTTTCTGATTATTCCCTCTTCTCAGTTGAAAAAATAAAAGTGATATTAAAATTTCACTTAAATGGATGTTAAAATAGGTTCTTATTTCTGTGCCTGAAAAAAAAATACTATAATGATTGGAAAAAGGTTATTGTACTTATTCTGTCTGGGAGAAAGCTGCCCCTCCTGCTCTCACCCTGATGCCAGATAATTCATTTCCTCTCCATATGTCCTCGATGCCTTTCAAGCTGCTGTCCAAGCACTGGAGCTCAGAGTGAGTGAGTCAAAGTAAGTTTGTGCTTGGGCCCTTTAATAGGAACTTCCTGGGACTCCATGAGCCTCTGTCTCCCTCAGCCTCAATTCCCACTGGTGTTTATAGCCAAAAATTATGGGGACTCCTCTTCCTGGCACTGAAACTCTGGACTTGGGGCCTGGTGTAGGGCTGGGACCCCTTCACTCCTCAGGAGGAATCTTCACAGCTGAGATAGCCCTCCTGATTTTTATCCACCACATGTGGGTGGGGGACAAGACTATTTCAGGTTTCCATCCCTCCTACCGTCTCAATGTGGCTTTTTTAACTCCCTTGTTGTAGGACTTCATTCAGCTAGGTTTCAGGAGTTTCTGAATGATGGTTGTTCTGTACATTAGCTGTAATTTTAATGCGGTTGTGGGAGGATGCAAGTACCACATTTACCTATGCCGCCCTCTTGACCAGAAGTCTAAAGCAGCGGTTCTCAACCTGTGGGTCGCGACCCCTGAAAATACATCCTGCACATCAGATATTTACATTAAGATTCATAACAGTAGCAAAATTACAGTTATGAAGTAGCAACGAAAATAATTTTATGGTTGGGGGTCGCCACAACATGAGGAACTGTCTTAAAGGGTCGCGGCATTAGGAAGGTTGAGAACCACTGAAGCATTCTTAAAAAAAAAAGAAAGTAAAAAGGAGAAGCAATAGATACTATATGCAGCCCCAAAGCCTGGAGTTACTTACTGTCTGGTGCTTTACATAAAAACTTTGCCAACCAATATCATAGATGATGAAACAGGCAAGAGAGGTTACAACTTGCCTACAGTCATAGTGCAAATAAAGAGAACCCCAGCTGTGAGTCTAGACAATCTGACTACAGAATCTGTATTAACTTCTGACGGCTTATCAAAAAGCTATAGACTCAAATGGCTGAAAAGTCATGCTCTTTTCCCCCCAATAAGATTGACATATTGGCCTTCTAAAGTCTTTTTCCTTCCTCTTCTTTATTAATCCTCACCTGAGGCCATTTTTTTTCACTGATTTTTGTGGGGAGTTTTTTAGAGAGTGGAAGGGAGGGGGAGAGAGGGGGAGAAACAGCTAAAGAGAAACAACTATGTGAGAGAGACACATCAATTGGTTGCCTCTCACACGTGCCCCCACCAGGGTCCGGGATCAAGACTACAACCAAGGTACATGCCCTTGACCAGAATGGAACCCAAGACCCCTCAATCCGCAGGCTGATGCTATATCCACTGAGCCAAATTGGCAAGAGCTTTCCTTCCTCTTTAAATGGGTGGCAGCAGATGGCATAGATTCTGAAACAGCAATTGTATTAATGTATTTAAGTGAATCACAGAAACATCCCCATGCATCTGGCTTAGACTTCAGCTTTCATGAATTTTACCAGTATTTTGAGGTAAATGATAACTAGTGTTGATGGTCTTGAAATGTATATGGTAAAATATGGAAACATCATTCAGGTTGTTCATGTGCATTTTAAGTTAGGTGACTGACCACAAGGAACAAACTACACCTAGAGAAATACCATCCTATATAATAAAGAGGTAATATCACAAGATGACTGCCTACGATCAGGTTGGCAGGGGAGTTAGTGAGGGACAACCAAACAACTGAACAAGCAGGCTATGTCGGGCAACCAGGCCGGCAGGGGGGTTAGTGAGGGACAACCAAACTACTGACCAAGCAGGCTGCGTGGGACAACCAGGCTGGGGGGTGGGGGAGGCCGTGAGGGGCAACCAAGCCAGCAGGGGGGACAGTTGGGGGTGACCAGGCTGGCAGGGGGCGCAGTTGGGGGCGATTAGGCCA
>NW_005370411.1:1378219-1398745 GCF_000412655.1 Myotis brandtii
GCCGGCTGGGGGTGGGGGGCAGTTAAGGGCGACCAGGCCGGCAGAGGGGGGTAGTTGGAAGTGACCAGGCCAGCAGGGAGGGGGCTATTGGGGGTAACCTGGGGCAGTTAAGGGCAACCAGGCTGGCAGGGGGGGCAGTTAGGGGTGATCAGGCCAGCACGCAGAGGCAGTGAGGGGCAATCAGGCCGGCGGGGAGGGGGCAGTTAGGGGTGACCAGGCAGGCAGGCAGGTGAGTGATTAGGAGCCAGTGGTCCAGGATTGTGAGAGGGATGTCTGACTGCCGGTTTAGATCTGGGATCAGGCCTAAACTGGCAGTCGGACATCCCCCGAGGGGTCTCGGATTGGAGAGGTTGCAGGCTGGGCTGAGGGGGACCCCCTCCCCAATGCATGAATTTCGTGCACTGGGCCTCTAGTATATCCATAAAAGACTAGGCCCAGAAATCTCAGCATATCTCTCCTCTCGCTCTCTCTCTCTCTCTCTCTCTCTCTCTCGTATGTATGTGTGTGTGTGTGTGTCATTCTCTTGGAAAAGTTCATAAGTCCTTTCAAATATTTTGTGAAATGCCACATTGTCATAGTAAAATGTTAGTAAAATGGGTTTATGTTTACTCCAATTGAACAAAGTCACTAATGTTGGAGTCAAAGCCAAGTTCACATTCAGGCTCTGTTTACTTAGGCACAGTGCAGTGTAAGTGTCAGGATGCACCATCCTGAGGTCATAAGAAGCTCATGGGGTTCTTTAGAGTTTAGGAGATGCATGCCTGTGGGGAAAGAAGAAAGGGAAGGGAAAGGTGCTGGAGTGCTCCAGGGAGGGAGAGCGAGCCTATAACTCTTAAGTGTGATATATCAGTTCTTCATCAGCTCTTGCCATTCCTTAGAACTTTAGTCTGCATTTTTGAGATCCTGGATTAGTATCTTAAATACTGTCCACTAATTCAGTGAGTTGAATTTATTGTTTCACAAAATACCATTAAAATTGTTCTTGTTTGTATTGTGAAACCACATACTGTGAATAATTTCATTTAGCAGGACAAGATTTTTAAAGAACAAATAACAAATATTTCCAAGATCCTTATATCAACATATATTTTGTGAATGTTAGAAGTTGTTTTTTCTGCCCTGGCCAGGTGGCTCAGTTGGTTGGAGTGTTGTCCCATACACCAAAAGGTTATAAGTTCAATTCCTGGCCAGGGCACATACCTAGGTATGATCCCCAGTTGGAATGCGTACAGGAGGCAACTGGTTGGTGTTTCTCTCTCTCTCTCTCTCTCTCTCTCTCTCTCTCTCTCTCTCTCTCTTCTGCTCTTTCTTTCTCTTTCTCTCAAAAAATAAATAAAAACATATCCTCGGGAGAGGATTTTTTTAAAAAGTTGTCTTTTCTAATATTTTAATATGGCAGATCCATCACAGGACTAGCTTTTAAATGTTAATGATTAAAACCAGTTTAGCTCAGTGGTTAGAGCGTTGGCCTGCAGACCAAAGGGTCCTGGGTTCAAACCTGGTCAAGGGCACGTACCTTGGTTGCAGGCTCCTACCTAGCCCGGGCCCTAGTCAGGACTCATGCAGGAGGCAACCAATCGATGTGTTTCTCTCACATCGATGTTTCCCTCTGTCTTTCCCTCTCTCTTCCACTCTCCCTAAAAATCAATGGAAAAATATCCTTGGGTGAGGATTAACAAAACACACACACACACACATTCACACACACACACATATTCACACACACACACACACACACACACACACAAGGTGTTAGCTCTAGAGGCAAGAGGCAGTATTTTTCTGCTATTTAGATCTCTGGATATAGCAAGTAAAATATTCAGTATTCATCTCAGATCTTGTCTTTGTGGGAAATGGGAAGAAACTCAAGGAATAGTTCTTTGTAAAAAGAGATCAGGACAAGCCTGGGGCTCCAACTCCGTGCTAAGTAGACAGTTTCTTGGTCTTTCTATGAATAGGGCTTGTCCTACAGTGGAATAGCATTCAGGCAGCAACTGTGTTTAAGAAGCTTGCAATTATAGTTCCTTTTAATATAACATCAGAATTACTAGCACCACAGAGAAGACCTTATTTAGCTTTAAAGGTTATATAGTACTCTGTCTTTAACTTAATTATATCCTTAGTTTCATTAGATTCATTTAAGTATGTATTTATGTATTCCACCTCTCAGAAGCACTGAGAAAGAGTATCTACATCCTAAGGTCACTTCATAACAAAATGAAAACCCATAATACTAAGGGTATCTTACTCGGAGAAAACCTTGAAATTATTCAGTTAACTTATTTTTTCTTTTTTTTTCTTTAGTCCTACTTCAAATTGTTCTTCAAAAGGCCTAAATTAATATCAGTATATATGCATCTACTAAGATAGTCCACTAATCAGCTGCAATCAGAAAAGAATAATTTAATTGTGTAACTACTAGTGTAAACTCTTTAATTACAAAGAAGGAGCCTAAATCTTTATCTTCTTTTACTTACAGAGAATAGTATCGAGTGGGAGGGGTTAGGGCAGTGGTGCCCTGGATAAAACTCTGTCTGATCTAAGCTAACTTTCAGAAAAGTCAGGATTTAAGACGGCTTTCAACTCTGCGTAGCCACCGAAGAGTAGATATCTCTCTACTAGTACATGTGCTTGTCCCAGTAACCCTGGGGCACAGCCTGGAAGCAGAGAGTGAACACATTAGGGATTGACATGGCTCTGAATGATCATGTGAAGCTCTTCTCAGACTAGATTATTTTTAGAAAAATGTCTTTTTCTCAAAATTTGTCTAGGCTTTGACTGTTTATTTTAAAAGAAGTGTGCATGAGCTTGGTTTGCAAGGGCAACAACTGTTTTGAATATTTCAATATTTATTATAATTCTTTATTGAGGAAGCTGATGCATTTCATCTTCCTTTCTTGACTAGTGACCTCAGCTACTCTTGTCTTAAATATTCACTCACCATCTAAGATCCTGTTCTGCTGATTTCTATCTGAAGTGTTTTCTAAACACGTCTATTATTAGTTCCTAGGGTTTCCTGTGAAAAGTCTTAACATATTCTATTAAATTGAACCACGTGTCATTGCCATTTTGTAGGCCCAAAGTGGCTGATGACAGCACTTTTATTTTTTTTTATATTTTTATTGATTTCAGAAAGGAAGGGAGAGGGAGAGAGAGATCGAAACATCAATGATGAGAGAGAATCATTGATCGGCTGCCTCCTGCACACCACAACTGGGCATCGAGCCTGCAACCCAGGCATGTGCCCTTGACCGGAATCGAACCTGGGACCCTTTGGTCCGCAGTCCGATGCTCTATCCACTGAGCCAAACCAGCTAGGGCTACAGCACTTTTATATGGTTCAGTTAAAATCACCTAGAAATGTCTGAATGGCTTAATTCTCCAGGACCAAGGAATTTCATTGGTAATACAGGCAGCCAGAACCTAGCCTTGCCCAGAAGAAACCTCTGGTGAACAATATGACTGCAATACTTTGTCATTCCATGCCTCAAACCTAGCTTCTAATCTACGAGATTTCTGAGCTTCTCCAACTATTGCTTTAGACATGTTTTATGGGCCATTTCAGAATATCACAGGCTCAGCATCTCTTTCAGCTGCCACTCCTTGTGGGCACCGGACAGTTACATGTAGGTGTAACTTGATTGTGCCTCATCTCTCATTTCCTGTTTTAGAGCTTTCCTATTTTTGCTCCCTTGTCCCTGCAAGTATCATTCATACATAAGCCCATCAGGGGAACCACTGACCAGTGGGAGACAGGAGCCAGTGAATAAATTCTTCCTGCTTTCTATGTTTCCCATCAATCATGGACGGTCTTGAGACCCCCTATATATAGCTTCTGGGGTGGTTCCTCTGAATCTAACAATTAGTCATACTTAGCAGCAACCAGCTCCATAACACATCCTCATATTACCTCTCTCCTGACTTGCATGCATCATTCTCCTTTTCCATAACCTTACTCCCTACGACACTAATAGCACAGAACCCTTCTGCCTTAGCAGTGCTTTCTGAGGAACCCAGGTTATGTCCCAACACTAGTTCTCAAACTTTGATCAGGGTCACTAATGATAAATACATACGCTGGAGTTTGAGAAGCATTCCCCTAGAGCTTCTTTTTTCTCTTTTAAAATAGATTTTATATTTAGCACAGTTTTATGTTCACAGAAAAACTAAGAAGAAGATACAAAGATTCTGCACAGATTGCTAACCCCAGATACGCACAGCCTTCCCTACTACCTGCACCCTGGTGTCCTGGAATGTTGAAGCACATAAACATCACCCAGTTGATCAAAAGCCACCTTAGAAGTTATGGTTCTGGGTAACATGGAGTCAGCACACTCCACCCTATCTCCCCCACTGACTGCATCTACAAACCCTATGCAGACCAGCTATTTGAATGCATGGACCAGCTACTTGAGGGATGTGAGAGGTAAAAAGTAGCAGCCACATTGAAGAAGCCCAGGAATTTAACATGCCACCAGGTCACCAGTGAGTTTGACCATTTTTTGTCCTTTGGTATCCCCTCTAGTTGGGCTTAAGGGTGATTAAAACCTGCAATTGGCCATCTGTGCAGACAGAGCTCCAGGAGAAATTCTCTACTTCCAGCTCAGAGTGAGCAAGGAGTCTCCTGATGATCAGCAAAAGGTCAGGAAATACTCCATTTTTCTTTTCTACATTTTGTTGTGCACCAGCCCCCAAACAATCTGCGGGTGTCAACAGCAGCAACAGCAGCAGCAGTGGGGAACCCACGGACAGCTCAAATTCTGAGGAAGGGGAACCATACTCTATGATCAGATGAGCTGTTGTCCCAAGGGGATGTGGTAAATCCTCATTACTTGTGTTCTCTCTGTCTTCCCACTGCTTGGCCCAGATAGGACACATTCACCAGAAGTGTGTGGCAGAGTGGGGTCCGTTAAGCCCCAGCTTTTTAGGTGGAGGATCAAAAAAGGGGAACCCAGAGAACTGGAAAGATTGAAGGAGGGAAGAGATCAGCAAAGCAAGCCCATGAAGTTGTTTATGGATTCTTAGCCTTACCCCCAGTGTGGGTCTGAGTCTAAATAGCCTACAGACTTTGAGAATGAATTAGTTTAGAATATGACCCAAATCCAAAACTGGCCACTGGGTGGCACACACATGGGCTAGATCTGAATAAAACTGAAAAGGTCTTTTTTAAACAGATTACATTGAAACTACAACTCCAACAAGGCTGGTTAGAACTTTTGGCCTGAATCCAGGTTAAATGACTGCTAAAACAAAATTCTCAACAATATCCATAGAATTTAAATAAGACTCGGGCTCCCACAAATTAAAACTCAAGTGCTCAGTATACAGTCCAAAATTACTAAATATACAAAAAAAAAAAGGAAAAACGCACAGGAAATGAAAAGGCAGCCGAGATCAATGCCAACACGACATCAATATTGGCATTAGCTAACAAAGACTTTAGAACAGCTATTATAAAAGTGCTCAAAGTAAAGGTGAACATACTTGAAATAAATAGGGAGATAGTCTCAGACTAGAACTAGAAGATATAATAAAGAAATAAGTGAAAATTTTAAAACAAAAATACAATAATGAATAAAAACTCACTGCATGGGTTCACAGAAGGAACAGGGGCCTGTGGGACAATATTAAAAAAGTTTGGGTTCTTGTCATTGGTGTCCAAAAAGATCACAGAATGAACAGGGGCCTGTGGGACAATATAAAAAAGTTTGGGTTCTTGTCATTGGTGTCCAAAAAGCATAGAAAGGAGTACAGAGTATTAAGAATATTTGAAGTACTAATAGCTGAAAACTTACCAAATTTAGTGAAGGGCAAAGCCAAGAGATTTCAGAAGCTCAGATTGAAAGCAGCCAGAGAAAATGACACATTACATATAGGGAAACAACCATTCAAATGACTGCTGATTTCTCATTAGAAATCATTACATTTATAAGGAAGTGGCACACCATTTTTAAAGTACTTTAAAAAAAAAAAACCTGTCAACCCAGAATAATATATTAGGCAAAATATCCTTCAATAATGAAGGTGAGATAAAGACACTTATAAGAAAAGCAAGAACACTTATTGCATCAAACCAGCTCTAAAAGAATTGCTAAACAAAGTTCTTCAAGTAGATGGAAAATGATACCAGAAGGAAACAAAGAACATCTTGTGTTCTTTAAAATTTGTTTGACAGTTGAAAACACTGTGTTATGGGAGTTTCAATGTATGTAGGTGTAATATATAAGACAACTACAAAATAAAGGCAAATAATAAAGAATCAAATATGGTGCTATCATAACTCTTGAATGGGAACTATAATTTCTAAGTAGACTGGGAAAGTATGTTTATTATAATATCTAAAGAAGCCATACTAAAGAAAACTACAAAGAACTATAGTAAAAAACTAAGGTTAAAATGGAATACTGAAATACATTTAAATGATCCAAAAGAAGGCACAAAAGGGGAAGCAGAGTAACAAAAAAAATGAAGGGAAAAACCAGGAAACATATAATAAAATGGTAGACCTAAATTTAAGCATATCAATAATATATATTAAATGTAAATGGTCTAAACATACCAATTAAAACAAACAAAATAAATAAATAAAAGTATTACCAAACTATATACTCTCCAAAATAACTCACTTCAAATATAATGATATAGGTAAGGAAAAAGGTGGGAAAAGATTTACTATGCAAACACTAATCAAAGAAAGCTGGAGTGGCTCTATTAATATCAGACCAACTAGAGCAAAGAAATGTACTAGGAATAAAGATGGGCATTACATAATGATAAAAGGGTGAAACCACTAAGAAGACACAATTTTAAATGTGCATTTACCTAAAAACATCTTCAAAATACATGAAGAAAAATTGACAGGACTGAAAGAAATATATCCATGATTATAACTGGATACTTTAATACTACTCTCCCAGTAGACAGATGATTGTCAAGGAATAAAATAACTGAAAATATCATCAACCTGCTAGTCTAAATGACAATATATAACGCTCAACCCAACAGCAACAGAATAGTACTTTTTTTCAAGTGTATGTGGAATATTCACCAAGAGAGACCAGAAAACAAACCTTAATAGATTTAAAAGATTTGAAATCATACAAAGTATATTTTCTGATCATGCCACATCTGGGCCTCATCTGGGCACCTCCAAATCCCAAACAAAGAAGAGGAATCTGCCGATCTCTCTATAGCTCCTGCTGGGTAGCCTCAGAAAGGGGATAAATTAGCACCTCCTTAGAGAACCAAGAGCCAGTGTACCCAGTGGTCAGAGTGGGACCATCCAGATTACAACTCCTCAGATCATGCCAACTGCCAATCTCCCCCCACAACTGGGGGCAGGGCTGGGGGCCTGGGAGAAACGGTAACGTTAAATCAAATTTGCAGTTTTGTCCGACATTTTAACGACGGAAAGTCTGTGTTGTAGATGGTACTTAAGTGACCACGGCACGGAAGCTTTATTTTCTGAGAGTGGCCAGAAAAATCTGTCCATAGTCGCCCCTGACTGCAGGGGAAGAAAAAAGTGAAGGGGCATTGGGACACGAAAACAGAGTTGCTTTATTTCCAGAGTGTCTTTGTTCACTTTAAGAGGGAAATCATAAAATCATACAATATTTAGATGAATTGTGATAAAACAAATCAGAATGCACTTTCCTCTTCCAACTAGAAAAACATTGTCTCTGTGCTCTGAGTAGGGGACACCATGTCTTGGGGGCCACTGATAGCCCTAGACCAGGGGTCCTCAAACTATGGCCCGCGGGCCACATGCAGCCTGCCGAAAACATTTATCCAGCCCGCCTGGTGTTTTTGCCGCCGCTGCCTGTCCTGCTTAGCAGCCGACTCGTCCCGGGCCTGCAGTGCGCATGTGTGGAATGTCTGAGGGACAGTGAACTGGCCCCCTGTTTAAAAAGGTTGAGGACCTCTGAACTAGAGCAAAGAAATGTACTAGGAATAAAGATGGGCATTACATAATGATAAAAGGGTGAAACCACTAAGAAGACACAATTTTAAATGTGCATTTACCTAAAAACATCTTCAAAATACATGAAGAAAAATTGACAGGACTGAAAGAAATATATCCATGATTATAACTGGATACTTTAATACTACTCTCCCAGTAGACAGATGATTGTCAAGGAATAAAATAACTGAAAATATCATCAACCTGCTAGTCTAAATGACAATATATAACGCTCAACCCAACAGCAACAGAATAGTACTTTTTTTCAAGTGTATGTGGAATATTCACCAAGAGAGACCAGAAAACAAACCTTAATAGATTTAAAAGATTTGAAATCATACAAAGTATATTTTCTGATCATGAAGGAATTAGACTAAAAATCACTAACATTTAAAAATCTCCAAACACTTAGAATTAAACAAAACACTTCTAAATAATTTATATATCAAAGACAATGATTTCAGGGAAATTAGAAAATATTTATAACTAAATGAAAATGCACCAAATCAAAATTTGTGGGATGCAGCTAAGAGCACTCAAAGAGAAATATATACATTAAATAAGAAGGTTAAAAATTTTTCAAAATAATCTATATTTCTATGTTAAGAAAATAGAAAAAGAGAAGCAAATTAAATCTAAAGCAAGCAAATGGAGAGAAGCCATAAAGATTTTAGCAGAAACCAATGAAATTGAAAACACAATAAAGAAAATTAATGAAACCTATGGCTCTGCAATATAACTGACAAGGGAATCATAAAGGACCTAAACAGTTATAAAATGTCTACGTTTTACATGAAGTGATACAATATTATTTCTAGGAGACTGTAAATTAAGGATGTATATTGGCATCCTTAGAGCAACTGTTTTAAAAATGTAAAGAAGTATGTTATAATCTAGGCCTTGGGTGGGCCTTGCTTTGATTCACACGTTCTCTTGTCCTCTAATCCTGATTTAGTTATTAGGTAATTCTCCCTACAAGAAATAGAAGGCACTCTATATCGTAAACCAGCCTCTTATTTTTAAAAAGATAAAAAACTAAGAAAAAGACTCACTGGCAGATTTGCACTACTATAAGAAATATTCTAGCCCTAACCGGTTTGGCTCAGTGGATAGAGCTTCGGCCTGCGGACTGAAAGGTCCCAGGTTCGATTCTGACCAAAGGCATGCACCTTGGTCAAAAAAGGCACAAAAGGGGAAGCAGAGAAACAAAAAAAAATGAAGGGAAAAACCAGGAAACATATAATAAAATGGTAGACCTAAATTTAAGCATATCAATAATATATTAAATGTAAATGGTCTAAAGATACCAATTAAAACAAACAAATTAAATAAATAAAAGCATTACCAAACTATATACTCTCCACAATAACTCACTTCAAATATAATGATATAGGTAAGGGAAAAGGTGGGAAAAGATTTACTATGCATACACTAATCAAAGAAAGCTGGAGTGGCTCTATTAATATCGGGGGAGGGACAGGAGTGGGCTGGAAGAGATTAAGGGGGGAAAGGAGGACCTATATAATACTTTAAACAATAAAGATTAAATATAATAATAAAAAAATATTCCTCAGGCTGAGGGGAAATGATATCAGAGGAACACTAATTCTTAGGAAGTAATAAAAACCAGTGAAATGGTAAATGTAAAAGACATTTTTTTCTTTAATGCCTTTAAAGTACAAGTGAATGTTTAAAGCAAAACGTATAGCATATTCTCATGGGTTTTATAATCTACATGTGTAACATAAATGACAATATGGCTCTGCAATATAACTGACAAGGGAATCAGAAAGGACCTAAACAGTTATAAAATGTCTACGTTTTATATGAACTGATACTATATTATTTCTAGGAGACTGTAAATTAAGGATGTATATTGGCATCCTTAGAGCAACTGTTTTAAAAATGTAAAGAAGTATGTTATAAAAAGCCAAAAAATTAAATTTAAATTCATTAAGTAACCCAAGTAAACATCACCCGTTATGGGACAAATTGAAATCATGTACCACCAGCCATGAGAATATCATAACATTAACTGTAATCGTTTTGCCAAGAATGCATAGCCTGAATCTAACCACAAGAAAACACCAGACATCCACAAATGGAGGGAGGTCTCTGCTTCAACCCCCCAAAACTATGGCCTGTAATATTCAAAAGTGTAACCGTCATGAAAGTCAAGAAAAGACTGAGGAACTTGTCCAGAATGGAGACTAAAGAGATATGACAACTCAATGGGACACGTGATTCTGCTCTGATGGACATTAATGAGGCAGTTGGCAAAACCAAAATGGGCTCTGAAGATAAGATGTTAGGATATAGCAACATTAATTTCTTATTTTGAGGGTTGTATTGTGGTCATTTAGGATTTTAGGAGATTGCTCATGTTTGTCAGAGTTACACATCAAAGTATTAGGGGTAATGGAACATGATTTTTACAATATTCTTCCAGATGACTCAGGGAATAAAAGAGTTTCTTTGTACTATTGTAATTTTTCAATAAGTGAAATAATTTCAAAATAAAAATTATCTTTAGAGAAAAATAATTTTATATGAAATAGTAATCTAGAGCAAATGCCATTTTACATAAGAACCAGAATAGAATACAGTAAATGCATAACTTATTTTCAAAAAGAAAGTCTGAGCCCTAGCCGGCTTGGCTCAGTCACTGTATCCTACATCTATCCGATAGAGAATCAGCCTGCGGACTGAAGGGTCCCAGGTTCGATTCCGGCCAAGGGCATATGCCTGGGGTTGGAGGCTTGATCTCCAGTAGGGGGCATGCAGGAGGCAGCCGATCAATGACTCTCATCATTGGTGTTTTTTATCTCTCTCTCCTTCTCTTTTCCTCTCTGAAATCAATAAAGAAATATACTATATTTAAAAAATTTTTTTAAAAAAGAAAGTCTGAAATTGTCTCACTCTTATAAAAGTCAACTGCCTAAATATGTTGATAATTTCAACCAGTATGGGAAATGTGACTGTGTACTTATGATTTGATTTTTAATTACAGAATTCTTGATTTTGTAGATATAATATTAGACAATACAGTACTGCTGCCAATTTTTAGGGGGTGAGGGGCAACACCTTAACCACTAATCATAAGGATGGACCAGGTGCATTTTGGATTTTACAATACTACTATCAACCTGACAAGCTTTAGAGTGAATACTGTGAGAAAAGCAATTTGTATAAGAATGTCAAACAGCTATCAAACTGCTGGATTCTTGTATACACTTGATTTTGGTCCGAACTTAGATATTTGGTTAGTAGTAAGACTTCTCTAGCCTGACTTACTGGTTTAACCTGTCTCAGCCAGCAATTGGCAGCTGTAAACATGTTATGTAGGTTGCTTTGGGATCAGAGAAGCAGTTTCTCTGCCTGCGTATTTTTCATACATTATTTTTGTCATCCACTTTTTACTTGTGCAATTATTTTAAAGATTGTAGCAAAGAGTTCACTTAAAAGCAGTTTTATATTAACACACCAAAGCCATTGAATATCTTCGTTACACATAATATTTGATGATTCAGGATATAATAGCACCCATTTAGTGCAATATTTCCTCCCCAGTTCAGACAGAAACAAACTATTGTTGGCCCATATTGTGTGCACTCATACGGGGCCTTAATGTTGCTTTTGGCTACTGCGAGATTCCTAATATAAATCGGTTTCAATAGGTGTTTTAACTGGTTGTGGTTGTGGAATTTTCTGACCCATGCTCTGGAACTGTGATTTGTGAAATCTGTCAATGAACCCACAGTATGTACTCCAATCACCAAATACAGGGCGTGGAAGTAGTCAATAAATGTATGTTAAGTGGGTGAACGTCTGAAAAGAACCTCTCAGATGGGGTATGGTTATTTGTTTTTTTGTTTCTAGATATATAGTCCTCCACCAACTTTTCTAATCAAATTTGGAGCACCTACCACGCAGTGGTTCTCGACCTTCCTAATGCTGCAACCCTTTAATACAGTTCCTCATGTTGTGGTGACCCCCAACCATAAAATTATTTTCGTTGCTACTTCATAACTGTAATTTTGCTACTGTTATGAATCGTAATGTAAATATCTGATATGCAGGATGTATTTTCAGGGGTCGCAACCCACAGGAATAAACACTAGGAGGTGACACGCAAACTCATTTTTTTGGTTGATTTTTCTTTGTTAAATGGCATTTAAATATATAAAATAAATATCAAAAATATAAGTCTTTGTTTTACTATGGTTGCAAATATAAAAAAATTTCTATATGTGACATGGCACCAGAGTTAAGTTAGGGTTTTTCAAAATGCTGACACGCCGAGCTCAAAAGGTTCGCCATCACTGCACTAGGTCAATGATCTTTAGTTTCTAGGTCTTTATTCAGAATTTTCCATTATCTTGGTTTTTTATTTCATTTTGTTTTTCTGAACTGTAGACTGATGAATAGACTTTTCAGTACATATGTAAATTTTTAAGTTCTCTAACTACCTTCCTGACCTCCTAAGGAAGAGTTTTGCCAGTAGCCACTTGTTAAACTTTATTTTAAAGATTCGTTTTTTTTTTCTAAGCTAGATTGTGTTTTATTTAAGCTACAGAGACCAAATACACCTAATAATGTCCTTAAATGGTAGGAAGAACTGGAGTGAAAATGACAGAATGCAAAATGAATAAGTTAATTTTGTTCTCCTCAGGCTGCATGTGGTTGATAGTGTTGTAGGGACACATTCTATACTGTGTCAGCTACTTCACTTAATGATGTCATTTGATAACTGATGTACATGACTGATCATTTGAAATGGAGTTCCTGTCTAACCAGACGAAAGTTGAATCATCATTTTTTTTATTTACTTAAAATTAATATCAATTGTGAGGTTCATAAAAACAATTATTTAATGCCTTCTAGACTTGATAATTCAAAGTAGTATGTCAATACATTTACCTGTATGAGAAGTAAACCAAATGATATATTAGTATAATGGAAACTGACTACCTAGAGGTGCTTATTTGTGGAACTGAAAGAAAGAAAAATAAGAAGATAGAATATAGAAGTAAATGAAACTTTTGAATGGTTAATATGAAATCAATTATAAGAATTATCTTTTGCCCTGACCGGTTTGGCTCAATGGATAGAGCGTCGGCCTGCAGACTCAAGGGTCCCAGGTTCGATTCCGGTCAAGGGCATGTACCTTGGTTGCAGACACATACCCAGTAGGGAGTGTGCAGGAGGCAGCTGATCGATGTTTCTCTCTCTCTCATCAATGTTTCTAACTCTCTATCCCTCTCCCTACCTCTCTGTAAGAAATCAATAAAATATATTTTTTTAAGTAGAATTATCTTTTTACTTTGATATTGGAGTCAAAATATTCCCATTGTAACTTCTTGTCTTCTGTTTTGTTTCTTTTATTAAGTAACATTTTTTTCTTTTCCAATGAACGTTGACAAGAAGAGGTGAAGAAAGAGTTCAGTTGCTATAGGGTGCTTTTGTTTATTATTTGCAAAACCATTTAAATTATAGTTTGATGAATTTTTTTAAAGCCTTCAAAATCAAAGTGGGATCATTGAGATATATACTTGCTACATTTCTTAAAAACATCAAAATTACATACTCTATACTTATCCTACATACAGTAACACTTGGTTTTATAAGCTCCATGTGGTTTTTTGTTACTACATTTAGCAGTATTTTAAAGTAAATTTTTTAAAGTTTGTTGATATTGTTTCATAATGAAATATTGAAGATTTCTATAGATGAATATGTCAAGTTTATATTCAGCACCATATTCAGTACTTCACCCCAAGTGATAAGCAAAGTGAATAGACTTTTTCTTCTATACAAAGAAAACTCACGTAAGGGAAATAATGCTAATCTCAATTTTAGATTAGGCAAAGTCCCCCTGTGAAAACTGTGGTCCATCTTACATGTCAGCAAGTATCATTTCCAGCTGCTTTCTCTCTCTAATCAAAACATTTGCTCACAAGAACAGCTGCTTCTATGCCTTGTTTTTAAAGTTTGCAACAAAATGAACTGAGAACAACATGTACATAGTAAGAAAACTCAGGATTCTGGGACATGTATGTTCTAAAACTTCAAAATTAGAAAAAAGGAAGTCAGTTCATAAGCCAATGATCTGTTTACTCTAAAGCTTTATGTTTCATGAAGCCTAAATAAAATTTATAATCAACACTGATCTAGTGCACTTCAGAAATTTATACAATAATTGTTCTTTACAGAATATATCTTTTTAAAATTGTATGTCAGATATATACAATACAGTATATAGCTTATGCACTTAGGTGAAATATTTTGGAAAAACAGGATGTAGAAACTGAGTTTCTCATATAGTAATACTTTATTATTCTGAGCCTTTCTCTGTGTCATGCTTATGAAGCTGCGTTAATAAAAATTAATATGCTACATGTCTTAATATTTTAAATAGCATTTGACTCAAACAAAAGGCACATTGAATTGGTGTAAATAACTACTTTGGAATACATCTTATAATCTATGTTTGCTAAAGAAATCCTTCCCTTTATATGTTTCACAATACATTGGTTGGTATTAGCTAAATTTGCACTATTTGAGAAGTATGTAATTGTTGATGTTGATGTCATATTTTCGTAAAGAACTCATTTTTTTGTAAGTATCATCATCATATCAAGTGAAGAAAGGAATAATTTAGATCAATTTAACACATCTTCATTTTAGCATTAAAAGATGTGTGTTTGAAATATCTCAATCTCCACATATTCTAGAAATAAAAACCAGACAAATAACACAATAAAACTTCATGCATCCCATAGAAGTCTGAATAACCATTACTTAAAAATGTTGCCATCTGCTCTCATTGAAGCAGCAAGACTAAAGCATTTTCCCCTTACAATCACGATATTCAGAATGTAACAAAATGAGAAATGCAAACATTTCCCTCCCCCCGTTTCTTATTTGCTGTGGTGGTTCTTAATAAAAACTTCAGCTACACAAACAAAGGAAAGGGGAGGATACTCCCCCACCCCATCTCCTAATTGAGCGCTTAGATCCAGTAATAGCTTTTTGCTGCCCTGGGCAGCGTGACATTGCCTCGTTGGCCTCGCACAGCTATTATTCTAGGAGGCAGCTAGGGAAGTGTCCCAGTCCATCTGCTTGCTTTTCATGGGCTGGTGCTTTCCTTGATGTTGACAGCTGTCTCAATATTCCTGGGCCACCTGCCACATAGTAAGTACTGTGCTCTGCGATAGATACAGAAGTTTATCCCCCGGATGGGCTTCTCAGAACAAAAAGCTTAGCATTTCTAAACTCCACTTGCACCCTTGTTTAAATGCTTCGGGGATCAGCACTCTCAGTATTCGAATACTTTTGAGGTGTATAGTGTTTGTGCTTTGGGAGTTACAGTGTGAGGGACTTCAGGTTTCCTGCCATAAGCTATAGAATTGCAGGCTTTCTGTGGAAGTCACAGTGGTCACAGATAAAGAGAGCACTGACAGTCATCTCCTCTAGTAGCCTTCCTGGGACCTTCTAGACCAAGTGGGGGTCCATCCTATATATTCCCTTAGAAAGACTTCCCCTTTCAGACCCTCTTTGCTCATGTTTTCTCCATCAAACATGCTCCTTGAGAGAAAGCTTTTGGTCTTAACTCATTATTGTATCTCTAAAAATGAGCATGTATCTGATACATAGTTGGCACTCAGGGACAGATCTAAGTTTTGTGGGATCTGAAGATTTTTACAGTTGGGGAGGTCATTTTTAAAGAAAAGTGATATAAAAATTAGATGATAAAGTGAATTGAAAAATAAATCATGCAACTTACCAATTTTAAAAGATTGGTTAATATCACAAGTATCAGAAAGTCTAGAAAACGATATTTTTTCCATTAACTCTCCCGCCTACCTCTATAATACTTTTTCTTATACACACACTTTGACTAATTATAAAAAGAATGTTTATCAAAACACATTTCATTTTCAAAATTGAGCTATCAGGTGTTAAAGTGTATATACATTTTATTGAGACACCCTGCATTTTTGGTAATATACACTTTGACAGGTTTTCATATGATGATTTTTAATATCATTTTCTAACATATAATGGAAAGAATTCAGTCTTTCCTGAAGTTTGTTGAGCATATTTTTTTTCAAATATATTTTTATTGATTTTTTACAGAGAGGAAGGGAGAGGGACAGAGAGTCAGAAACATTGATGAGAGAGAAACATCGATCAGCTGCCTCCTGCACACCCCCCACTGGTGATGTGCCCGCAACCAAGGCACATGCCCCCAACCAGAATCGAACCCGGGACCCTTCAGTCCGCAAGCCAACGCCCCATCCACTGAGCCAAACCGCTCAGGGCAGCATATTTATTATTGATAGAAGGGCTATGTAAACATGTAACACTATATACTCACCCTCTGTTTGTGATACTGCCACAGGTTTATGCCTTCAGACAAGAATTCTGATAAATTCTATTTTACACAATTTTTATTTAAAAGTTTGGTGCACTTACAGTTATAAAACTAGTGTACGCTGCATTATTGAGCATGTTATTGTTATGAAATTATATCCTCTTTCGGTTTTGTCTTTTGATGCCTATAATAATTTTCCACAAGTCACTTTTTGCTATTGTATATTTCAAATCTTGTTTCACCTCTACTACCCACATATTTTCAGAGTTAGGGGCCTTACAATATGTTTATATCTTGAACAGGACTCTTGGTCCTACATCTTGGGTGGAATGCTTGGTGCATTGCACAAGAATAAATTGGAATTTATGTAGTAACTTTGGAGAAGTTTACAACCACATAAATATACCCCGCCAAATCCAAACTAAATGTTTTCCCAACTGAAATTCCCCAGCAGGCCCCAAAATGCCTCTACTAACTCCAGTACCACCTGATCCTCAGAGCAGTGTGATGGAGGGAAAATCCAGGTACAGATTGTGATCTTAGTCAACTGCAGTTAAAACATTTACTTTTGTGAATTTCACAAAACACATGTACATGTGATCACATTCCCGAGTTCACATTGCAAAAGACTGTGCTAATGAGGGGCCTTGAACTTCAGCTTCACCAACTTTACAGTAAGTGTGCTTCTCCTGTTGGAACTCACTAAATGTCTCTGAACATCGGAGTGCAGACAGCTGGGCTAAATTAGCATCTCTAAGATCCTCACAACTCTACAACATCTTTACAGACTTCCTAATGCAGTCTCAGAATTGAGTGTTCAGAAATGCTTTTATGAGTTCACAATATAAGGATGTACGTCATCTAAGAACTGATAAACACTAGACAAGTAAATAAACAAAAACTTAGGAGTCACTGTTTTATGGCTTTAAGACAGTTTCCCTTAATGGAGGCAGGGCACCATGCGTGTTACAATTCATTTAAGCACTTTGTTCTACCACAGAATGGAAATTAGGTAGTCATTATTTCTTTCATGAATTAGTTCCTTTTCAGAAAAAAAAAAAATATCATGGGTCTATATTGGGCCCAACTGTTTAGTTTAGGGGCCTCTAATAACATTTACATTATCTTATGTGGTTGCAGACTATCAATTATTGGAAGGGATTCTAGCTGGATGACCATTTGCATTATTTCTATATTCATATTCTCACAACCAGCTCTGCTGAACATTTCTTTATGAAGGACTTTACACATCAAGATTCTGCTGCCTTCTCACTTAGCAAGAATAGTGACTATTGAAGAAATATGACTATTACAGCATTTTCCTTGAGAGCTATTTTTAGGGAAATTCTTTTTTAAAAAAATACATTTTTATTGATTTTTAGAGATAGAGGAAGGGAGAGGGATAGAAAGGTAGAAATATCAATGAGAGAGAAACATCTTTGGTCAGCTGCCTCCTGTACAGCCCCCCCCCACTGGGGATTGAGCCCGCAACCCAGACAAATGCCCTGATCAGGAATCGAACCTGTGACCTCCTGGCTCATGGGTCAACACTCAACTACTGAGCCACACCGGCCAGGCGAGAAATGATTATACTTAGAGAAATATAATTTTTTAAAATATATTTTATTGATATTTTACAGAGAAGAAGGGAGAGGGATAGAGAGTTAAAAACACCGATGAGGGAGAAACATCAATCAGCTGCCTCCTGCACACCCCCTACTGGGGGAGGAAGATGTGATGGAGAGATTTGCCCCAATTTCCTGTCCCTGTCTCCAACAGTATTGCCAGTTCCTCTATTGCAGACTGCACTGCACAGTGGAAGTGAAAGTCTAGGGTGGGAAGGTAATTGCGGGCAGCTGAGTGGGATAGGGAGGAAGAGGGAAGAGAGATCCACATGCCTTTGACTGGAATCGAACCTGGGACCCTTCAGTCTGCAGGCCGATGCTCTATCCACTGAGCCAAACCAGTTAGGGTGAGAAATATAATTTAAAACCGTAATTTGGTAATTACTCTTACTGGCTCCCACCCACTTTTATCCCCAGAAAGACATTGTGAATAATCCTCTCTCTGGATAGGCCTTAGGGATAGGGCCTGCTTTGGTCACAGTACAGTGGGGGAGACATCTGGCAGTCATTTAACATTTTGTGAGGAGATAAATTATTCCCTGGGCCTTCTAGCTGGAAGAAACAGATTGTTTCGTACACTTTCTTGCTTTCCAGGCTTCCTGGTAAGTGGGCCTTCCATGGAGACTCTCTCCTGAAATAATAAGGCTAGAATTGGGAACTTTACTTATTTTATCCTAATGTATTATTCTAGCTTTTTCCTATTCTCCCAGACTTTCAGAGAAGGAGGAAAGATTTGCAAAAGAGAACACAGTCAATCTTGAGGGGTAGTCTGAGATAAACCCAGCTGAGGGAAAGTGGGCGGGTTTAACTTGGGCGGGTTAAATGGAGCCAGAACAAATTAGGGGGAGTGCCTTGGGCTGGGCTGCAGTTAGTAGAAGCTGAAGTGCTTCTAGGAGGCAGCTGTGGGGTGGCAGAGAGGCTCCACAGCCACCAGCTGGTGCTGAAATGACTTGGTGCTTCCAGACGGTCAGTCTCATAAACAACCCTCTCCTCCTCCAGCACTCCAATGCCAGCGGTGGGATGACCCTAAGATACGTGTCTTCCCCTTCCCAAGTCAAAACTGCCTTGGACATTTCCTTTTGATCTCATCCTCTATAATAATAAAAGCATAATATGCTAATTAGACGGGACATTCCGACCTTCTGGACAACCTTCTGGACAAAGCCGGGGCTGAAAGGGAAGCCCGGGTCCTGGGTGCCAGAGGGAAGCTGGTGCTGGCAGCCAGGGGAAGGAAGGCCTACTCTTGCACGAATTTTGTGCATCGGGCCTCTAGTCTATACTAATAATGAGCTAATATGCTAATGGTCGATACGCTGTAATGGGTAACGAACAGGTCATTAGCATATTAGCTGGGGTGAAGCTGGGAGGCACCCGGAGGAGGCAGGACCATCCTGTGCTGGGGAGGGCAGAGGTGAGAGCCCATAGTACCCCCCTCACCAGTCCTTCCCGACCCACTGCTCCCACTATCAAGTGCCCCACAGCCCACCTGCCAGGGGAAGGAGCACAGCACATCAGGCAGGAGGCTTCCATGCTCTCCTCCAGTTCCATGATGGGTGGACGGAGCCACTGTGTTGCTCCAGAGACAGGGAGGAAGCAGGGAGGCGCCAGGAGAAGACAGGACCAGCCCGAGGCAACTGGAGGGACTGAGGGCGGCGCTTGAAGTGGCCAGAGAAGGCCAGAGGGTTTGGGGGCTGGGCCAGGCGTGCTGGAGCTCTGTGTGGACAGGTTTGGGTGTCAAGGCTGGGCTGCAGGTGGATGGGTGGCGCCGCGTGATTTTAAATCGCCTGCTGGGCTCCTAGTCCTATATAATAATAGAGAAACATGGTAATTAGCTGTAACTTCGCTACCCTTCCCATTGGCTAATCAGGGCAATATGCAAATTAACTGCCAGCCAAGATGGCGGCCAGCAGCCAGGCAGCTTGAAGTGAACAGGAGGCTTGCTTGCTTCAGTGACGGAGGAAGCCAACGTTCCCCGCCTGCCACTGCTGGGCTCTGAGCTTGCAGTTTAAGAAACATTGTTGCAAATATAGAAGCTAAACAAAACCCCAGAAACCTGCTTTCAGTCAGCCGGGATCTCAGAGCTGGAGTCGCAACAAAGTTTCAAATACAGAAGGTAAACAAAGGCCAGAAACCTGCTTTCAGCCAGCTGGGCCTCACAGCTGGAATTGAAACAGTGTTTCGATTATAGAACCCAAACAACCCAGATCCCTCCTTTCAGCAGCCGAGGTGTCAGAGCTGGAGCCAAGCCTCAGAGAGAAAGCCGGCTCTCAGTTCCAGTGACAGCCATAGAAGGTAAATAAATCACAGAATAAAAGAAAAAAGAAAAAAAGGACAGGTTGGGAGCTTCAGTCGCCCGCCAGCCTGAAAACGGCCCTCAGCCCCTCACCCAGACTGGCCAGGCACCCCAGTGGGGACCCCCACCCTGAAGGGGGTGTGACCAGCTGCATAAAGCCATCATCCCCTCACCCAGGCTGGCCAGGCACCCAAGCGGGACCCCCACCATGAAGGGGGTGTGACCAGATGCAAACAGCCATCATCCCCTCATCCAGGCTGGCCAGGCACCC